>NC_091315.1:15575241-15642741 GCF_038502225.1 Cherax quadricarinatus
AACAAGCTCAATATCTGGTACCTAGTAAGGTTGATACATGCAGGGGATGAGATGTAAAGTTGTAAACCTTCTCCCTGAAAGCTGGTATTGTGGTTCTCGCTCACAATGAAGGGCCAGTACAGCATGGGTTCGAATCCTAGGGAGGAGTTGAATGATAGCTCTAGGCCTTTCGTGTTGCAATCAACAAAGCATCGGGAATTTGCAATGATACAGAAAAGAGGAGATCCAAGCAAATACCGTATGTGCTTCGACCTCCTCCTCCTATCTGCACCAATGCATGCTCGTGATGTGTTGATTTTTGCAACACGATATATATATATTCCAGAACCTCCTCAGGTGATAAGGGCAATGATGGTTTCTCATAACATCATCTTACTTTAACAGGCACCTGACTCTCATCACCAGTATTCCAAGTATAAAACATGTTTTGTGCTAAATAATTAACACACCAATTATTTTAAAAATCTGAAATAAGTTCATAATTCAGAAAACGTTTAATTTATCAGCTTGTTGGTTCTCTGAGCCATCCATCTACACTAAAAATATAAACTTGAGGTAGAGAACACTAGAGTTCTGTAGAGCCCAATATATTCCTGAGACACTTCCCAGAATGGCAGTTCTTAGCTCAACCAGAGATGAAACCGACTTGTCATACTCGACCTTGTCTGGGTGTGGTGGGAGGCTGATGACTGGAGGTCTGACTGGAGGTATAAAGCCAGGCACCAGGCCAGGAAGGAGACAGTGACTGCTCACCATCACAACATTGCACTACTAAACATGTTCACTTCTGTGAGTATTATTATTTACTCTATCTAAACTAAAATTTGCTTTTCTTTATATCTATTTTCAAGAAATTAATGCCAAAAATTAAGAATTCGAAACGAGTTGTTTTTTACAATTATAATTTAAAAGCGAAAATATGATCTGCCATTCATTAATGTAATTTAGTTTAACTTCATATCATAATTCACATCAAGGATCTCCTTCAACCTTATAATAATAATTATGTATTTGCTACTTTCCTTATTCACATTACTAGAGAGACTGAATGTTCGACTTTAAACACTACCTTTCCCTTTGCATGTTCACTGCTGACCTTTCTTAATGATATATCTCAAATATTTTTATTGATCTTCCTTTCATAGCTTAAATGCAAATCTCAAATCTCAAAATCGTTATGGCAAATTGACTTTCCAGACATATATTCTGCTATTAAATATAGTTTAAAAACAGTCACAATCTGTTGAATTTTGAAACTCAGATAATTATGTAGTTCCCATTAATAATGTAAACTAATTTGCACAATATCCATGTTCATATTTTTTATGTGACAGTAGAATATGACAACCTTCCACATTCAGACTTGTTTTCGCACAGGTGATGTTGATGAGTATGCTGGTGGCCGCAGGTGTGGCTCTCCCAGGTGGATACCAACAGCCCTCCTATGTTCGTCATCCCATAGTTCTTTAATTTTTAATAATTTTTAAAATGTCATACATGTGTGCATGCTCAGTGTTCAAACAAAATGTATATAAAACACCAACAATAGTAATACTACTACTACTACTACTACTACTACTACTACTAATAATAATAATAATAATAATAATAATAATAATAATAAATATTATTATTATTATTATTATTATTATTATTATTATTATTATTATTATTATTATTATCATTATTATTATTATTATTATTATTATAGGAAGAAGAAGATTAATAATTCAAGTATTTTGATGTGTCCACAGGCTCCGATTCCTTATAATTTCAACTATGACGTCAACGCTGGAGCCACCAACTTTGGCCAGCAAGAGAGTGGTAACGGTGGCAACGCCAAGGGCTCCTACTGGGTCCAACTTCCAGACGGTCGACTCGAGAGAGTTGATTACTGGGCTGACGGTAGTGGATATCATGCTACCGTGTCCTTCCAGGGCACTGCCAAGCATCCCAGTTATGCTCCATCTTATGGTTACTAAATGATGCCCCCATAATTATAATTTGTCTTAGTCATTTATTAACAAAACTTATTCTACATATCTTCTAATTTGACAATGTTTGATATTATTACATACTCTTCAGAATGCATCGGTAATAAATTAAGTCTTAATGTTGATGTTGTTTTATTTATAATGGAATAGGACGGTTGTGTTATAAAACATTGTTTTTGTCAGCTAATTACATTTGAGAGTGATCAAGCATCTGCTGGTTTACTAGACCTACGTTAACACTCAATTCATAAAACGAAAAGTCAACATAGTGTGATGAACTAATTGTTTTCATTGTTAAGTCAGCATTGTTGGGTGTTTTTTTCCAACTTTGTAGTTTGTTTGTCAAGCAGTTGCCGGTTTATTTTAAAATTTATGAACGTAAAAACTTTTTGACAAATGATCTGAAGAATGTAAATACTTAATATAAAATAATACATATGAAAATAAATTTATTTATATATTTCCTAATGAGTTCCCAGTGAGAAATGTTACAAGAACTGAGCATAAGAGATAATGAGACGCCAGTTTTTATTTAATGAATCTTAGGATTACTAATTTAAAAGAAAATATTTTAAATCTTATAATATAAATAGCTTGCAAAACTTCAAAGATTCAAAGAGTTTAGTTGCTGTGTATTTTTTGGGTAAAAGTAAAAACATGAGTTTGATAAGAAAAAAATTTATTTAAAAATATTGTAAATAGCAAATTGTCAGAAGCTGCATAAACATGACCACTAAATGAAATTTTATCCAGAAACCGATTTGAGGTATAAAGAAAAGAACAAACCATTCGTGTTACCATTATTTAGTTATACAAATTATAAATTATTATTTCAAGGAGACATGATTATTGGAATTATTGACCTAAAAGATGTTGAGTACATGATGTGGCAGTATTTTATACGTGAGAATGAGCAGCATTAACAAATACATAAATAAATAAACAAACAAATAAATAATAATAATAATAAAGAGAACAATAATAATTAATAAGCAATAAAAATTATTTATTTTCACATGATGCAGTTTTTAACAAAACTGGATAAAATTTAATAGTACACATGGAATGCCTCTGGTTATGCTGAGTATTGGCAGCACAAGTTAAGAATATTGTAACTAAGAATATTGTAAATACGACTGAGTCTTCCAGGTCATTAACATGACAGAAATTATTGTTGTTAATAAAAGTTTAGAGAGCTGTTATATGGTGTTTATAAAGTCTCTAAGAGCGTCTTCCTCGTCTGTTTTCTTTTTTTCTCCGTAAAAGAGAAGTAAATCGAATAAAATCTTAATTATCAATGTGATGAGTTGAAAATGCCTGACCCAACTTCTTTTCAAAGTGTAATGTAGTGTATGTTTAGTATCGAAGTGTAGTATAGTGCATATTTAGTATCGAAGTGTAGTATAGTGTATATTTAGTATCGAAGTGTAGTATAGTGCATATTTAGTATCGAAGTGTAGTATAGTGTATATTTAGTATCGAAGTGTAGTATAGTGTATATTTAGTATCGAAGTGTAGTATAGTGTATATTTAGTATCGAAGTGTAGTATAGTGCATATTTAGTATCGAAGTGTAGTATAGTGTATATTTAGTATCGAAGTGTAGTATAGTGTATATTTAGTATCGAAGTGTAGTATAGTGTATATTTGGTATCGAAGTGTAGTATAGTGTATATTTAGTATCGAAGTGTAGTATAGTGTATATTTAGTATCGAAGTGTAGTATAGTGTATATTTAGTATCGAAGTGTAGTATAGTGTATATTTAGTATCGAAGTGTAGTATAGTGTATATTTAGTATCGAAGTGTAGTATAGTGTATATTTAGTATCGAAGTGTAGTATAGTGTATATTTAGTATCGAAGTGTAGTATAGTGTATATTTAGTATCGAAGTGTAGTATAGTGTATATTTAGTATCGAAGTGTAGTATAGTGTATATTTAGTATCGAAGTGTAGTATAGTGTATATTTAGTATCGAAGTGTAGTATAGTGTATATTTAGTATCGAAGTGTAGTATAGTGTATATTTAGTATCGAAGTGTAGTATAGTGTATATTTAGTATCGAAGTGTAGTATAGTGTATATTTAGTATCGAAGTGTAGTATAGTGTGTATTTAGTATCGAAGTGTAGTATAGTGTATATTTAGTATCGAAGTGTAGTGGAGTGCATGTTTAGTATCGAAGAGGGTAAGGGATGACAATGTATTCAGTAAATTAAAAATACAGAGAAATCATAGCCAGGTGTCTTCACTGAAGAAGATGAGCAAGAGATGAGAGACTTCCTATTTCATTTACAAAAGCTTTATTCTGCAAGTGGCCTGCAAGGTCACCGGACTTAACTGTTTGTGACTTCTTTCTTTGGGGGTACGTGAAGAGCACAGTTTACGTACCACCACTACCTGCAACCCTGGAGGAACTGAAAATTTCGATCACTGAAGCTGTTCGCATGATAACACCAGATATGCTGCAGAGTGTCTGGACCGAATTGGCCTATCACAGCGATGTTTGCCAAGCAACCAGAGAGGCGCACATCGAGTGCCTTAATACTACGCTATACCTCGTGAAACTGAATGAAATCCTGCATCTGAAGCTACTAACTGTGAAAGATTATTACAATAAAGTTACACGTTATACCTGTTTGAAATCAGGGAGTGTTCTTGTGGACACACTGCATTATAAAGAGATAATATCTTATTATTATACTATAAAGGAGATATACTAGGAATAAGGTAAAATGAGTTATATATATTTACATGTGACACCTATGCTACTCTGAGACCTCTCTCCCTGCTTTGGTTGCTCCCTTGCAACATTGCACAGCTCCTGATGACGCACTGAGAAGTGTGAAAGTACTTGAGCTAAAGATTTCCTCCCCCTCCCCTCTCTTCCCCTCCCCTCTCTTCCCCTCCCCCCCCCCTCCGTGGCTTGTCCTACATAGTTAAGATCGCCCGTCTGCGATTGTTTGCATATTTACAAGTGTGTTAGCTAAAACAATAGAGAATCATTCTCCTCCTTTTCTGTGGCAACAGTCATTATTTAATCGCCTCTCCTGTCAGTGCACTGAATGACTTGCAATTTTCTCTTTTTTCTTTCTATCTCGCTATTTGCTTATTGTCCAGAAGAAACACAAACGTCATCTACTTTCATCTGAAATCTGTGGGTTAATTCGGAACTGTTGCAGTCACAATACCCTGACTTTTTCTTAACTAAATCCTTTTTTTTTCTAGGTCTGCATAACCAATTGCCAAACTATTTACGAACATTTGAAACTGATTAAACTTGTGGGGCTAACTTAGGCAATTGTCCTAGCTAAGTTTGATGACCTCCTCCTCTTGGCCACCATACATAAGCGAATGAGTTCAAGATTCAGGACTTCTAATTTATATAACTGTGAAATAAAAAAAAATGAGATTCGACTTTCGGCATATTTCCGCTGGTTTGAGCTCATATGTGAGACTCTTCACGACACCCAAACCTTAAATCTGATCCTTCAATAAGCTAAGTTCCAGTTTATGAGCCTCACAGGAATTAAGAACAGCTTCAGCTTCTGTATTCGCTGCTGAAGATCAAGCTGTAGTTCATGGTCTACTTAAGTGTAACTGCTATTCAGTATTACCTACTCAATTATATTTCAGTACCACAGCCCTAATATAACAATGTAACTCACGTCCACACAGTTCCCACAACTACTAATTACACTAACCTACAATTTTTAACATTTTATCTCGTTCAAAATTTCAACTGGTTGTTTTAAGGTAACTTTGATACACTGATCACGAATCTAACCTTGTTTAGTCTCTATCACAAGAGGGTTCTTGAAGTATTAAGTATTATGATCGATGTTTTGGCTATTTAAGCTTGAAGAACCACATAATATATGCTACTTAACAGTCATATGTATTATATCATGCATATGCATAGACATATATATATATATATGTCATACCGAACAGTTAAATTGCTCAATTAACAAGAACTCATTTAAAATTTAGTCCTTTCTAAAATTTTCTCTTATACGTTTAAAGATACTTTTTTGTTCATTTATGTTAATCTAAAAATAAATAAATTTGTACCAGAAGAACCTTAGAAAACCTACCTAACCATATTATAACAAGTGCAATTTAATTTAGCCTAATCCAACTAAATATATTTTAGATAAGTTTACAAAAATTAAATAATAAACATACTCAATGAAATATATTTTTTTCGTTAGGTTCAGAATGATTTTTGTGAAATTATTGCATACACAAATTCTCCTTTGCTTTATTCGGCAAGAAGGTTGTTGCTATTTAAACCAAAATCGCAAGTTTTACCTATTCGGCACGATACACACACACACACACAAACAAACACACACACACACACACACACACACACACACACACACACACACACACACATATATATATATATATATATATATATATATATATATATATATATATATATATATATATATAAACATTGTCTACGTCTACAGCAGGACTCGAACCTGCAAACTCTGTATCAGAATCCACAACATTTTACCACGGAGCAAGATCCCCAGGGGGTAAAGCTGCTGTAGACGTAGAGGCGAAATATTCACAAACACTGATCTCTAGACGAAGGAGATTCGAACCTACGAACCTTGGAATAAGGTACGAAGTACTTTACCATTTGTACCACTCTGGACAATACCTTGGCGCCCAGTTCACGCTAGAGGTTTTGATCCAAGGCAGCCAGCTTTCAGGCAGGAGGCTTACAGCTTTTCATCTCATCCCCTGCATGCATCGACCAACTACAGATTTTAACAATGCCAGGAATTCGCAAGAACAGACGAAATACTCACAAACGCTGATCTCTAATACCGTTGCAGTTGAGGTCTGACATTTTAGATATAATACAGACTGAGCACACCGTTTAAGCCTAAACTATCTACATGCACTAAAGGTTCTCAGACTGCTGTTCATTATCTCCCTATCTCCTGCAACTTATTTAAATTCAGCTACAATTTAATTTTATTTATCCAAATCATTTAAATAGATGGACATCTCAGACCCACACTCCCAGACCTCAAACATAAGATAAGTTGGTATACTAGGTGGCAGATGTTGTCGTGGTATCTAGGTGACGGCAGAAACAGAAATGCATTTAATTTATCGAAATAATATCGAATTCTTGACTGAAGGTAACATCAGGTTCGTCAGGCTTGTATAACTCAGCATCAGTAAACCAAGTATCAACGGAGCATTGTGCTAAATAATTAAAATGTCAAGCATATTAATTTTAATTATAGCGTCAATAGTTCACCTAAAAATTAAAATTTGAAAACTCTGTTCAATGTGGAGAAGCCTAGGTTTGTGTGTTGTCCAATATATTACACTTACATAACAAGATAATCGAATTTCAACCAGAAAGAGGAACACCAACAGTCATATGTGACTTTGGTTGAGCGTGATGGGAGAAGCTGATAACTGGGGGTCTGGCTGGAGGTATAAAGTCAGGTTCCTGGCCAAGGACGAGACAGTCATTGTTCACCATCTCTGCACTGCACTGCTAAACATGTTCGCTTCAGTGAGTATTATTATTCACTTTTCCTTCAAAAAATGTGCCTTACATATATGCACATAAAGAATATAGATCAAGCTTCAAAAAATAATAAGGAAATGGATGTTCTTTTTTTAAATCATAATTTATAATTCATTTTTTTTTTACAAAAGTTTATGTATTTCCATTTCATATAAAAAATATTTTATTACAATAAATATCCTCCAATATTACAACAATAATCAATTGGCCTCATTCATATTTTACATTAGCTACGTAACTCCCTTAAACGTTCACATAACAGTAAAATCAAAACAATGTTTCTTTCGTTCGCATGTTCCATGTTATAACATTTATTATGAAAAACTTAAATCTCAGAATCATTCTAGCAAATAAAACATTTAAGAATGGCTTCTGTTTTCACTACAGAAGTATTTCAAAGTTTAGGACAGTCAATAAATAACAAAAAAGGCACAAAAGGTGTGTGTTTAGGACAGTCCGTTAAAAATAAGTAGTCAAATAATTTTGAACCTGAGAATAATATTCTAATGTCCAAAAATTCACTGTTTAATACAGTTTTATAAGGTAATCCATATTATGAACAATATAAACCAAGGGATGTAAAATAATAATAAAACAAACTTCTAACTTCTTTTCCACACAGGTGGTGTTGATGAGTATACTGGTGGCCGCAGGTGTGGCTCTCCCAGGGGGATACCAACAACCCTCCTATGTAAAGCATCCAATATTTTTATTCTTTATTGTAATTATCAAAATGTTATACAGATGCATTGCAGTTGTTAAAATAAAATTTATTACCTAATAATATACGAATAATAATTCAAGCATGCTTATGTATTCCCAGGCTCCGATCCCTTATAATTTCAACTATGACGTCAACGCTGGAGCCACCAACTTTGGCCAGCAAGAGAGTGGTAACGGTGGCAACGCCAAGGGCTCCTACTGGGTCCAACTACCAGACGGTCGACTCGAGAGAGTTGATTACTGGGCTGACGGTAGTGGATACCATGCTACCGTGTCCTTCCAGGGCACTGCCAAGCATCCCAGTTATGCTCCATCTTATGGTTACTAAATGATGCCCCTATAATTATAATTTGTCTTAGTCATTTATTAACAAAACTTATTCTACATATCTTCTAATTTGACAATGTTTTTTATTACTACATACTCTTCAGAATGCATCGGTAATAAATTGTCTTAGTGTTGATGGAATAGGACGGTTGTGTTATAAAACATTGTTTTTGTCAGCTAATTACATTTGAGAGTGATCAAGCATCTGCTGATTTACTAGACTTACGTTAACACTCAATTCATAAAACGGAAAGTCAACATAGAGTGATGAACTAATTGTTTTCATTGTTAAGTCAGCATTGTTGGGTGTTTTTTTCCAACTTTGTTTCAATGGCTTCATGGACGTCCCTTGTAGTTTGTTTATCAACCAGTTGCCGGTTTATTTTAAAATTTATGAACGTAAAAACTTTTTGACAAATGATCTGAAGAATGTAAATACTTAATATAAAATAATACATATGAAAATCAATTTATTTATATATTTCCTAATGAGTTCCCAGTGAGAAATGTTACATGAACTTAGCATAGGAGATAATGAGACGCCAGTTTTTATTTAATGAATCTTAGGATTATTAATTTAAAAGAAAATATTTTTAATCTTATATGATAAATAGCTTGCAAAACTTCAAAGATTCAAAGAGTTTAGTTGCTGTGTATTTTTTGGGTAAAAGTAAAAACATGAGTTTGATAATAAAAAAATTTATTTAAAAATATTTTAAATAGCAAATTGTCAGAAGCTGCATAAACATGACCACTAAATGAAATTTTATCCAGAAACCGATTTGAGGTATAAAGAAAAGAACAAACCATTTGTGTTACCATTATTTAGTTATACAAATTATAAATTATTATTTCAAGGAGACATGATTATTGGAATTATTGACCTAAAAGATGTTGAGTACATGATGTGGCAGTATTATATAGGTGAGATTCAGAAGCATTGACAAATACATAAATAAATAAATAAATAATAATAATAATAATAAATAGTAACAATAATAATTAATAAGTAATAAAAATTATTTATTTTCACATGACGCAGTTTTTAACAAAACTGGATAAAATTTAATAGTACACATGGAATGCCTCTGGTTATGCTGAGTATTGGCAGCACAGGTTAAGAATATTGTAAATATGGAATGGTCCAGTACGACTGAGTCTTCCAGGGCACGAATATAGAGAAATAATTATGAAAAAAATAGTTTTGTCATTAACATGACAGAAATTATTGTTGTTAATATAAGTTTAGAGAGCTGTTATATGGTGTTTATAAAGTCTTCAAGAGTGTCTTCCTCGTCTGTTTTCTTTTTTTCTCTGTAAAAGTTAGAGAAGGCAAAAAGAGAAGTCGAATAAAATCTTAATTATCAATGTGATGAGTTGAAAATGCCTGACCCAACTTCTTTTCAAAGTGTAATGAAGTGTATGTTTAGTATCGAAGTGTAGTGAAGTGCATGTTTAGTATCGAAGTGTAGTATAGTGTATATTTAGTATCGAAGTGTAGTATAGTGTATATTTAGTATCGAAGTGTAGTATAGTGTATATTTAGTATCGAAGTGTAGTATAGTGTATATTTAGTATCGAAGTGTAGTATAGTGTATATTTTGTATCGAAGTGTAGTATAGTGTGTATTTAGTATCGAAGTGTAGTATAGTGTGTATTTAGTATCGAAGTGTAGTATAGTGTGTATTTAGTATCGAAGTGTAGTATAGTGTGTATTTAGTATCGAAGTGTAGTATAGTGTATATTTTGTATCGAAGTGTAGTATAGTGTATATTTAGTATCGAAGTGTAGTATAGTGTGTATTTAGTATCGAAGTGTAGTATAGTGTATATTTAGTATCGAAGTGTAGTATAGTGTATATTTAGTATCGAAGTGTAGTATAGTGTATATTTAGTATCGAAGTGTAGTATAGTGTATATTTAGTATCGAAGTGTAGTATAGTGAATATTTAGTATCGAAGTGTAGTATAGTGTATATTTTGTATCGAAGTGTAGTATAGTGTGTATTTAGTATCGAAGTGTAGTATAGTGTATATTTAGTATCGAAGTGTAGTATAGTGTGTATTTAGTATCGAACTGTAGTATAGTGTATATTTAGTATCGAAGTGTAGTATAGTGTGTATTTAGTATCGAAGTGTAGTATAGTGTATATTTGTATCGAAGTGTAGTATAGTATGTGTTTAGTATCGAAGTGTAGTATAGTGTATATTTAGTATCGAAGTGTAGTGGAGTGCATGTTTAGTATCGAAGAGGGTAAGGGATGACAATGTATTCAGTAAATTGAAAATACAGAGAAATCATAGCCAGGTGTCTTCACTGAAGAAGATGAGCAAGAGATGAGAGACTTCCTATTTCATTTACAAAAGCTTTATTCTGCAAGTGGCCTGCAAGGTCACCGGACTTAACTGTTTGTGACTTCTTTCTTTGGGGGTACGTGAAGAGCACAGTTTACGTACCACCACTACCTGCAACCCTGGAGGAACTGAAAATTTCGATCACTGAAGCTGTTCGCATGATAACACCAGATATGCTGCAGAGTGTCTGGACCGAACTGGACTATCACAGCGATGTTTGCCAAGCAACCAGAGAGGCGTACATTGAGTGCCTTAATGCTACACTATACCACATGAAACTGAATGAAATCCTGCATCTGAAGCTACTAACTGTGAAAGATTATTACAATAAAGTTACACGTTATACCTGTTTGAAATCAGGGAGTGTTCTTGTGGACACACTGCATTATAAAGAGATAATATCTTATTATTATACTATAAAGGAGATATACTAGGAATAAGGTAAAATGAGTTATATATATTTACATGTGACACCTATGCTACTCTGAGACCTCTCTCCCTGCTTTGGTTGCTCCCTTGCAACATTGCACAGCTCCTGATGACGCACTGAGAAGTGTGAAAGTACTTGAGCTAAAGATTTCCTCCCCCTCCCCTCTCTTCCCCCCCCCCTTCCGTGGCTTGTCCTACATAGTTAAGATCGCCCGTCTGCGATTGTTTGCATATTTACAAGTGTGTTAGCTAAAACAATAGAGAATCATTCTCCTCCTTTTCTGTGGCTACAGTCATTATTTAATCTCCTCTCCTGTCAGTGCACTGAATGACTTGCAATTTTCTCTTTTTTCTTTCTCACTCGCTATTTGCTTATTGTCCAGAAGAAACACAAACGTCATCTACTTTCATCTGAAATCTGTGGGTTAATTCGGAACTGTTGCAGTCACAATACCCTGACTTTTTCTTAACTAAATCCTTTTTTTTTCTAGGTCTGCATAACCAATTGCCAAACTATTTACGAACATTTGAAACTGATTAAACTTGTGGGGCTAACTTAGGCAATTGTCCTAGCTAAGTTTGATGACCTCCTCTTGGCCACCATACACAAGCGAATGAGTTCAAGATTCAGGACTTCTAATTTATGTAAATGTGAAATAAAAAAAAATGAGATTCGACTTTCGGCATATTTCCGCTGGTTTGAGCTCATATATGAGACTCTTCACGACACCCAACCCTTAAATCTGATCCTTCAATAAGTTAAGTTCCAGTTTATGAGCCTCACAGGATTTAAGAACAGCTTCAACTTCTGTATTCGCTGCTGAAGTTCAAGCTGTAGTCCATGGTCTACTTAAGTATAACTGCTATTCAGTATTACCTACTCAATTATATTTCAGTACCACAGACCTAATATATCAATATAACTAACATCCACACAGTTCCCACAACTACTAATTACACTAACTTACAATTTTTAACATTTTATCCAGTTCAAAATTTCAACTGGTTGTTTTAAGGTAACTTTGATACACTGATCACGAATCTAACCTTGTTTAGTCTCTATCACAAGAGGGTTCTTGAAGTATTAAGTATTATGATCGATGTTTTTGCTAAGCTTGAAGACCCACATAATATATGCTACCTAACAGTCATACCTGGAGTTTACCTGGAGAGAGTTCCGGGGGTCAACGCCCCCGCGGCCCGGTCTGCGACCAGGCCTCCTGGTGGATCAGAGCCTGATCAACCAGGCTGTTACTGCTGGCTGCACGCAAACCAACGTACGAGCCACAGCCCGGCTGGTCAGGTACCGACTTTAGGTGCTTGTCCAGTGCCAGCTTGAAGACTGCCAGGGGTCTATTGTTAATCCCCCTTATGTATACTGGGAGGTAGTTGAACAGTCTCGGGCCCCTGACACTTACTGTATTGTCTCTTAACGTGCTAGTGACACCCCTGCTTTTCAATGTTGCATCGTCTGCCGAGTCTTTTGCTTTCGTTGTGAGTGATTTTCGTGTGCAAGTTCGGTACTAGTACCTCTAGGATTTTCCAGGTGTATATAATCATGTATCTCTCCCGCCTACGTTCCAGGGAGTACAAGTTCAGGAACTTCAAGCGCTCCCAGTAATTGAGGTGTTTTATCTCCGTTATGCACGCCGTGAAGGTTCTCTGTACATTTTCTAGGTCAGCAATTTCACCTGCCTTGAAAGGTGCTGTTAGTATGCAGCAATATTCCAGCCTAGATAAAACAAGTGACCTGAAGAGTGTCATCATGGGCTTGGCATCCCTAGTTTTGAAGGTTCTCATTATCCATCCTGTCATTTTTCTTGCAGCTGCGATTGGTACAATGTTATGGTCCTTGAAGGTGAGATCCTCCGACATGATCACTCCCAGGTCTTTGACGTTGGTGTTTTGCTCTATTTTGTGGCCAGAATTTGTGCTGTACTCTGATGAAGATTTAATTTCCTCGTGTTTACCATATCTAAGTAATTGAAATTTCTCATCGTTGAACTTCATATTGTTTTCTGCAGCCCACTGAAAGATTTGGTTGATGTCTGCCTGGAGCCTTGCAGTGTCTGCAATAGAAGATACTGTCATGCAGATTCGGATGTCATCTGCAAAGGAAGACACGGTGCTGTGGCTGACATCCTTGTCTATGTCAAATATGAGAATGAGGAACAAGATGGGAGCGAGTACTGTGCCTTGTGGAGCAGAGCTTTTCACCGTAGCTGCCTCGGACTTTACTCTGTTGACTACTACTCTTTGTGTTCTGTTTGTGAGGAAATTATAGATCCATCTACCAACTTTTCCTGTTATTCCTTTAGCACGCATTTTGTGCGCTATTAAGCCATGGTCACACTTGTCGAAGGCTTTTGCAAAGTCTGTATATATTACATCTGCATTCTTTTTGTCTTCTAGTGCATCTACGACCTTGTCGTAGTGATCCAATAGTTGAGACACACAGGAGCGACCTGTTCTAAACCCATGTTGCCCTGGGTTGTGTAACTGATGGGTTTCTAGATGGGTGGCGATCTTGCTTCTTAGGACCCTTTCAAAGATTTTTATGATGTGGGATGTTAGTGCTATCGGTCTGTAGTTCTTTGCTATTGCTTTACTGCCCCCTTTGTGGGGCTATGTCTGTTGTTTTTAGTAACTGTGGGACGACCCCCGTGTCCATGCTCCCTCTCCATAGGATGGTAAAAGCTCGTGATAGGGGCTTCTTGCAGTTCTTGATGAACACGGAGTTCCATGAGTCTGGCCCTGGGGCAGAGTGCATGGGCATGTCATTTATCGCCTGTTCGAAGTCATTTGGCGTCAGGATAACATCAGATAGGCTTGTGTTAACCAAATTCTGTGGCTCTCCCATAAAAAATTCATTTTGATCTTCGACTCTCAGTCTGGTTAGCGGCTTGCTAAAAACTGAGTCATATTGGGACTTGAGTAGCTCGCTCATTCCTTGCTGTCATCTGTGTAGGACTCATCTTGTTTAAGTAGGGGCCCAATACTGGACGTTGTTCTCGACTTTGATTTGGCATAGGAAAAGAAATACTTTGGGTTTCTTTCGATTTCATTTATGGCTTTTAGTTCTTCCCGCGATTCCTGACTCCTATAAGTTTCCTTTAGCTTAAGTTCGATGTTTGCTATTTCTCTGAACAGTGACTCCCTACGCATTTCAGATATATTGGCCTCTTTTAGCCGTTCTGTTATTCTTTTCCGTCGCCTGTAAAGGGAGTGCCTGACTCTTTCTATTTTACATCTACTCCTCCTTTTTCTTAGAGGAATAAGCCTTGTGCATACATCGAGTGCCACCAAGTTAATCTGTTCTAGGCATAAGTTGGGGTCTGTGTTGCTTAGTCTATCTTCCCAGCTTATATCGGTTAGGACTTGGTTTACTTGGTCCCACTTTATGTTTCTGTTATTGAAGTTGAATTTGGTGAATGCTCCCTCGTGACTAATCTAATTATGTCGGTCTGGGGCTCCGCGCATACATGTCTGAACCTCGATTATGTTGTGATCTGAGTATATTGTTTTTTATATGGTGACGTTTCGTATCAGACCATCATTGTTAGTGAAGGTGAGGTCTAGTGTATTCTCCAGTCTAGTAGGCTCTATTATTTGCTGGTTTAAATTGAATTTTGTGCAGAGATTTAAAAGCTCGTGTGTGTGTGAGTTTTCATCAGAGCTGCCTCCTGGTGTTATCACTGCAACAACATTATTTGCTATATTCCTCCATTTTAGGTGCCTTAAGTTGAAATCCCCCAGGAGCAAGATGTGGGGGGCAGCAGCTGGCAGATTTTAAAGACAGTGGTCAGTTTTTAACAGCTGTTCCTAGAATTGCTGGGACGTAGCATCCGGAGGCTTGTAGACTACCACAATGACTAGGTTTTGGTTATCGACCTTTACTGCTAAAACATCCACTACATCATTTGAGGCATTAAGCAGTTCTGTGCAAACAAGTGACTCTGCGATGTACAGGCCATATTATGCATATGTATAGACATATATATAATATATATATATATATATATATATATATATATATATATATATATATATATATATATATATATATATATATATATATATATATATATATATATGTCGTGCCGAATAGGCAGAACTTGCGATCTTGGCTTAAATAGCAACGCTCATCTTGCCATATAGGACAAGTGAAAATTTGTGTATGCAATAATTTCGCCAAAATCATTCTGAACCTAACGAAAAAAATATATTTCACTGTGTTTGTTTAGTATTAAATTATTGTAAACAAATCTAAAATATATTTAGTTGGGTTAGGTTAAAATAAATTGTTCTTGTTATAATAAGGTTAGGTTAGTTTTCTAAGATTCTTTTGGTGCAAAATTAAAAATTATTACATTAACATTAATGGAAAAAATATATCTTCAAACGTATAAGAGAAAATTTCAGAAAGAACTTAATTTTAAATGAGTTCTTGCTAATTGACCAGTTTTACATATTCGGTACGACATATATATATATATATATATATATATATATATATATATATATATATATATATATATATATATATATATATATATATATAATAAATATATATATCTCTATGTATATATATATATATATATATATATATATATATATATATATATATATATATATATATATATATATATAATATATATATATATATGTATATGTATATATATGTCGTGCTGAACAGTTAAATTGCTCAGTTAGCAAGAACACATTTAAAATTAAGTCCTTTCTAAAATTTTCTCTTATACGTTTAAAGATATATTTTTGTTCAATTATGTTAATGTAAAAATAAATAATTTTGTACCAAAAGAACCTTAGAAAACCTACCTAACCATATTATAAGAAGCGCAATTTAAATTAGCCTAATCCAACTAAATATATTTTAGATAAGTTTACAAAAATTAAATAATAAACAGACACAATGAAATATATTTTATCGTTAGGTTCAGAATGACTTTTGTGAAATTATTGCATACACAAATTCTCTCTTGCTTTATTCGGCAAGTAGGCCGTTGCTATTTAAACCAGAATCGCAAGTTTTACGTATATATATATGTAGGTATATATATATATATATATATATATATATATATATATATATATATATATATATATATATATATATATATATATATATATATATATATATATATATATATATATATATATATATATATATATATATATATATATATATATATATATATATATATATAAGCAAAACAACCACTCTGAAAGAATAGAGAAATTCCAAGCGCTTTCGTGACTACTCACATTATCAAGGAACATTATCAAGTTCCTTGATAATGTGAGTAGTCACGAAAGCGCTTGGAATTTCTCTATTCTTTCAGAGTGGTTGTTTTGCATATTCTGAAATCACCTGTTTACTGTGATCTTATTGCATATATATATATATATATATATATATATATATATATATATATATATATATATATATATATATATATATATATATATATATATATATATATATATACATTGTCTACGTCTACAGCAGGACTCGAACCTGCAAACTCTGTATCAGAATCCACAGCATTTTACCACGGAGCAAGACCCCCAGGGGGTAAAGCACTGTGGACTCTGATACAGACTTTGCAGGTTCGAGTCCTGCTGTAGACGTAGAGGCGAAATATCCACAAACACTGATCTCTAGACGAAGGAGATTCGAACCTACGAACCTTGGAACAAGGTACGAAGTGCTTAACCATCCGTACCACACTAGACAATACCTTGGCGCCCAGTTCACGCTAGACGTTTTGATCCAAGGCAGCCAGCTTTCAGGCAGGAGGCTTGCAGCTTTTCATCTCATCCCCTGCATACATCGACCAACTACAGATTTTAATAATGCCAGGAATTCGCAAGAACAGACGAAATATTCATAAACACTGATCTCTAATTCTGTTGCAGTTGAGGTCTGGCATTGTAGATATAATACAGACTGAGCACACCGTTTAAGCCTAAACTATTTACATGCACTAAAGGTTCTCAGACTGTTGTTCATTATCTCCCTATCTCCTGCAACTTATTTAAATTCAGCTACAATTTACATTTATTTATCCAAATCATTTAAATAGATGGACATTTCAGACCCACACTCCCAGACCTCATACTTAAGATAAGTTAAGAACATAAGAACATAAGAACGAAGGAACACTGCAGAAGGCCTACTGGCCCATGCGAGGCAGGTCCAAGTCCCTACCGGCTTAAGCCAATGCACCCAACCTAGTCAGGTCAGGTCACATTGACTTAAGGGAGGAACACGGCAACCGACCTGTTAGCACAAGCTATCAGGTCCAACTCACACCCACCCACATCTACTCATGTATTTATCCAACCTATTTTTAAAGCTACACAACGTTCTGGCCTCTATAACGGTACTTGGGAGTTTGTTCCACTCATCCACAACTCTATTACCAAACCAGTACTTTCCTATATCCCTCCTGAATCTGAATTTTTCCAACTTAAAACCATTGCTGCGAGTCCTGTCTAGGCTAGATATTTTCAGCACACTATTTACATCCCCTTTATTTATTCCTGTCTTCCACTTATAAACCTCAATCATATCCCCCCTAATTCTACGTCTTTCTAGAGAGTGCAGTTTCAGGGCCCTTAGTCTATCCTCATAGGGAAGGTTTCTGATACATGGGATCATCTTTGTCATCCTCCTTTGTACATTTTCCAGAGAATTTATATCCATTCTGTAATACGGTGACCAAAACTGTGCAGCATAATCTAAATGAGGCCTAACCAAGGATGTATAGAGTTGAAGAACAACCTGAGGACTCCTATTATTTATGCTTCTTGATATGAAGCCAAGGATTCTATTAGCTTTATTGCGAACACTTATGCACTGTTGTCTTGGTTTCAGATTACTGCTAACCAGAACTCCTAAATCTTTTTCGCAATCCGTAATATTAAGATCTACATTATTTAGTTTATATGTGGCATGGTTATTGTCCTGTCCAACATTTAGAACTTTGCATTTGTCTATATTAAACTGCATCTGCCACTTCTCCGACCACTGCATCAGTCTATTCAAATCTTCCTGGAGTGCTCGAATGTCCTCGTCAGAATGAATTCGACGGCCTATTTTGGTGTCATCGGCAAACTTGCCGATGTCGCTCTTTATGCCCTCATCTATGTCGTTTATGTAGATTGTGAACAGCAGGGGGCCCAACACTGACCCCTGTGGAACACCGCTCGTGACGCTTCCCCACTCTGATTTCTCCCCATTTATGCAAACTCTCTGCTGCCTATTTGTCAACCATGCCTCTATCCAGGAAAAAATTTCTCCTCCTATTCCATGTGCTTTAATTTTCCTCAATAGTCTCTGATGTGGGACCCTGTCAAAAGCCTTACTTAAGTCCATATACACAATATCATATTCATTACCATGATCTACCTCCTCAAATACCTTAGTGAAAAAAGTTAATAAATTCGTAAGGCAGGAACGCCCCTTTGTAAAACCATGCTGAGATTCGTTGATTAATTTATGCTTTTCAAGGTGGCTACGAACTGCCTCGGCAATTATTGATTCCATAAATTTTCCCACTATGGAGGTTAGGCTTATTGGTCTATAGTTCGAAGCTAAGGACCTGTCACCTGTTTTGAAAATAGGTATCACATTTGCCATTTTCCACTTATCTGGCACCATGCCAGTTTGTAGTGATATGTTGAAAAGATTAGCCAAAGGTGTGCTAAGCTCCTCTTTACATTCCTTTAGAACCCTTGCATACAGTTCATCAGGGCCTGGGGATTTGTTAGGTTTTAATTTATCTATTTGCCTAAGGACCATGTCACTTGTGACCCTAATAGTGCACAGTTTATTATCGTCCTGTTCTACATAATTTATCATTACTGGAATATCGCTGGTATCCTCCTGTGTAAAAACTGAGAGGAAGTATGTGTTAAAAATTCTACACATTTCCTTATCACTGTCAGTGAGCTGACCCGAGGAACTTTTGAGTGGGCCTATCTTGTCCCTGATCTTACTTCTGTATAGCTGAAAGAATCCTTTTGGGTTAGTCTTCGATTCTCTTGCAACTTTAACCTCATAATCTCTATTTGCTTTTCTAATTCCCTTTTTTATTTCTCTCTTTAACTGAATATATCGATTTCTTAATTGCCCCTCTCCTCTTTTGATTTGCCTATATATGCCTCTCTTTTGACCAATCAGATATTTTAATCTATTGTTCATCCATTTAGGTGGTATCTAGAGAACCTCTCTAGATGACGGCAGGAACAGAAATACATTTAATTTATAGAAATAATATCGAATTCTTAACTGAAGATAACATCAGGTTCGTCAGGCTTGTATAACACAGCATCAGTAAACCAAGTATCAAGGGAGCATTGTGCTAAATAATTAAAATGTCAAGCATATTAATTTTAATTATAGCGTCAATAGTTTACCTAAATATTAAAATTTGAAAACTCTGTTCAATGTGGAGAAGCCTAGGTTTGTGTGTTGTCCAATATGTTACACTTACATAACAAGATAATCTAATTTCAACGAGAAAGAGGAACACCAACAGTCATATGTGACTTTGGTTGAGCGTGATGGGAGAAGCTGATAACTTGGGGTCTGGCTGGAGGTATAAAGTCAGGTTCCTGGCCAGGGAGGAGACAATGACTGCTCACCATCCCTGCACTGCACTGCTAAACATGTTCGCTTCAGTGAGTATTATTATTCACTTTTCCTTCAAAAAATGTGCCTTACATATATGCACACAAAAAATATAGATCAAGCTTCAAAAAATAATCAGGAATGGATGTTCTATTTTTAAATCATAATTTATAATTCATTTTTTTTACAAAAGTTTATGTATTTCCATTTCATATAAAAAATCTTTTATTACAATAAATATCCTTCAACATTACAACAATAATCAATTGGCCTCATTCATGTTTTACATTAGCTACGTAACTCCCTTAAACGTTCACATAACAGTAACCTCAAAACAATGTTTCTTTCGTTCGCATGTTTCATGTTATAACATTTATTATGAAAAACTTTAATCTGAGAATCATTCTAGCAAATAAAACATTTAAGAATGGCTTCTGTTTTCACTACAGAAGTATTTCAAAGTTTAGGACAGTCAATAAATAACAAAAAAGGCACAAAAGGACAGTCCGTTAAATATAAGTAGTAAAATAATTTTGAACCTGGGAATAATATTCTAATGTCCAAAAATTCACTGTTTATTAATACAGTTTTATAAGGTAATCCATATTATGAATAATATAAACCAAGGGATGTAAAATAATAATAAAACAAACTCCTAAACTTCTTTTCCACACAGGTGGTGTTGATGAGTATACTGGTGGCCGCAGGTGTGGCTCTCCCAGGGGGATACCAACAACCCTCCTATGTAAAGCATCCAATATTTTTATTCTTTATTGTAATTATCAAAATGTTATACAGATGCATTGCAGTTGTTAAAGTAAAATTTATTACCTAATAATATACGAATAATAATTCAAGCATGCTTATGTATTCCCAGGCTCCGATCCCTTATAATTTCAACTATGATGTCAATGCTGGAGCCACCAACTTTGGCCAGCAAGAGAGTGGTAACGGTGGCAACGCCAAGGGCTCCTACTGGGTCCAACTACCAGACGGTCGACTCGAGAGAGTTGATTACTGGGCTGACGGTAGTGGATACCATGCTACCGTGTCCTTCCAGGGCACTGCCAAGCATCCCAGTTATGCTCCATCTTATGGTTACTAAATGATGCCCACATTATTAATTATAATCTGACTTGATCATTCATTAACAAAACTTTTTCCACATTACCTACTAATTTTACAATGCTATTATTACAACATACTTATCAGACTGCTTCTGTAATAAATTATTTAAACCTATAATATAAGTAGTTTTATTTGAAGCAAAACAGGGCAGGTGCATGATCACACGAATCTCTGTCAGCTAATGTTATTTTTAGTAAGCATCCGCTGGTCCATCGGTGTTACATTTATATTCCAATCAAAAAATAATTAGGTATATGCAAAAGGTATACTTGCCAGAATTATTTTTTTTCATCTCATGTTTTATTTTTGTTTCGATCATAGTACGAGCAAGCCGTATCCAGTAGCTTTAAATTGTCTGTGCTGGTGCATGATAACTAAGCAAAGAATAAAAAAATAAGCAGCATTTGCAAGTGCTCAATGACCGAAGTTGTACATCCCATTCCCAGCATCCAAGAAATGATCTTACAACTTCCCAAATCCTCTGTGGCATAGCTTCTAAAATTCGAAAACCGTGCTTAAGAGCGTTTCGCTAATACGGCACATTTCAATTATACAATATTCTTGTTAATTATTTTCAGGGGTGTTTCGGTGGTGAGGCGTACATCAGCTGACCCCGCGCTCAGTCTGTTGACAGTATTAGCTCACAGAGTGTCTCAGTATTGTATTCCGGCAATTTTAAAGTTTTTACTTCAGTTATTGTTATTATTGTAATTATTAAATACAGTATAATGGTCCTTAAGGATAATGCTAGTGAAAAGAGGAGTCACAAGCCTCTTTAAATCAAAATCTAGAAATGATCAAACTTAGTGAAAAAGGCATGTAGAATGCAGAGATAAGAACATAAGAAAGAAGAAACTCTGCAACAGGCCTACTGACCAATGCGGAGCAGGTCCATGTCCCCCCCCTCGATTAACCCAATGATCCCCCTCCCGGATTAGCCCAATGACCCACCCAGTCTGGTCACCACCACTCAAGGAAGGAGCACGGCACCAGACCCAGCAGCACAAGTTAGTCAGGTTCAACTCACACCCACCCACATTCACTCATGTATTTATCTAACCTATTTTTAAAACTACACAACGTTTTAGCCACTCATCCACAACTCTATTACCAAACCAGTGCTTTCCTATATCCTTCCTGAATCTAAATTTTTCCAAGTTGAAACCATTGTTGCGAGTCCTGTCTTGGCTGGAAATTATCGGCACGCTAATTACATCCCCTTTATTTATTCCTGTTTTCCATTTATACACCTCGATCATATCCCCACCTAATTATACGCCTTTCGAGAGAATGCAGATTCAGGGCCCTCAGTCTATCCTCATAGGGAAGATTTCTGATAAGAACATAAGAAAGAAGAAACACTGCAGCAGGCCTACTGGCCCATGTGAGGCAGGTCCAAGTCTCCTACCGGCTTAAGCCAATGCCACAACCTAGTCAGGTCAGATCACATTCACCCAAGGAACACGGCAACTGACCTAGTAGTACAAGCTAATACATGGGATCATCTTTGTCATCCTCCTCTGTACGTTTTCCAGAGCATTTATATCCATTCTGTAATACGGTGACCAGAACTGAGCAGCATAGTTTAATGAGGCCTAACCAAGGATATATAGAGTTGAAGAACAACCTGAGGACTTCTATTATTTATACTTCTAGATATAAAGCCAAGAATTATGTTAGCTTTATTGCGAACACTAATGCACTGTTGTCTTGGTGTTAGATTACTGCTAACCAGAACTCCTAAATCCTTTTCGCAATCAGTAGTATTAAGATCTACATTATTTAGTTTATATGTCGCATGGTTATTTAACTGTCCAACATTTATAACTTTGCATTTGTCAATATTAAACTGCATCTGCCACTTCTCCGACCATTGCATCAGTCTATTCAAATCATCCTGGAGTGTTCTAGTGTTCTCATTAGAATGAATTGGACGGCCTATTTTGGTGTTATCAGCAAATTTGCTTATGTCGCTATTTATTCCCTCATCTATGTCGTTTATGTAAATTGTGAACAACAACGGGCCCAACACTGACCCCTGAGGAACACCGCTTGTGACGTGCCCCCATTCTGATTTCTCCCCATTTATGCAAACTCTCCATACCCCCAGCCCGTCGCGGGTTCAATCCCGGCCGGGGGTATGGTTTGTTTGCAATCGTGTCATTACGATTTCTTGAGTTATGCAAACTCTCTGCTGCCTATTTGTCAGCCATGCCTCTACCCAGGAAAAAATTTCTTCTCCTATTCCGAGTGCCTTAAGTTTCCTCACTAGCCTCTGGTGTGGAACTCTATCGAAAGCCTTACTGAAGTCCATATACACAATATCATATTCATTACCATGATCTACCTCCTCAAACACCTTAGTGAAAAAAATGAGTAAATTCGTAAGACAGGAACGCCCCTTTGTAAAACCGAGTTGAGATTCATTAATTAAGCTGTACCTATCAAGATGGCTACGAATTGCTTCGGCAATTACTGATTCCATAAATTTTCCCACTATGGAGGTAAGGCTTATTGGTCTATAGTTCGAAGCCAAGGACCTGTCACCTGCCTTGTAAATAGGTATTGCATTTGCCATTTTCCACTTATCAGGCACTATGCCAGTTTGTAGTGATATGTTAAAAAGATTACCCAAAGGTATGCTAAGTTCCTCTTTACATTCCTTTAACACCCTTGCAAACAGTTCATCATGGCCTGGGGATTTGTTAGGTTTTAGTTTCTCTATTTGTCTGAGGACCATGTCACTAGTTACCGCAATCGTGCATAGTTTATTATCATCCTGTTCTACATAATCTATTATTTCAGGAATATCGCTAGTATTTTCCTGGGTGAAAACTGAGAGGAAGTAGGTATTGAGAATTTCACACATATCCTTATCACTGTCAGTGATCTGACCAGAGTTACTCTTAAGTGGGCCAATCTTGTCCCTAATCTTACTTCTGTATACCTGAAAGAACCCTTTTGGGTTAGTCTTTGAATCCCTTGTGACCTTAGCCTCATAATCCCTTTTTTATTTTCTTATTCCTTTCTTTATTTCTCTCTTTAATTGAATATATTGATTTCTTAACTGCCCATCCCCTCTTTTGATACGCCTATATATGCCTCCCTTTTGACCAATGAGATGTTTTAATCTATTATTCATCCATTTGGGATCATTTTTGTTAGATCTAATTTCCCTACTCGGAACAAAAGTTGTCTGGGCAGCTAGAACTATGCTCTGAAAAACGTCATATTGGCAACCAGGATCACCTACCTGACCCATAATCAGGACATTCCAATTCAGCCCACCCATGTAATTTTTTAGTCCTATGAAGTCGGCCAAGCGAAAATCTGGGACAGAGATTTGATTGCAGTTATCTGGGTAATTCCATGATATATTGAAACTAAGTGATTTGTGATCACTTTCCCAAAGCTAATCATTAACCTCAGGATTATTAATTAGTGAATCTTTGTTGGCAAGAACCAAGTCAAGCAGATTGTTTCCTCTAGTTGGTTCTGTCACAACCTGTTCCAAAAAGCAATCCTGAACCGTATCAAGAAAGTCACTAGACTCAAGATTTCCTGTCATATTGTTCCAATCAATTTGTCTAAAGTTAAAATCTCCCATTATCACAACATTTTCATATCTAGATGCCTTATGAATTTCGTCCCATAACAGCTTATTGCACTCCCTATCAAGGTTTGGGGGCCTATAAATCACACCCAAAATTAATTTGTCAGGACCCTCGAGAAACTGTAGCCAAACAGATTCTGTGTTCGATGTTTCTAATCTTATATCATGTCTAAGACAACAATTTAAATTTTCTCTGACAAACATCGCCACTCCACCACCCTTCCTGTTGACCCTATCAGTGTGGAATAGTTTAAAACCCTGTAAGTTGCATTCAGAAGGCATTTCTCTATCTTTCAGGTTGAACCAGGTCTCTGTTATACCAATAATGTCTATATTACCTACACTTGCAAGTAATCTTAGCTCATCTATCTTATTTCTTAGACTCCTACTATTTGTATAGCAAACCTTAAGGGAGCTAGTCACTCGTTGCCCTATACTATCTCGCTTTGTTGATCAATTAATTTGCCATTACTAGCAACTTTATTTTGAATATTGTCTTTTAAACATATCCCTGAGGTATCCCGGTAATAACTGCTGTTTTTAACACTAATGCTGCAGCCTGATTGTTTCCAACAAACACCCATACCTCTATAATCTATCAGTTTAAATTCCTAGACAAGTCATCAGTTACCCTCTCAATCGAATTGGCTAATGCAACCACTCCATCCCCAGAGAGATGAACCCCATCCCTTGCATACATACCACGTTTGCCAAAGAATAGGTCCCAGTCATTAATGAATGGGATTGCAAGTTCCTTGCAGTACCTCTCTAGCCAGAAATTTATATCAATTGCCCTAGACATCCATTCATTGCCCACTCCCTTTCTAGGCAAGATGCTATATATGACTGGGATCCCTCCCTTAGACCTAACTACTTCTATGGCTGACCTGTACTTATCCAGCAGCTCCTCTCTCCTGCCCTTCTCAATGTCATTATCCCCAGCACTAAGACAGATAATGGGCTTGTTCCCATTACCTGCCATAATATTATCCAACCTGCTGACTATGTCACCAACACCAGCTCCAGGAAGACACACTCTCTGTCTGTCCTTTCTGTCTCTGTTACAAAATGCACGGTCTATATATCTTACCTGAGAATCGCCTACTATTAAAATATTCTTACCTTGATTAGCAGGGGAATCAGTGGTACCTTCAACCTCACTAACCACTGAAGTACACTCGTCTTGTAGAACAGAGAATCGATTTCCTACCTTCACATCTTCTCTATTAACTCTCCTCATCTTCCTTCTTCCTGAACTGTGAACCACTTGCCACTTAAAGCGGCTGCCACTATCACTACTGGTGACCATTTCCTCCTTACCAGCTAAATCCTTCTCACACTCACTCCCAAACTCATCTATGAGAAGCTTCAGCCTGCTATTTTCCTCCTGAAGAAGTAGAATCTCCTTCTTCAACACTTGAACCTGAGATTCTAAAACACTACAACAAGTCATGGTGCTTGGTAACAGCCCACGTTAACTCCCAAGAGCCTAGGCAGGTATGACCACACGTGACCATTGACCTCATCGTACAGGTAGGCATTAAAAGATCACAATAGTTCCACTATCTCCTTCAGCCTTCTTTTGATAATTACTTCTTCTAAAATGTTCATTTGTCATCACCATAAGCATAGGATGCAAATATTTTAGGGTGAGCAATACAGTCCTCTACTTATTTTTTTTTTTTTACTTTTGCATCGTTTTCTTATGTTTAACACTATTGTGCTCTTAGTAAATGATAGTGTGAAAAAATTTTATAGGTTTTATATGCACTGGCAAGTGACAAAAAAAAAAAAAAAAAAAAAGTGATTCGCTTTACGGCGATATTAATTTTCGGTGGTGGTATGGAACACTGTACCTAATACAGAGGTAGTCCTGTATTAGGTACAGTGTTCTGATTTAAAGCTAACTTCCTCCAAGACTTTCGTTTATAACTTCATAACTCCTTATCTTGTTAGTTTCAATTTTTCATCCCTGAGGACTTATTACTTAACATGTACAGGTACTCTCTGTTTAGTTTTATATAGACCATTACTAAAGCTGGTTTTTAAGGTAAATACCATCGATGTCTCGTATGATCAGCTTCAAAATTTCAACACTGGTGTATATTGCCACTGATAAATATTTCAGTTTCACGTACGCGGTAGTCGAAATTTAGTCACTCCCTCCAACCTGAGGGACTGACCACCTCATACTATTTTTCTTAGGTTGATGGACCGATTACATTATCTTTATCTAGCCACTATTTCTGCTGATTACAATACATTCTCCTCTGTATTAGACCGATGAACTTGTTGGTATTTCATACAATTTTCAACACACCTGTCAGACTCTGCAACACAACGGTATCTTGGTACAGAGGACATCTTCCACAACTTCATCACTTAACTACAAGTTATGAGTGAGAAGCATTGGATTCCAGAGGGACCTGTCTATCATGGGCCAGAAGGCTTCCTGCAGTACTCAGTTCTTGCCTTCTTGCTTCTGCTAGTGTTCCCCGTCATCTTCAACTTCTTCCAGATCTTCCACCTCACCTTCGACAGCATTTAAGACTCCATTCTCATGCTTTATATCGCTCCAGACCATGGAGTTGAACTCTTCTCCAGGCTGAGGGACTGACTACCTCAAACTATTTCTCCAATGTTGATGGACTGATTACATCTTTACAACATCATTTCCGTAACTAATGAAACATTAGAACTTACGCTCACACAGTTCCTACACTCCTACAACTAAATACCCAATCCTTCAACAAAACTATAACTTATTCGATCACCACATTATTCTTCGCCCACATATAACTTGCTCCCACTGTGCCTCTATTAAAATGGTTACTGAGGAAGCTAAAACTCCAGGCCCCTTGCTAGAAATCATCAAAAGATTAAAATAAAAAATTCTATAGACATTCTACATTAAATATATAAAACAAGACAAAAGGAAAAATAAACATTGTATTAGTTAAAACGTTTAATATGTTAATTTAAAAAAAGGAGCTCATAAAAGAGAAATATTTCTAGTGTGTTTACCTGGAGAGCTTACCTGGAGAGGCTTTCGGGAGTCAACTCCCCCGCGGCTCGTGGTGGATCAGGGATTGATCAACTAGGCTGTTACTGCTGGCCGCACGCGAAACCCTATACGAAAATTCTCAACTCCAGGTCCTTCAAGAGTATAATACAGCCACCGCATCTAAAATACACTTAAACACGCTTCCTCCGTACCCTCCGTACCCTCCGTACCCCCGCTGCCACTGAAGTGATACTCCACAACATTCACCCATCGCCTACTATTCACCCGAAGCCACAGCCAATGGACAAGGGTCAGAGCAATAAAAGAAGATCCAGTAACCAGCTAAGGACTCCTAACATCAAAGGTGAGAGCAGTAAAAACACGAGGAAAACTTGTGGTACTGCCAGCCAGGACACAACCCTCATCACCCACCGGCACCACCACAACACACGACAGACAACAACAAACATGGCCGCCGTCACAGTCCAAGATAACTCCTTCCCAGTATTTGATGCCAAGAAGATCACCGACCCAGAAATAGCTAAACTCTTTACGATTCAGAACCAAACGATCACCAAACTAACTCAAGAAATGCAGGAACTAAAAGCTAGCAATGCAGATTACCTCAACAAGATCACTGCTCTAGAACATAAACTAGACACTCTGGAACAACAAAGCAACACCCACACCCAGTCCCTAGACACTATCAACACTCTAAAAGACCAAGTCACCCTACTTACTACCAACATTACAGAGGAAAGATCAAGAGTGGACCAACAACTTGCCAATGTCATAACCAACTTCCAAGACCATAATGACCAAAAGCAGCTATCTGACGCTGTTGTAGTTAACAGCAAACACCTCCCACCCACAGTCACCCAAGATACCTGCATGGAGACCACCCTACAGCTTATCAAGGACCACCTTCACCTTAACATACGTAGTGATGACCTAAAGGATTGGAAACTGATGGGCTACCAAGCAGGTAAAAAACAGTGCTGTTAAAATTCCAAACTAGCCTACAAAGAAACAACCTACTAAAAACATCTATTTCTATGAAAACTGATGTTTACGTCAATGAGTGCCTTACCAAAACAAGACAAAACCTTCTTTATCGGCTAAGAAAATTACGCTATGCCCAAAAAATCCACCAGTGCTTTGTGAGGGATGGAAAAATCGCAGTTAGGAAACAGCCCACTGGGAAGAGATACTTCATCTCTACAGAACATGACCTTAAAACATTCCTAAGTGAGGCTGGACTAACAGAATCAGAGTAAAGTGCAGATAATACCCACAGTCCACCGTTAGTGTTATATTGTCATAAATTTGTGCCCCCCTAAAATTCTAATACCCCAACTACTTTTGATTGTCATTGTTGTATTCAATGACCATTCTACCTCATAGAATTAATTTGTTTAATATCTACAGAATCTATCTCCTTTTTTTACAACTTACCGCATCACTGTTCCATCTTATTTTATTATAAACTAGCCATAACTTGTCCTCAATAATTCTACCTCACTTTAAGAAATACTCAATTGCCCAATTTTATTCTAAAATCCCTATTATTGCCCAATTTTGCTTTAAACTATATTGATCAAACTTATTGTAAACTTCTTTTATTGACCATTTTTATTCTATACTTTTTTAAACTAGTATTTTCAACTACAACTTTTATATTATCCTGTCTACCATCTTACTAGCATATTATAACCAAGTCATTGCCATTTTTATTTTTATCATTTTTTTTTATTATTCTTTTGCTACCTTAATTTGTGTATTTTATCCTGTCAATTTAAATCTAGTTATACTCGAATTCTTGTAAACAACTTATATAAGACCTTAGTGCAATTACAATTGAGAGTCTTGTGCCTTTTTTATATTATTAGATTAAACTCAGTTGTACTATAGCTCATTCTAGCTCAATACATAGTCAATACCAAATTCATTATATTAGACCATAGTGCAATTACTAGTGAGAGTCTGGTGCTATTTTTAATTTGTATTTTTATATTATTAGATTAAATCTAGTTGTACTATAGCTCATTCTAGCTCAAAACATAGACTCCACAAAAGTCATTATATTAGACCTTAGTGCAATTACAAGTGAGAGTCTTGTTCTATTTTTAATTTGTATTTTTATATTACTAGTTTATACCTAGTTGTACTTTAGTTCATTCCAGCACAACACATAGACAACATCAACTTCATTATGTGTAGTAGTGACTATACTCTATATGACCAAAATACTCTAGCTATATACTTGTCCAAACTTCCCACCACTACAGATATCAGTACTAGAACTCAACACACAACTCAGGATATAAATAACCATAATTTAAACCTAGAAGATGATTGATCACGTTGACCCTGATCTAAACCTCCATAATCTGACACCCAATCAAAACCTATTGGAAAGTAACTGCCTTTATTACACAGCATCACAAGCCAGCACTATCCTAAACAATGCTAAAAGTCTATCAGTACTTAACTACAACATCAGGTCCTTTAGCAAACACTATGATGACCTCCTGGCACTCCTTGAATCACTAAAGACACCCTTCTCCTGCATTATTCTTACTGAGACCTGGCTTAAGCAGGACACAATAGACATCTACCCTCTACCAGGATACACAGCAATTCACAACTGCAGACCAAACCAAGTTGGGGGTGGTATTGCAATCTATTACTCTAACCAATTATCTTGTATTAGCACCACTTGCTTTATTGATGAATATGGGGAATACATTTTTGCTAATTTTACTGTAAAAAACCTTAAGACACCTATAACAATCGGTGCCATTTACCGGATACCTCACACAAACATCCCAAATTTCAGTGAGAAATTAAAGTCACTAATAACAATCAGACACATGAATAAGCACCACCTTCTCTTAGCTGGAGACTTCAACATCAACCTTGGCTTACTAGATGATCAGCCTGTAACTGATTTCATCAACAATATGAACAACACACTTCTCATACCAACAATAACTAAACCAACCAGGCTCACTGAGACAAGTGCAACCATAATAGACCACATATGGACCAATATACTAGCCCCCCTTAAATCAGGGATAATCACAGATAGCACTACAGACCACTACAATACCTTCCTCCTGACAAACATTAGTAAACCACCACTTGAATACAACAAAGTCTCATTTAGACTCCATGACGAGGCCTCAAGTTCACAGCTGACCTAGAGACTGTTGACTGGCCTACAGAATTCTCCAAGGCCAATGGTATTGATGACTGGACAGACATTTTTCTTAACAAATTACTTAGACTATACAACAAACATTGTCCTATAAAAACGAAACAGATCACAAACAAACGGCTTGGTTGCCCATGGCTAACCAGCACCATTCTGAAATCCATTGACAAGAAACACCAATATGAAAAGCAATATAGACAGGGCTTAATACACAAAGATATTCTTAAACACTATTCATCAGTTCTCACCAAAGTAATAAAGAAAGCCAAACAACTATACTACTCCAGTAGATTTACAGACACTAGAGGAGATATAAAAAAGACCTGGAAAACACTCTCTCAGATTCTAGGGACCCACAAACTGAAAAAAAAAAAGAATATTGTCCTAACTAAACCTAATGAAACACCACTACATCCCACTGACACAGCTAACAAGATAAACGACTTCTTCTCAACCATAGGATCTAATCTCGCCAATAAAATCCCACATACCAATGCCCATGCTGGGGACTACCTAGATGGGAATTTCCCAAATTCCTTCTATCTTGCACCAACTGAGCCCTCGGAAGTCACCGAGATTATAAAGTCACTTAAAAATAACTCAGGGAATCGGTCTCATGTCCCACCATTACTGTACAAGCGAGCAGCCCATATCCTTTCGCATGCTATTTCATTACTTTTTAACAAGTCACTAGAAACTAGCACCTTCCCGAAACTACTCAAGATGGCAAGGGTTACACCAATACATAAAGGTGGTGACCCTACAGACTTAAACATCTATAGGCCAATATCAAACTTACCATTGCTATCCAAAATCTTTGAGAAACTCGTGCACAGGAGACTATATTCATTTATAATAGCACAAAACATACTCAACCCCTGCCAATTTGGATTCAGGAAAAATAAAAGCACTAATGATGCAATTGTAAAAATGCTAGATCTGCTTTACACAGCATTGGAAAATAAGGAATATCCACTAGAAATTTTTATTGACCTAAGAAAAGCTTTTGACACAGTAGACCACGACATCCTACTCCACAAACTTGACCATTACGGTATAAGAGGCCATGCACTTGCTTATTTCAAATCTTACCTTACTAATAGGTATCAGTATGTCACCATTAAAGACACAGCATCAACAACACGGCCATTTGATACTGGAGTTCCGCAGGGAAGTGTCCTTGGTCCCCTGCTCTTCCTCATATACATCAATGATCTTCCAAACGTATCCCAACACCTGAAACCCATTCTCTTTGCTGACGACACGACTTATGTCATCTCTCACCCTAATCTTGCCACCCTCAACACCATTGTTAACGAGGAGCTGATCAAAATATCGACTTGGATGACAGCCAATAAACTTACGCTTAACACTGACAAAACCTACTATATTATGTTTGGTAGCAGAGCAGGAGATGCACAAATTAACATTAAGATCGACAACACTCTAATTACCAGACATAATGAGGGCAAATTCCTAGGCCTATACCTTGACAACAACCTGAATTTCAGCACCCATATCCAACACATAACCAAAAAAGTATCCAAAACGGTTGGGATCCTCTCCAAGATATGATACTATGTGCCGCAAAATGCCCTTCTCACACTATACCACTCACTTATTTATCCATACCTCACCTATGCTATTTGTGCTTGGGGATCAACTGCAGCAACACACCTAAAGTCAATAATAACCCAACAAAAAGCTGCAATAAGAATAATCACTAAATCCCATCCCTGGCAACACACCCCCCCACTCTTCATAGATCTAAATTTACTCCCTGTTCAGTACATCCACACTTACTACTGTGCAATCTACATCTACAGGACCTTAAACTCCAATATCAACCTTGACCTAAAACGCTTTCTTGATAGTTGTGACAGAACCCACAGGCATAACACCAGACACAAACATCTCTACGATATTCCCCGTGTCCGACTAAACCTTTACAAAAATTCAATGTATGTCAAAGGCCCTAAAATCTGGAACACCCTACCTGAGAACTCTAGAACTGCAGACACATTCATCACCTTCAAAACTACCATTAGAAAACATCTTATCTCCTTGATACACCCCATCAACTAACTCCACGAATACTACCTAGTGGTTCACACTTACACTCACTCACCCATTTGACCATAAACAGAAATATTAATCTCAATCTTAAAATAATGAATCCTGTGATACTCCAATACTGAAACTATGTATTGTGCCAAAACAAAAGCATTCACATTGCTAAACTCACAAACTAGTATTTAGTCACTTAGCCATAATACCAACTTACCTCATAATTTGTAATATTTTAAAATAAAGAATTAAACTAAGTCTGCCCGAAATGCCTAGCCATGCTAGGTGTTCTAGTGGTACACTTTGTAATCATTATTTAACTACATGTAAACCACACAATAACCAAATTCTGTAAATTCAACATTGTAATCCTTATAGAGAATAAACTTTGAATTTGAATTTGAATTTGAATTTGAATTTATTATCCAGCATTTGAACCTGACAATAACCACTCTACCCGCAGGAGTCTAGCTTCTGATCTTATTTCTAACTGTCTGTAAATTATGAAGGTCGACATTCCTATCTTGGACGTGTTAAAGGTAAAGAGTTGTTTATAAATCTAATTTCCAGATTCTGACCTTGAGACTTACTTCATTCAGGATAGAACTTCAGTACCTAGGCCTGCTAGGAGTGTTTAACTCCAGCTTTCGAGCCGCTACATGTTAGCTCCAGCTTTTTCGATCTCCTGCGTTGAACTACATTACAGGATATTGAGATTCTCCTACAACTTATTTATATTCAATTACAATTTCCTTGAATTCTTTTAAACTCAGTTTAACACACTTCACCTCAGTCCCACACTCTTAGGACTCATTCACCCCATCAGTTCACGTTAACGCTCTAGTAATTCACACACATTCCTCTGCATCACTCATACTCTCCTAAAACTTCCTTACAGAGGCTGGAAAGGAGAAAACGATGAAGTTTGTGGCTCTTCCCTATTACTGTTTCTTTCGTGAGGTATGTTTGGAGAGGGCAGATGATGCAAGGGTCCAGGGATACCTCTTCCGATCGCAGCACTGGAGATACCATCAGAGACTTCTGTTCTCCAGGCTAACCAGTCTTATCTAATATATGATTATATTAATAAACCGTGTATCAAGTGAATTGCGCTGAACAACTGAGACGTCAAATTTTCAATTACATGCATAATTAACCAAATATTTAGTACCGGAAAACCCTGTTTAACGTAGAGAAGCCTAGGTTTGAGCGCCGTCCGAAATACTGCATATGATTCTCTGATCTATCTTCAACCAGAGAAAGAGAGAGAACCCGATTTGTTATATGCGACCTTGCTTGAGTGTAGTGGGAGGCTGATGACTGGGAGTCTGGCTGGAGGTATAAAGCCAGGCTCCAGACCAGGGAGGAGACAGTTACTGCTCACCATCCCAGCACTACTAAACATGTTCACTTCTGTGAGAATTAATATTCACTTTTCCTTCACAAAATGTCTTTCATCCTTCGATCACGCTAAATATAGTTCAAGCTTCAGACGCTGAAAAATTAGCATCAAAAACTTTCTCTTCTATCACAATAAATATCCTTCAATCTTACAACAATAATTTATTGGTTACATTCAGGTTTCACCATATAGTAAACTCAGTACGCTTTTTTTTGCCACATTTCCTGAGCTGTAACATTTGGCGTGATAATATTAATAGATTTTTTTTCCACTTTTCCACATCTCCCATTCAGATACAGCAGTAACCCAAACATTGAAGAAAGAAACCAATGAAGACGTTTCGGTCAGAGTTTGACCATTAACTAGTCACACAAAAGTGCTTCTGTGGTCCAAGTCGGACCGAAACGTTATCATAAATTTATTTCTCTATGTGTGGGTTATTTCTGTATTCTAGTATTGTGCCTTTTTACTCTGATTCAAATCTCAGAATCATTTTAAGAAATAAAATATTCAGGACTATGTTATGAATTGTTTTTAAAGTTATTTCAAAAGTAATGAATGTCAAGTGAAATTTAATAGACAAATAGTTTCGTAGTTTTCAAGAAATAATTCTAATTTTCTAAATCGTTTTGAAGAGTAGTAATACGACACTCTTCTACAGTAAGAGTTTTTTGTTGCCACAGGTGGTGTTGATGAGTATGCTGGTGGCCGCAGGTGTGGCTCTCCCAGGGGGATACCAACAACCTTCCTATGTATGTCATGCCATGTTTTTTATTGCAATTATCAAAATGTATATATAATACTTACATGCCAGTTGTTAAAATGAAATTGATATACAATAACATATGAATAATAATTCGTAAATTCTGGTGTGTTCACAGGCTCCGATTCCTTATAATTTCAACTATGATGTCAATGCTGGAGCCACCAACTTTGGCCAGCAAGAGAGTGGTAACGGTGGCAACGCCAAGGGCTCCTACTGGGTCCAACTACCAGACGGTCGACTCGAGAGGGTTGATTACTGGGCTGACGGTAGTGGATACCATGCTACCGTGTCCTTCCAGGGCACTGCCAAGCATCCCAGTTATGCTCCATCTTATGGTTACTAACTGATGCCTACACTATTATAATCTGTTTGTCTCGATCATTCATTTACAAAAGTTTTCCCGAAGAATGAAACACTTATGCAACATATGGGACTCTTTATCTTTATTATAAGGAAACGTTTCGCCACACGACTAGCAACAGGGACTTATTACCTCAACCCCCTCTCCTTTCTTTATACTCCTTTTCTTTCTATTGGACTGATGAAGCGACTGTGTGGTGAAACGCTTCCTCGATAAAGATTCCCGTGTGTTACATAAGTGTCTCATTCTTCAATTTGTCTGTTTTTTAAACCATTCATCACAAAATTTTTCCTACATTCATCTTTAATTTTACAAATCTTTTATTACGACGTACTCCTCAGAATGCATCTAATAAATTATTAAGTCTTAATGTTGGTGTGTTTTATTTGCAATGGAACAGGACGGTTGTGTTATGACACAGGTTTTTTGTCAGTAAATGAACTTTCAAGGGATTAAGCAGTCGATGGTCTACCGGAGCTACTCTTACATTCCATTAAATAAGCAAAAAGTCACCACAAAGTGACAACATGATTATCCTTATTGTTAAGTCAGCATTGATGGGAGTTTTTTCTAACACTGTTTTAATATTTTTCTGGTTTCAAGACACGATTGTTTAATTTAATATGTATACAAACAAAATTTGTAAAACGGAAACCTGTAATTGTTTTACACGATGGTAGGATTGCTGGTGTCTTTTTTCTGTTTCTTTAACATGCAAGATTTCAGGTACGTCTTGCTACTTCTACTTACACTTAGGTCACACTACACATACATGTACAAGCATATATATACACACCCCTCTGGGTTTTCTTCTATTTTCTTTCTAGTTCTTGTTCTTGTTTATTTCCTCTTATCTCCATGGGGAAGTGGAACAGAATTCTTCCTCCGTAAGCCATGCGTGTTGTAAGAGGCGACTAAAATGCCGGGAGCAAGGGGCTAGTAACCTCTTCTCCTGTATAAATTACTAAATTTAAAAAGTGAAACTTGCGTTTTTCTTTTTGGGCCACCCTGCCTCGGTGGGATACGGCCGGTGCGTTGAAAAAAAAATTTGGTGCATGTTGCTCAACTATATATTTATTTGAATAGAGATTTATATATATATATATATATATATATATATATATATATATATATATATATATATATATATATATATATATATATGTATATATATATATATGTATATATATATATATATATATATATATATATATATATATATATATATATATATATATATATATAAATATATATATATATATATATATATATATATATATATATATATATATATATATATATGTATATATATATATATACATATATATATATATGCATATATATATATATATATATATATATATATATATATATATATATATATATATATATATATATATATATATATATATACAACAAAATATAATCAATAACTTGACAATTGATCAATGTAAATATCTGATATGAGCTACATACATACGGAAATATGTTTTCAAATATTGTTATTTTCTTAAAGAGTTCCCAGGAAGAAGTGTAACAAGAACTAAGTATAACAGATAATGATATGTAAAGTAAAGTTTAATTATACTTAGGAACATTAACTATAAAAAAGCTTTCAAACTGATACAATGGAAATAAGTCACTTTGTCTGAATTTTTTGTGTTATCCCAGGTTCTCTACACATATATACTGTCATGTAGGATAATCTTCGTAACTGTATTTGTGTATACCTGAATAAACTTACTTATTAAGGTGCAACCTCGACCTCATCATTGTTGATGTACAAGACTGAAGAGGCTGATGAGAGTTCAAAGATTTACAGAGTGTAGTTGTTGTGCATTTTTGGATGAATGCTTCAGGTAGAATGATCCATCCTAACTCTTCAACATGAAAGTAAAAATATCAAAGTATGAACAAAAAAAATATATTGCAATAGTCATTTGTGAGAATGTGCATAAACATGTACTCTAAGTTAGTTTTTGTCAAGGAGCTGATGTGTGGTATACACAAGAAGCCATTTGTGTTACTATCGTGTACTTATACAAATTATAAATTATTTTATCAATCATTTAAGTAAAAGGTAATGTGAAAATTAGTACTGGATGAGTATTTGCTTTAAGCAGTAGTTTGTATGTAAGAGTAACATTGATACATAAATAATATTAATAATAATAATTTATATTCACATGATATACAATTTATACAAAATTGGATGACATTTAATAGTACACATGGAAAGTCCCTGGTTATGCTGAGTATTTGGGGAAAAATGTTAAAAAGTTGTGAATATGGAATGGTCCAGTGAGACTGAGCATTTGAAGGCACAAATATCGAGATATAATAATGGAATAAAATCTTTTCTGATTTTTCTTGTTGTTAACGTGAAAGAAATTATTGCACTTAGTATTAATAAGGTGAGTTCTTACTTGGTATTTGGTAAACGTTCTACTATATATAGTTGAAAAAGGTCGTGTCTCAGCTTCTGGTCCCGCCTATTCACTGGTCGCTAGTGGGTTCAGTCTCTCTTAGCTTTGAGAGTCTCATCGTACCTCGTTTTAAAGCTATGTACGAATCATTCCTCTACCACACCATTTTCCAGGTCGTTCCACTTCCTGACTACTCTAAAACTGAAGAAATATTTTCTAACATCACTGTGACTCACCTGTGTCTCTAAATTCAGTTGTGTTCTCGTATTCCTGTTACCTGTCTTTTCAACAATCCATCCATATCTACCATATGAATTCCATTCAGTATTTTGTACGTTGTTATCATAACACTCCCAGTCCTTTCCTTCTTTTAAGAATATTTGGAAACCAGTTAAATTTATGGGACCAAGTTGGGTAGTTTACCTAGCTGTGTTTGAAAGTGAATTTCAGACTGTCTGGACTTTTCATCTGCCTAATTATAAAGTTAAAAAACTGAGCAGTATCGTCTATGCGTGATACACTGAGTTCATTCATGGGTCTGTTAAGAGTACTGAGCTCTCGATCCAGTTCCTTCAGTGCTTAAGTGATTAGGAATTTGCATTAGTGAAGTGTCTTCTTTAGAGCAGGTGTCTCCTGCTTTTTACAAATGCTAGACCATTACAACAAGGTCTTTGATGCTTAAGCTCCAGTTAATAGGCCTGACAGATATTTAAAGAGAACAGTTTCAGCTTCTAAGTTTGCTGCTAAAGATCTAGCTGTAGTTTCTGGGTCTACTTAACTGTAACTGCTATTCCGAATCTCCTACACAATTGCAGTTCATTACCACAACCCTAATGAAACATTACAACTCGCGTCCCCACAGTTCTCACATACCTACTACTAAATATCATACCCTTATCACGAAACTTCATCTCATTCCATCAGCACTTCTGCTTACTCCCACATCTTTCTTATTCGACATATAACCCACGCCTGAGTGCTAGCGCACTTAACTCACACACTGAGATCCGGGGTTCGAATCTCCTCCGGTACGGCTGGAAAAACATTAGGGACGTGTTTCCATTAGACACCTGTTGTCCCTGTCCCTGTTCGCCCATCAGTAAAATGGGTACCTGGGTGTTAGTCGACTGGTGTGGGTCGCATCCTGGGAAAAAACTAAATTTGCCCGAAATGCTCAGCGTAACAAGCGGCTTTCTATATAGTAGTAGCATATCAGCCTGGTTGATCAGGCTCTGATCCACCAGGAGGCCTGGTCACAGACCGGGCCGCGGGGGCGTTGACCCCCGGAACTCTCTCCAGGTAAACTCCAGGTATCATTGATGTCAGCTAGGACTGTATGCTTTGTACATGTACTTGTAGTAAATAAAGATATTATTATTATTATTATTATTATTATTATTATTATTATTATTATTATTATTATTATTATTATTATTATTATTATTATTATTATTATTATTATTATTATTATTATCATTACAATAAAGATAGCTAAACTTTCCGCTCTTTATGTTTTATTACGATAATTTAAAATAAATAAATTCATAAAAATATTTCTATTGCGTGGTGAAAGATCTTCATAAATTTTCTGCGTCAGGAACACTGGGCTCTAAATTCAGCTGTTACTCCATCTCTAATAACACTCTCTCCAATGCCCTGGAACCGATGCATGACGTACGTTGGTACAGCAAGTAGCAGGTGTTCCTGGGGAACACAGATACCTCTCCAGATGATGGTAGGAAGAAAAATAAGTCCTATTTACTGAAATATTATCAACTACATAACTAAAGATAACATCGGCCATAAAGACGCTTCAGCTCTCCAGGTTCACCAGACTTATAACTTATCATCAGCAAACAAAGTATCAAAAGTGTTTTGTGCTGTATAATTAAAATGCGAAATATTTGATCAATTTTTCACCATTATGTCAATAGTTCGGCAACAATTTAATACCGTAAAACTCAGTTTAAAATGAAGAAGCTTAGGTTTGTGTGTCGTCGAAGAGATTAAACACAATAAACAAAACTAATTTCAACCAGAGAGAGGAAAATCAACTGGTCAAATGCGACCTTGGTTGAGCGAGGAGGGAGAGGCTGATGAGTCTGGCTGGTGGTATAAAGCCAGGCTCCAGACCAGAGAACAGACAGTAACTCTTCATCATCCCAACATTGTACTACTAAACATGTTCGCTTCAGTAAGTATTGTTAGTAATATTTCCATCAAAAAATAACGTGCCTTTTATACTTGCATCACAAAGAAAATAGATCAAGTTTCAAAATTTTAACAGGAAATCGATGTTTTCGTTGTTTAAAACATAACTGATAATTAAAATTTGCTTTACAAATTATATATTTCAATTAAGTTCAAATCACATTTTTTTTCCATTCATTACAATACATATCCTTCACTATTACAACAATAATTTATTGGTCACATTCAAGTTTTACATTAGTCGCGAGAGCACCTCAAATGTTCACAGTGCAGAAAACTCAAAACAACGTTTTTCCGTTCATATGTTCCGTGCTACAACATTTTTCCGTTCATATGGTCCGTGCTACAACATTTTTCCGTTCATATGGTCCGTGCTACAACGTTTTTCCGTTCATATGTTCCGTGCTACAACATTTTTCCGTTCATATGTTCCGTGCTACAACGTTTTTCCGTTCATATGGTCCGTGCTACAACATTTGCTATTAAAAACTTAATTCTCAGATTCGTTCTAACAAATAAAACATTTAAGACTAGGTTCTGTTTTATATTTATTATTATTATTATTAAAGATTCGCCGGTATTCTGGCGGCCTGGGCCTTTTCCAAGTGGTGGCCCGACCTTGACTCCCTGTCTTGGCAGTGTCTGAGACCTAAGTCTCCCATGGGAGGACGTGCAAGTACCTCCTCGTCTTTGGGAACAACTACCCCCAGGCCTAGCCACAAGCTAGGCCTCTCTGGTCTGCCATCCCCGCCCAAAGCGGGCTAATGGGAATGACAGTCTTGTGAGCTGCAAGCTCCGGCTCAGGCACCTACCTTGCCCTAGAAGGGTTGGGCATGGTGTCGATCCTGTTTTATTATTATTATTATTATTATTATTATTAAAGATTCGCCGGTATTCTCCCGGCCCGGGCTTTTTCCAAGTGGTAGCCCGGCCTTGGCTCCCTCTTTAGGGAGTGTCTGAGACCTAAGTCTCCCATGGGAGGAGGCACAAGTACCCCTCATCTTTGGGACCAACTGTCCTCAGGCCTAGCCACAAGCTAGACCTCTCTGGTCTGCCATCCCCGCCTCAAGGGGGCAAATGGGAATGACAGTCTTATGAGCTAAAAGCTCGGGCTCAGGCACCTACCCTACCCTAGAAGGGTTAGGCATGGTATCGATGCTGTTTTATCTGTAGAAGTAAATCCAAAAGTTAGGACAGTCCGTTAAAAATTAGCAGTCAAAGAGTTGTATAGTCTGGAATAATATTCTAATGTCTAAAAACTCCCTGTTTAGCGTAGTTTTATAAGGCAATCAATATTATAAATAATATTAGCTAAGGAATGTAAAATAATAATAAGACAAACTTCTAAACTAAGATTCTTGTGTTCCCACAGGTGGTGTTGATGAGTATGCTGGTGGCCGCAGGTGTGGCTCTTCCAGGGGGATACCAACAACCCTCTTATGTACGTCATCCTATATTTTTTTATTCTTTATTATAATTATCAACAAGTCATAAACATGCATTGCAGATGTTAAATAATATACGAATAATAATTCAAGCATGCTTATGTATTCACAGGCTCCGATTCCTTATAATTTCAACTATGATGTCAACGCTGGAGCCACCAACTTTGGCCAGCAAGAGAGTGGTAACGGTGGCAACGCCAAGGGCTCCTACTGGGTCCAACTACCAGACGGTCGACTCGAGAGAGTTGATTACTGGGCTGACGGTAGTGGATACCATGCTACCGTGTCCTTCCAGGGCACTGCCAAGCATCCCAGTTATGCTCCATCTTATGGTTACTAACTGATGCCTACATTATTATGTATCTATCTGGATTATTCACTATCAAATTTTTTGTGCGTTACGTTCTAATTTTATTACTCTTTAAGCAGAACATACTCCTCAGAATGCATCTTCAATAAATTATTGATATATATATAATTACTGTGTCTCAATTGAAAAAACACATAACAGGTTTGATTTGATACAGGTCTTAGTATCTGCTGGTCTAACGAAACTACGTTTACACTCCATAGAAATCACAAAAAATAAATCACCACAGTCATGACCTAATAAGGGTCATGACTGTGCCTGGATTTTTCTATTTTTCCATCAGCTTTTCTATTTTATTTCACTCATAACTCGAGAATGCCTCATCCAAATTCCTGGAACAATTATCATGTTCACGAGCCGTATGACCAAAGTTGTTGAAGCCATTGGTCCAGTGTCTTAAAATGGTTCAGACAAATCCTGAAATCCTCAGTGGTGGTGCTTTAAACGCTCAGAAACGGTTCCAAAAAATACGACGATGGCGGGAGAGGGACATTCAAATGTGAAGGTGCAGATCTGACTATTTTATATACAAAAAAGTTAAAAAAATTATTCAGGTTAAACCACATTTAATAATTTTCAGTTTGCTTCTTCTGAGGCTGATGGATCTTATTGCCAGGATAGTACCTATTATGATTCGTTTGCATGCAAGCAAATTTGTTGATTTAGTAAAATAGTATAAAAACTTGGAACAGTTGGAATCCGTGCTATAATTGGGGAATGACTTATCAGATCGGCTTCAAATTTTTCACCATAATGTGGATTCCTGAACACAAAGCTCACGCTGCCAGTGGGTGGCAGAAGTCAAAATTTGCCAATTTTATTAGATAGTGATATATGTGTTAATAATATATTATTGACAATGTATTCGATAAGAAGTATAATAACCCAAAGGTTTGGTGAGTGTTGGTGCAAATTTGAGATTATACAGAATTAAAAAACTTGGAATTGTTCGAACCAGATCAATTACTGGAAAATGCTTTTTCTGATAGGCTTCAAACTTTTACCATAGATAGACTTTATTAAAACAACTTTTCACTAACTTTGAGTTGTGTATATTCCAGTTTCCCAGTTTTATGAAGCAAGTTGTTTTCCATGTAATAGCTAGAGAATGCCTCTTCCGATCAGCATCAAACCCTAAATGTTAGAGCATATTATTAGGAAGCATTTTTTTTTATTAATTTTATTCTGTGTGGGGTACCAGTTCGTCAGTTTGTAAATTTTATTAAACAGGTTTTTTTTTAAAAATCAAATTAAAATATTTTTCGTGCAGAATTGTCGAAAATTTTAAAAGTAATGTAAATGAGAAAAGTAAACTAGAAAAAGAAATAAAAATTTGAGCGTTTTATGGTGTTTTTAAGTTTAAGAACGAGAGACTCATAATTTTCGGAACATTCTCAGTAACATTTCCGTTTGCTTTCTCGTAAATTACTGTTTATTACTCGAGAACGCCATATTCGATCGGCTTCAGATTTTCAATACTTGTGTCGTGCAAGATCCGTGGGACTACATATTTACATATGCACAATGTTATACAGTCCAGTCCCAGATGTTTGTTTCCGTGTGGCAGGTGGAGACAGACTCACCGGGTCGCCTTCACAATATCAACATTTAATGGAGTCTCTTGACACCATCTTGACACTTTTAATCTTGAAATGGTATAGCATTATTTTTTACTATTACATTATTTTGCCTTGATGTTGGTGAGGGGCTCTTGATCCACGATACTGGACTTATCTTCCCCATGCTTGGTCGAATTTGAATGCCTCCCATTCTACACGCTCTATTTGACCCCAACGGGTTTAGCGCGTCCCTCTGATTAAAACTGTGACTGGCATCAATCTTCAAGAACTGAAATTAAATGGATGGAATGTTTTATAGCTTAAGCTGTGTAGGCACAAATTGTGTTGGATTGTGTGCACTAGCTGGAAAATGCATCATCTGGTAGGGTTTAAACTTCTAGTGTTGATGTGTTTTCCTCATATGAAACAATCTCATGATGTCAGCTTGTGTACGTTATCATCTTCCAGTTTTTTTAATAAAATTAGTTACTGTGCAATAAATGGGAAGTGTCTTTTCTGATCAGAAATAAGTCACAATGTTTGACTTTCTTTGGTTATCCTGGATTAAATTAACTTGATGTTCTTCTAGGTTTCTATAGCATTTATGTGCCTTCTAGATTACTGGTAACATTCGTATTTTATGTATACTAATATTGCAAAAAAACTACTTATTTTCTTAAAAGCTGGTCTGTCTTGCTTAGATTTTTTTTTTTTTTTTTTTTTTTGATATATTTTGGACTACATAGGTTCTAATTTCTTTGTTTTTTCCCCTTTTTTCAAAAAAATTTAAAATTTCTGAGTGTCGCATCTGATTATCTTCAAGCTTTCCATGATAAGTTGATCATACAACTTCTGAGTGGCTTCAAACTTAATGTTATCTTCCACTTACAGTTTGTAGGTTTATTCTGAACTGTTAAAGTTACATTATAATGGCTTAATATTTACTAAACTCTTCTTGAATGCAAAAAATAAATGCCAGAGCATAAAAAAATTTTTAAACCAAATAAACTTGTGGGTGTAATTAGTGTAGCTCTCCTATATGTGCTTAAAATTAATGACCACGAACCCCAGCTTTGGGCATTTTATAAGGGGTTGAATTCCAGATCCTTGTTCCACTTCTCATTTATTTACTTGTGAGGTTAAATAAAATGAGGTTAAATAATTGAGCTGAGCTCTTTCCTGGACTGTTTAAGACACTGAGCTCCCATTCCTAATTCGTCAGTGGTTAAGCTACAGTTTGTTAGTCTGACAGGTGTTTAGGGAGAACAGATTCAGGTTTTGTGCCTCCTACTAAAGATCGAGCTCTAGTTTCCTGGATCTATACTTAATCTGTGACTGTTGTTCAGTGTCACCTAGAAAATTGCACTTCACAACGTAAACTATAATGTGCTGCCATACCTCACACCCTCACACCTCCTACACACTTATAAATACCAAACTTTTAACACAAACCTAATACTGCTTCTGTCATTAAAATTCTACATAACTCTCATACTCCATATAACTTCCTGAGGGAGCTGCAGCTCCAGGCCCCTCGCAGACAAAAAAAAAGGAAAAAAAAATTCCAGAGGAAGATCTTAAATTAAAGTTTAATATATTAATTTATAAAAATAAAAATTCATAAAAAATATTTTATGTGTGGAGTGTAGGCTCATATAAAAATTCTCTATTTCAGGCTTGTAGGAATTTATTCAATGTCTTACACTAACACCTCAACAACACAGTCCAATTTATACATGAACGGTATACGGTATAGAATTTGTATTGATAAAGCTACTGGTTGGCGAAACGTCTACAATAAAGATACACAGATGCTGCACATGTGTCTACATTTTTCAACACAGTCCAACACTCTACCTACTCCATTACATCTAATATAAATATACGACTCACTTTCCTACTACAGCTGGTAGGCTTCACTTCTTGGCCTTGCTGAAGTTGTTATCCAGCTTAAAAATCTGAACTCTAGATTCTGGTCATGTTACTAACATTTGTGTAATTGAGGGAAATGCTGACTTCCAGCTTTTGTTAAAAGTACAAAGCTACAGATCTTGGTTTGCTTATGGTCTCCCTAGCTGCGTTTATAATGGTGGGTCATCTTGACACACCTCAGTAAAAGGTGGAGTTTCAGCACGCAGGAATGCTGAGAGTGTTTAGCTTCACATCAATCCTACTCTCCTAGAACTCACTCCTACACCCCAACAATTCACTTTTATGGTTAAATAACATTCCTTTGCATCAATTATATTCTCCTGAAACGAGTTCCCAAACTTCATCAATATAACCTCATACAACAACGAAAGAGAAAATAAAAGGGGAAGGGAGAGAAACAATAAATTTTGTGACTTCTTTCTCCTATTGCTTCTTGAGGTATATTTTGACAGAGGGCAGGTGTTACTAGGGTTCAGGGATACCTCTTCGAATCGCAGCAGAGACGAATATGCATCTTTGTTCTGGCTGTTTTTCGATTGTTCAACTGAAGACACCATCATCCAACAGAGACCTGGGCTACTCAGGGTTTCCAGGCTTTACCAAATATATGACTCAGTATTAATAAACCGTGTATAAAGGGTGTATTGCACCGAATAATTAAGACCTGCAGTTTTCACCATCTGTCAGTCTGGGAAAATTTAATGCTGGAAAACTCAAGTCTTAAGTGAGAAGTTTAACGCGATTATTTGGTGTAGCTGGTAGCGGGGAAGTAAATGATACGTCTTCGGAGGCTTCTTACTTTATTAGTAATGTGGTGGTGGGTACACAGGCTTGTGTGTGCCCATGGCCCGGGAGGGCCATCCCATGAGAGAGCTACTAGTAGGCCTTGTGTCTTCATGCTAGGCCGCTGTGTGAGTGAGAGCATGTGGGACCAGCTTCCCAGAGACTTGGACAGGCCCAGAGGGCAGCACCTTAGTGCCGCGAAATATGAGCTAAGCTGGTAGACAGCATGACTGTCTGTGCAGACAGTACAGGCTGTCTACATACGCTCAGCCACCTACCTCGCCGACAATACTGGTGGTAAAAAAATATCGGTCTCTCTCTCGTAGGAGCAGGGCACAGAACACAAAATAAAAACATATATATACATATGGACATGAAAAAAAAAACTTCCTACTGGGAGGAAAGAAAAAAACATGTGGGGGTGTGCTAAACGTGGTCATAGGCAGTGAGCGTCGAAGAGCATCACTGCATGCCTTCCTGCGTCTGGACAGATACTGCAACACAAGAGACATCGCTGCGGCTGAGCTGTGACGTAACAGGTTATGGTCTCCTCTGGAACGGTGAAGCAGACATCGTAGGAGTCGCTGCAGGTTTCACTCAACCTGGGGCACGACATGCTGGTGCCCTCGAGTGAGACAAAACTCGGCAACTGGGCAGGACTTCTGGCAAGCGACTCAGGAGGACACTTCTCGACTGGTGCTGTCGCTGGGCTGTCACTGCCAGCGAGCGTGGAGTGAGTCGTGGCAGAGATGACTGGGCGAAACATCTGGGAGTCGTAACATCATACACCAGACTGCAGTGAGCGAGCTAGCAGTCAAAATGACATCTTCTTTGTACAGGCTGCTCACTGAAGCTTGTGACATGAGGCTGACACAGCGCCTGCTGACAGGGCTAACTGCGGCTTGACGAGTGTCATTCTCTCGGCAGTTGGAGTTATAGCAGAGGTTAGTCTAAGTGTCCCCAGACTTGTTTCTCTACATATAACTGCACTCTGAAGGTCTGGAGGTGAAGTGAAACAAATCTCGATGGGAATCGTAGCAGGTACGATTCTGCAGAACATCACGAGCGACGAGCATAAGAGCTTTCTGTACAAGAGGGCTCGGGCTCAGAGCTGACTGATAACAGCTGTCAAACGCACTGGTCACATCGGGTGACTTAACACAATGGTGCTACTCAGGTCTGGCTCAAACCTCACTGGACACACGAAAACTACACACACCCACGGTACATGTGGTACAACATGACTTAAACTAGCAAATGATGCTTTTCTGTGCACAAAACTGACACGAAGCCATACACTAACATGTGAGAACACTAACTGAGAGGAATTAATTAACACACGACATATATCTTCTCTCAATCTTCTCGACAATACTGAAATAATTACTAGAACACTCGAAGTGACATCATGTGATGTCAGGCGTGATGTCGCGAGGTGACGTCAGCAGCACTGTGACGTCAGCAGACATCTCGAGGTGACGTCAGGCAGACATCGTGACATCATGAAGTCAGGCAGCATTGTCGGTGACGTCAATGTGATGCAGGCAGCAGACCACAGCATGAGGCCTGGGACATCTGGCTTGGTAACCCACATGGCTTGTAGATCCACGTGACATCGCCCACACCCCACGTGGCGTCGGGATCCATGTGATGTCGTGATCTACGTGGCGTGCTGATCCATATGGCTTGCTGATCCACATGGCTTGCTGATCAACGTGGCTTGCTGATCTGAGTGGTTTGCTGATCCACGTGGCTTGCTGATCCGCATGGCTTGCTGATCCACGTGGCTTGATGATCCATGTGGCTTGCTACCAGCTTCCCACAGACTTGGACAGGCCCAGAGGGCAGCACCTTAGTGCTGTGAAATATGAACTAAGCTGGCAGACAGCATGACTGTCTGTGCAGACAGTACAGGCTGTCTACAAGTTATGGTTTGTGCCTTCCGAAATATGAGACTCACATGACTCGCACATAAATTTCAACAAGAGAGAGGAAAACCAACTTGTCATATGCGACCTTGTTGGGCTGTGATGAGAGAGGCTGATGACTGAGGGTCTGGCTGGGAGTATAAAGTCAGGCTCCTGGTCAAGGAGGAGACAGTGACTGCTCACCATTCCAACACTGCACTACTAACCATGTTCACTTCTGTGAGTAATATTATTCACCTTGCTTCAAAAAAAATTCTTTTGATTCTTGCGTCATAAATAATATAGTTAAAGCTTCTAATGTTGAGAAATTAAGAAACTTACATATACTCACATCTTATCATTATTTGAAAATAAATTTCTTTTTACTAAAATGCTTCTATTTCAAAATTATTTTTAAATCGGAAGCTCCTTTTTCTTCATAACACTTAATATCCTTACAACAATCATAGTAACATTATAGTAACATTTAAGTAACATTTGAGTAAACTCAAAACAATATTAAATGTTCCGAACAATAACATTTGTTATGATAAATCTCAGAAGTTTTGAATTTAACATTCTTTCGAAACTTCCATTCATATCGCAGAATCGTTTAAAAAGTAGATGATTTATATATGATTATTATTATTCAATCAATTTTATTTGACAAACCAAATTATAAAGACTATATACTAAAGAAAATAGAGGTTAAAGTAAGATTCTCGTGTTCCCACAGGTGGTGTTGATGAGTATGCTGGTGGCCGCAGGTGTGGCTCTCCCAGGGGGATACCAACAACTCTCTTATGTACGTCATCCCATATACTTTTATTGTGATTAACAAAATGTCATATACAGGAATGCCTATTGCTAAAATTAAATTTATATAAAATAATATACTACTAATAATTCGAGCATAACGGTGTGTCCACAGGCTCCGATCCCTTATAATTTCAACTATGACGTCAACGCTGGAGCCACCAACTTTGGCCAGCAAGAGACTGGTAACGGTGGCAACGCCAAGGGCTCCTACTGGGTCCAACTACCAGACGGTCGACTCGAGAGGGTTGATTACTGGGCTGACGGTAGTGGATACCATGCTACCGTGTCCTTCCAGGGCACTGCCAAGCATCCCAGCTATACTCCATCTTATGGTTACTAAATTCTGACTAAATCATTACCGGAAATCTATCCTGATCATTCCCTCGGAAAACTTTTTCTAGATAATCTTCGACTTTTACAGGTCGTTTTGTAAAATATGCTTATCTGAATACATCTGTATAAATTATTAGGAGCCTTAATGTTATGAAACAGGACAAGTGTATCATGACACCGGCTTTGTCAGCTAGTGACCCGTCAAGTGGATCAGCATCCCTCAACATACGAAAACTATGTTTTTAATCCTTTCGAAAAAAGTAAGGATCACCACATAGTAACGACTAAAGCTCCTTTAATGTTTAGTCAACATTGTTGGGTGCGCATTTAATTTTATTTCATTAGTTTCATACATATGCCTTGCAGATTCTCTAGCAAGCAACTATTAATTAATGTATAATTTAACAACTTAATATTAGTTGCATGTTAAAGAACTTTACACTTATCTGTAGAGTGTCTTGCCATATATAACAAGGGAAAGACATGACTTGTGAATATATTTGAAAATTATGTAGTATATATTAATTAAATATATATAAAAATATACTTTCAGTTATTGTTTCCTTTCGAATTAGTTCCTCGAGTGTAGTGAAAGGTATAAAAATGTTGGTAAAATTATCGACAGTGTGTTAGGTAAAACGACACAAGTGCAATAGGACATTTTATTGTGGCAACGTTTCTCTCTCCAGGAGCTTTGTCAAGTCCTCTGTGTTCCTGTATGGTTTGTAATGGCTTGATAAAGCTCCTGGAGAGCGAAACATTACCACAATAAAATGTCACATTAGTTGCTCTTGTGTCCTATTACCTAGTGTGAGATATACCAAGTGGAAAGTAAAGTATATATTGAGGCTCAGGTATAATTTAATTATCTTGAAAATATTCACTATATAAATGTGGCTTTCCATACAGTAGAACTGATTAGCACCTCACCTTGAATTCATTATTCTTGATGTATTATATAAAATATTCCGATAAGAGTAAACAATTAAATATATTATTAAGTCAGTAGTAGATTTCTTCCAGATTTTAACATAAAAGTATTAAACTCAGATTATGATAAAAGTTACACTGTATAAATAATGGTAACTGATTGCATAAAGCGAGATAAACATGTAACTGATTTTTTGAGAGGAACAAATTTCTTGTATAAACAAGTATAAACTTTTTATCTCAGAATTCTTTCATTATACAAATTATAAATGACTTTTTCAAGGCTTTATCAGTCCGTACAAAGGAGAATGGTGAAGAACAGGAGGAGTTTGAGGTAAACAGTCCCTCAGCCTTGAGACTTATTACCTCAAACTCCCCCTGTTCTTCACCATTCTCCTTTATATGGACTGATGAAGCCACTGCGTGGCAAAACGTTTCCTCATTAAAGATACCCAAGTGTTGCACATGTGTCTAAGTTATCAACTTGTCGGTTCTCTGAACCATTTATCTACGATAAATGAAGGTTATAACTATGACCATAATTTTTAAAGGGGTGGACCGGAAAACCAGCGGAAGGCCTCGGTCAGATTACCAAAAGCTCCAACGGTGGGTCAACATCTGACTAAGACCCGCGTCAGGAAACACTTGTCCTTTTCCCTGACGAACCTTACCTAACCTAACCTAACCAGGTCGATACGTGGTTAGGTTAGTTTTCCAAAAAAAAAAAAAAAAAATAAGAGAAGGTAAGAGGACCAAGAAATAGTGTAAATTTTTGAAGTAGTGATGTAGTTAGGAAAAAATACCTGAACCAGATTCCTTCGAAATACATTAGCATAAAGAAATGCATGTTTAATATCCAGAGGGCGTATGATGTTATATTCTGTAAATTAAAAAGGGCAGTCACTGACGAGCGTTTTCAGTGAAGCAGCGGGTTAATTAGAGAAGAATAACTTTTGTATTTACATACACTTTAATGTTAAGAACACACGTTAATTGACCTGATCTTATCTGTCTGGTAGTCCGTCAACGTCCTAAACTGACTCCCATTTTTTCTCATATTTTCTTCCTCCATCATCACCTGATAATTTTCAGTTTGAAGATTACTGCTGAACTGTTCCAGTCACAGTACTGTGGCTTATTATTTACTGAAGCTTTTGTGTAATGTAAACACTGCATAATTTAACATTAAAAGAAATATTGAAACCAGGTAAACTTGAGGGCACTACAGTGGGCACTATACCCAGCTGTGTTTGGTAGTGACGACCTCCTGCTCCTGGGCACTACAATGAGCACTATACCCAGCTGTGTTTGGTAGTGACGACCTCCTGCTCCTGGGCACTACAATGAGCACTATACCCAGCTGTGTTTGGTAGTGACGACCTCCTGCTCCTGGGCACTACAGTGGGCACTATACCCAGCTGTGTTTGGTAGTGACGACCTCCTGCTCCTGGGCCTTACAGTGGGCACTATACCCAGCTGTGTTTGGTAGTGACGACCTCCTGCTCCTGGGCACTACAGTGGGCACTATACCCAGCTGTGTTTGGTAGTGACGACCTCCTGCTCCTGGGCCTTACAGTGGGCACTATACCCAGCTGTGTTTGGTAGTGACGACCTCCTGCTCCTGGGCACTACAATGGGCACTATACCCAGCTGTGTTTGGTAGTGACGACCTCCTGCTCCTGGGCACTACAATGAGCACTATACCCAGCTGTGTTTGGTAGTGACGACCTCCTGCTCCTGGGCACTACAGTGGGCACTATACCCAGCTGTGTTTGGTAGTGACGACCTCCTGCTCCTGGGCCTTACAGTGGGCACTATACCCAGCTGTGTTTGGTAGTGACGACCTCCTGCTCCTGGGCACTACAGTGGGCACTATACCCAGCTGTGTTTGGTAGTGACGACCTCCTGCTCCTGGGCCTTACAGTGGGCACTATACCCAGCTGTGTTTGGTAGTGACGACCTCCTGCTCCTGGGCACTACAATGAGCACTATACCCAGCTGTGCTTGGTAGTGACGACCTCCTGCTCCTGGGCACTACAATGAGCACTATACCCAGCTGTGTTTGATAGTGACGACCTTATGGAAAATTGCATTTATCTGAATGCATCATTATGTACATAACAGTAAATGAGCAAAGATAATTATTATTTATCAGTTAGACAAGTAGGAATTTGGGACACCTAGGTCGCAAAAAATGTCCACCTTCGATACCTACCACTGTCATATACACAAGTTGCTCTGGACCTATTAATTAAATGAAATATACATCACCAGGAATGTTGGTAAATATATAAATTTGTGGACTGCATATTAAAATTAAAAAAGGATTATAGTATACACACATTTACATAACAGAAGGAAAATATCTTAATATCACTCACCAATTTGACTGGAGATTAATGTGTATCATACTCAGAAAACCTCACTGTCTATACATGAAAATAACACCTGACCAGAGTTATAACATAACAGACTTATCTGAGGTTCCTGGAGCTGTCTTGTCCAGTCGCCTGATATCTCAAGTTATGCAGGAATGCACATCCAACAATTTCGCCTCCTATTTGAGAGGTGTCAGCCCAATTTTAACCTCTAGAGCACGAAAAATTCTTCCAATTACACTAACGTTTACTTGGCTCATTCAAACCAAAATGGCGAGTCCTTCTGCCCAGACGCAGGCTTTCCGTTTTCTATGACATAAATATTATTAAATGCAGAATAGCCATCTATTTACATATAACTACTGTATTTCTGGAAAATATATACAGTGCGCTGCAGAAAACAATATGAAGTTCAACGATGAGAAATTTCAATTACTCAGATATGGTAAACACGAGGAAATTAAATCTTCATCAGAGTACAAAACAAATTCTGGCCACAAAATAGAGCAAAACACCAACGTCAAAGACCTGGGAGTGATCATGTTGGAGGATCTCACCTTCAAGGACCATAACATTGTATCAATCGCATCTGCTAGAAAAATGACAGGATGGATAATGAGAACCTTCAAAACTAGGGAGGACAAGCCCATGATGACACTCTTCAGGTCACTTGTTCTATCTAGGCTGGAATATTGCTGCACACTAACAGCACCTTTCAAGGCAGGTGAAATTGCTGACCTAGAAAATGTACAGAGAACCTTCACGGTGCGCATAACGGAGATAAAACACCTCAATTACTGGGAGCGCTTGAGGTTCCTGAACCTGTATTCCCTGGAACGCAGGCGGGAGAGATACATGATTATATACACCTGGAAAATCCTAGAGGGACTAGTACCGAATTTGCACACGAAAATCACTCACTACGAAAGCAAAAGACTTGGCAGACGATGCAACATCCCCCCAATGAAAAGCAGGGGTGTCAGTAGCACGTTAAGAGACCATACAATAAGTGTCAGGGGCCCGAGATTGTTCAACTGCCTCCCAGCATACATAAGGGGGATTACCAACAGACCCCTGGCAGTCTTCAAGCTGGCACTGGACAAGCACCTAAAGTCGGTTCCTGACCAGCCGGGCTGTGACTCGTACGTTGGTTTGCGTGCAGCCAGCAGCAACAGCCTGGTTGATCAGGCTCTGATCCACCAGGAGGCCTGGTCACAGACCGAGCCGCGGGGGCGTTGACCCCCGGAACTCTCTCCAGGTAAACTCCAGGTAAACAGTATTTTCCACACTGCGGCCGGGCGGAGTTCGTTGCTAAACGACTCAAATTGCTCATTTGGCAATGGTGGAGGACCTGGGTACATATAGGATCTGGCATCCACACGGCGACATATTACACAAGATTTAATCGCCCTTTTTACACTTTGCCGTCCTTGTGGAATCCAGAAAGTTTCCCTAATACAATTTAAGGTATCTTGTACCCCACCATGCATTACATTTTTATGGGCATTTAGAACAATTAAATTTGTTAGATGATGAGTTTTGGGCAGTAAGATAGGGTGTTTAGCATAATCACCCAATTCAGCATTTTGTAACCTACCTCTGCACCTAATTACACTGTTTTCTAAATACAGCCCCAATTTCTCTATTATGGAACCTTTCACAATTTTTCTTTCCATTATCAATTTAATCTCATTTCCATATATTTCTTCCTGTACTCTCTTTATCCAATATTCAAGAGGATGTGAAAACTTATATGAAATATTCATCTTGTTTAGAAACTTAATCACCAACTTAGTTACATTGATTAGTTTGGGTCAAGAAGAATACCTATTTATATCAATGGCTAAGGAAGGACAAACTATTGGAGCGGTGGTCACAGTAATTTCAACAGGAGCAATATATGCCTTTTGTACAGGCCGATTAGCTTTATTTACCAACCAGCTCGGTCCTTTAAACCATGATACAGCATTTACAAATTTAGCATAAGGTAAACCTCAAGACAAGAAATCAGGTGGATTCTCCTCACCAGGTATATGATTAAATGTTAACATATGGTGACCAAAACTATTATACTTCTCTTGCATCTGATTAATTTCAGCAACTCTGTTTTGTACGTACTCAATTTTACTGTTTCTATTACGAATCCATTGTAAGGATACCTCATTATGAGACCAAATTACAGTGTCGCTAATATTTATCTCCTGCAACTTATTTCTTATATAATTAGCTAATTTGACACCTACATAAATGGCTGTTAATTCCAACTGAGGTAAGGTGTGTGATTTAATTGGAGACACTTTAGCCTTAGACATAACAAGAGAAATAACACTATTACATTGAAGGTAAGCAACTGCTCCATATGCCAATTTTGAAACATCACAAAAAATGTGGAGTACATTTTTCCCATTTGGATTGCCACCTGGCGTGGGAACTCCAACACTGGAATTTTCTCATATTCACACCACCGGATTCTCCAACACCCAAAACATTCTTAATCATGTACTAGCCTCGTGCCAGGACCTGGGGTTGATAATCTCTACTGATAAAACAAAGATACTCAATAGGCGTCCTCCTCGACAGAGAGGCACAGTTCGTCAGATCCAATTGCATGATGGGTCTCTTCTAGAATATGTAAGAAGATACAGGTATCTAGGTTTTGAGGTTCCACTACTTGGACCTGTTGTAACAAGACTTTGTCGCCAATACAAAGAACGACTAAGAGCACTTAGAGTTGTGGCAGGGCTTCACCCCAGGTATGGTGCTAATGTTAAAATTGTGAAAATTATGTATCTTGCTTATATTAGATCATTGGTTGATTATGCTGCGCCACTACTTGCTCTTGTGTCTGACTGGAAGCTTGGAGGGCTGGAAAAACTGCAGAACGAAGCAATGAGGATCATTTTAGGATGCCCTCGTACTGCCAAAATTTTAAATATGCAAAAAGAACTTGATATTCCAAGCATCAGAGATCGTGTTACTGAAAGAAATATCCTAATTGGGGTTAATATGCTCAGGCAAGCTTATTCAAACCCCTGCACAGAAGCCCTCCAAACTTTCCTCAGCACTGGTGAACACTCCTCCAGATGGATCGAAAAAACTGGAACCGACCTCCGCATGAATCAGATACATAATCTATGTCAAGTAAGGCAACAGCGGCACTTCTCCACTCCATGGAATATTATCCCATTCCAAACTACCATTCCTCCATTTCCCCCCCAAACTACTTCTTAAATCACAACCAAAACTTCGCCTTGAAGCCAAACATGAGGCCTTAAGCTGTATTGATAACTTAGTCACACAGCACACACTCTCGCAAATTACTTACGTCGATGGTTCTGTTCACCAATCCACTGGTGCAGCTGGTAGTGCTGCTGTTGTCGTACAGAGTGATGGCTCTCTTAAAGAAATTGGAGCACGCATCAATAATTGGGCCTCTACCCTTCAGACAGAACTGTTTGCCATACTCCTTGCACTGAAATGCATCTATGTATCAAAGATTGACAGTTTAATTGTAACTGATTCTCTGTCATCCATAAATGCTCTCAACTCATTAAGCATAAATTGTTGCATGCTTGTGTCAGAAGCCAGACACAGGTATGGTAGGATTGTGGACAGTGGAGTCAGAGTGCACATGCTGTGGATTCCATCTCACATTGGTCTTCAGATGCATGATAGAACTGATAAATTGGCAAAGCTGTATGCTTTCAAAGAGGGAGTAGATTACAATCTTGGCTTGTCAGGTAGTAGTTTGAGAACAATAATACGAAAAGAACTTCAACTGAATTTTATGGACTTAAGGCTCAGGGAGATTGACACCAGTGAGTCCATCTATCATCATTCTATCATGCAGGAGGAGCCACATGTCTATGGTGCATCCAACAAAATAAGCAGACTCTTGGATGTCACTACTGCCCGGCTCCGGCTGGGTTACAAGTATCTTTGGCAGGTTAAATCACCACCACCAGATGTAGACCAAACGAAATGTAAACTTTGCCAGATGGACTATTGTCACACCCTGAGTCATTATGTACTGGAGTGTGATAAAATTAATGAATTTAGAAACAACTCGCTCATAAATGTTCAAGAAATGGCAAAGTACTTTATCCACAGTGGTATATTGCAGACCATTCTGGAGAAATACCCTGACTTTGCTAGCTGTAAATAAAGCATTACCACATGTGTGCATGTGTGTGTGTGTGTGTGTGTGTGTGTGTGTGTGTGTGTGTGTGTGTGTGTGTGTGCACTCACCTAGTTGAGATTGCAGGGGTCGAGTCCAAGCTCCTGTGTACTCACCTATTTGTACTCACCTATTTGTGGTTGCAGGGGTCGATTCACAGCTCCTGGCCCCGCCTCTTCGCTGATTGCTACTAGGTCCTCTCTCTCCCTGCTCCATGAGCTCTATCATACCTCGCCTTAAAACTATGTATGGTTCCAGTGTGTGTGTGTGTGTGTGTGTGTGTGTGTGTGTGTGTGTGTGTGTGTGTGTGTGTGTGTGTTTGTGTGTGTGTTTGTGTGTGCGTGTGTATGTGTATGAGTGTATATGAGTGTGTGTGTGTATGAGTGTGTGTGTGTGTATGAGTGTGTGTGTGTGTGTGTGTATGAGTTTGTGTATGTGTGTGTGTGTGTGTGTGTGTGTGTGTGTGTGTGTGTGTGTGTGTGTGTGTGTGTGTGTGTGTGTGTGTGTGTATGTGTGTGTGTGTTTATGTGTGTGTGTGTGTGTGTGTGTGTATGAATTTGTATATGTGTGTGTGTGTGTGTGTGTCTCAACAATCAATATTTGCACCAATAACTCACTACAGTTGTGACCGGGTGTGGAAGTGTGAATTGCTCATTACACTATAATTTGTTCATGATTGTAGCCATGTATAAACGTAAGTAACCATTCTTACAGAATTCATTACCTTTGTAACTTGTGAGTTCATTACCTTTGTACCTAGTTCAGCCATCACAACTTTGGGAGCCCAGTCCCTGGACCCATTACGTACCTCTGTAATCTGTAAATACCTTTGTAACTTGTCATGATTGTGACTAGACCTACCTGGAGTTCATTACCTTTGTAAATTGTGAGTTCATTACCTTTGTAAATTGTGAATTCATTACCTCTGTAACTTGCTCAGCTATCAAAACTTTGGAGTCCAGTCCCTGGACCAATTATGTACCTCTGTAACCTTTTGACTACCGCCCACAGGATGGGTATGGGGTGCATAATAAACATATTAAACTAAAAATCACCAATTAATTCATCCCACCTGTTAATGAATTCCTCAGGTAGAATTTCATCCCAATCACATTTAAGTTTCCATGCTTCCTGTATTAATAATTTCCCTCTTATAGTAAAGGATGACACTAAACCTAGTGAATCAAAACATTTGGTAACTTCAGCAAGCAAAACTCTCTTAGTTAATTTATTGGGCATACTCTAATTATTAGGTTTTAACATTAACAAATCTCTCTCAGTATCCCAAGTTAAACCCAATACATTACTACATTTTGGCACTTCATCTCCAGGGTAATCTTTACTTATTTTGTCCTTTAATTTGGACGAATTACTATTCCATTCTCTCAGAGGCATATTTGCACTTTGCATTATTTCACTAGCTTCTCCATAAGTCATTAGCAGCTCCTCTTCAGTTGACGTCACACCCAGGAAATTATCCACATAAAATTGTTTGCTCATTACTTTACTCAATGGACTTCCCATACGTTTAAGGTGTGCATTTATCGTCGCTTGAAGTAGGAACGGACTGGATGTAGCACCAAGTAATACGCTCCTAAAGCGAAAGGTTTTCAGAGGGCTAAGTGGGTCACTAGGATTCTCAGGCCATAAGAAGCGAGTACAATCCCGGTCAGCCTCTTGTAAACCCACTCTTAGGAAAGCTTTACTTATGTCAGCCGTAAAGGCATAGTGCTTCACTCTGAAATTTAATAAGATATCTCCTATTTTTTCCGTCAACGACGGACCTGTCATCAAATAGTCATTTAAACTAGGTACAGTTTTGTTACTCCTGGCACTACAATTAAACACAATCCTCAAAGGTGTGGTCTTGGAATCCTTCTTCACTCCGTGATGTGGCAAATAGTGACCATAAATTTTGGTTTGCTAAGGAGGTACCTCTTCTATAAATTTATTAATTAACTGCTCAGCAATTATATCATTATATGCAGTTAACAATCCTGGTGTCTTACTCAGTTCGCGGAGCTGAGTCTTTAATTGTCCATATGCCATTCTGTAATTAGTGGGCAATTCTGGATGGTTCAGTCTCCACGGAAGTCGTACCCAGCATTGTCCAGATTCAAATTTTACATCTCTCAGGTACTGTTCCTGAGTAAAAGAATCGTCTAGACTTTCTTCATTTACATTTATTCCAATGCTGTCTAATTCCTACATTTTATGCACTGGCTCAAAACCATCCTCTATGGAAGAATTATACCGGGGTACAATTTCATGAGTAAGACACACAGTTATGGTATTTGTAGTTTTCTCTAGTCATGAATTATTATTACGAGGAATCCTACCATACATTACATGGCCTCCTGCAGTCTTCAAAAGGGTGACACCACATTTCTTTACCATACCCTTTACAAAGGAGAACTCCACTTCTGGTCCTGTTGCTAACTTATTTATAACTGAGGGGAGCCTATATCCAGCTCTTGGGCCTGTTAAAGGGCTAAGCTACAGGACTTGCTCCACTTGTTGCCTGCCTAGTTGTGCTGAGAGAGATTGGGATTCAGTTTCTGTCCTTGACACTTTCCTCCACAGGGGCTTGAGCTTCAGCTCCCAAGTCTGTTAAAGTATTGTTGATTCAGCCTCTCGTGTTGCTACAAATGTGTTCTAGTTTTCGGGTCTGTTACCATAGGATGAACTCAGATTCTAGGCCTGGGATTGCAAAACAGCTTGTAAGACAGCTATTCATTATCTTGTACATCCCTATAACTTAATCAAATTCAGGAAACAATTTGCTATGATTACTCTCTAATTCAATTCATTACATCGAAATCTTAATCCCAGATTCCCAGGACTCGCCGAACAATTCACCTTAAAACTCGGGTAACTCACACGTTCTCCTATGCTTCACCCACACTCTCCGGAATAATAATAATAACAATAATAATAATAATAATAATAATAATAATAATAATAATAATAATAATAATAATAATAATAATAATAATAATAATAATAATAATAATAATAATAATATATTTATAAAAAATATAGTTTTATGTCCATTAAATACAGTACAGTATACAATTGACATAGGATTAACTGACATGTATAAGTACTTTACAGAAAGTCCCCTTGTTATGTAGAGCATTTCCGCAAACTTAAAATTAACTTGTAACTATTGAACAATTATTTAAATAAGTCAGTTTACTAATATGCTTTGGTTTATAATCTCTTTCTGATTTATATTGCATTTAAATTTATAATTTATGACTGAGTTTTATATGACAATTTTTGTACAACACTTGCAGTGTTAAATACTGAGGAAAAGCATATTCTAGTTATTACATATGTTGACATATATTGGTGATAAAATATCTGTATGAATACTAATATTTTTGGAACAACAAAATTGCTATTGATAAACTGAGCCTAAACATATCCAATGTTCACTAATATTATCGACTTTTTAACTGAAAATAACAATATCTAAGAGAGACACCAGGCTTTAAGAAATATGTAACTCATCATCAGTAAACCCTGTGTCAAAGTTATATTTTACTGAGTAAGTAAAATGCCTAATATTTTATTAATTTTCACTTTTACGTCTATAATTAAGAGAAAAAATATCTGAAAAAATTAATTTTAAGTGGAGACAAATAGCTTCGTGTGTCGCCCAAGATATTAAACTTACATGATTCGCAGATCTAATTTCAACCAGAGACTGGAAAATCGCTTGTCATATGTGACCTTGCTTGAGTGTGGTGGAGGGTTGATGACTGGGGGTCTGGCTGGAGGTATAAAGCCAGGCTCCTGGCCAGGGAGGAGACAGTGACTGCTCACCATCCCAACACTGTATTACTAAACATGTTCACTTCTGTGAGTATCATTATTCACAATACCTTAAAATGGTTCCTTGTTTACTTGCGTCATAGAAAAAATGTAATTCGAGATTCTATTTTTTGAGAAATTAGCGTTGAAAATTAAATAAGAAATCGAAATGTAATTAAGTTGCATTTGAAATCAGATATTTCTTTCTTTCTTTCGTTTTCAGCTTCACGTCAGTAATTTATTAGTTACATCCATGTTTCACATTAGCAATGATACTTTAATATTCCGTGTGGTCAACTCAGTACTATATTGTTGAAAATTAGCAGTTAAATAGCATTGCAGTTTGCATAATAACATTGTAATATCATATAGTCTATGTTCAACACACTTTTATATCACGATCCAAATTATGGAGAATATAAACTAAGGAGTAAGAGTAATAATATAAATATTTTCCTAAGTCTTGTGTTCCCACAGGTGGTGTTGCTGAGTATGCTGGTGGCCGCAGGTGTGGCTCTCCCAGGGGGATACCAACAACCCTCTTATGTACGTCATCCATTTTTTATATATATATAATAATTATTTGAATGTTATACACACTGCATCCTCTTTATTTAAACGAAATTCATTTAAATAAAGTAATAAGTAAATTAATGCATGCGTGCAAATATGATATCCACAGGCTCCGATCCCTTACAATTTCAACTATGACGTCAACGCTGGAGCCACCAACTTTGGCCAGCAAGAGAGTGGTAACGGTGGCAACGCCAAGGGCTCCTACTGGGTCCAACTACCAGACGGTCGACTCGAGAGAGTTGATTACTGGGCTGACGGTAGTGGATATCATGCTACAGTGTCCTTCCAGGGCACTGCCAAGCATCCCAGTTATGCTCCATCTTATGGTTACTAGCTAATAACTACACTATTACTGAAAAATTATCTTGATCATTCTCTAAGAAATTTTTTTTTCGATATGATCTCCTTTTACAAGTCACTTTTCACTGTCTACTTACCTGAATGCATTTGTAACAAATTATGAACGTTAATGTCCGAAACAAGATAAGTGTCTCATGGCAAAGGTCTTTTTAGCTAATGATCCATCAGATGGTTAGATGTCCACTGGCCTACAAGATCTATATTTTCATTCCAGTGAAAAAATAAAGGATCATCAAATAGTAATGACCTAAGTTTCCTTAACGTTTAGTTAACATTGCTGGGTGTTGTATTCAATCCTGTTTAATAAGTTTCATATATATGTCTTGCAGTTTCTCTAGCAAGCAACTGTTAGTAAGTGTATAATCTATCAACTTAATATTTGTTACATGTTGCACAATTTTATATTTATTTATTGGGAGACTTCTTATATATAACGCGAATAATCAAGAATTTGTCGAGAGATCTGAAGAATGTATTTTTCCAAAATAAACTAAATACGTGTAAAATGTATTTTTACTTATTGTTTCCCGTGTAATGAGTTTCTTGGACCCTGTGAGAAGTGTTCCAAAGGGGTGAGTGAAACAAACATTCAGACTCTGGGAACAAATTAATGAATATTGTAATAAAGTTGGTAGAATTACCGACAATATGTAAAGTAAAAGGACACAAGTGCAACTAATGTGACATTTATTGTGGCAACGTTTCGCTCTCCAGGAGCTTTATCAAGCCATTACCTAATCAACAATATTATCAACAATAAATATTGTTACATCTAGTGCAACAACTCAGCGTCCCACCTCGAGGCATTTATTATGAAGATGGTATAAAATACCGTCACGATGGAAAAATAAACACAAATGCAGTATAATGTGATCCGTCGTTGACAACGTTTCGCCCACACAGTGAACTTTATCAAGTCACAACTTAGCGTCCCACCTCGATTTTTTTGTATCTTCTACATATTTATTATACTGAAAATGTTTATAAAATTAAAAGAGTAAAACCGTTTACTTGCTGCGTCATATTGTTAGTGTAAGAAAAATGGATATATACCACTAAATTTTTTCACAAAAATATATTCTCTAAAATTACGGTAAAAATAATTGAAAACTAGATTATAAAACTATAAGAATGCAAGCAAATTACGTGGAGCCACATGAACACGAAAAGTCAGCGAACTTTTGATGAAGAACAGTTATAGTATAAAAAACAGGAGCCATTAAGACATTGGCAGCACACAAATTTTAAGAATATTATGATGCATACTGGTAATCTGTCAGATTAGTAGCAATTAATGTGCTTAAAGATAATATGGGAATTAGTGACGCGAGTACATGCTGTGAACAGCAGTTTGCAAGTGAGTGAGGAACACTCATTGATTCATGTCTGGAATGATACCAGTCCAACAAGACATCATCTTTTAAGACTTGAAGATAATAAAAACCTGCTCATGGTCGTTCGTGCCACTAACATGGCTTCAAGTGATACTTTAAGTATCAGTAGGGCGAATTCTTCTTTTGTATTCTTTAAGGTCTCTTAAAAAGTGAGCAGCGAATTTTGTAAAAATAAAAGTCGGAGAAAGCAAGATGATCAAGAAATAGAATAAACATTTGATGTATCACTGTTTGGCGACAATGTCTAAACCAGAGTCCATCGAAGTTTATTAGTCAGTTGAAATTAATGTTTATTATCTAAACAGTGAAGGATATTATTAACTTCCCTATGTTAAATATATATGGAAAACACGGACTGGTGACCTCAGTGAGGAAGTAGCTTAATTAGATATGAGTGTGTTTCCCGGTTCATTTTCAAATGTTAAACTTGACTGAACCTTAGCTGTCTACTCATCAGTCAACGTCATGAGCTGACTTCTTACTTTCTCCTATTTCCTGTCACATTCGCCACTTTATCAACGCCATAAGAATCCCAAACGTCTGGTTTCATTTCCAGTTTGTTGCTTAATTACGATTTGCTCTAGTCATAGTAATGTGTCTTACGTAGTCTTTACTGAAGTCACTATGGAACAAAAAAATTATTACATTAAAAAAAGTCAGAAACAAGCTAAATTTCTGTACCTAATAAATGACAAGTTGAGAGGGGATAACATCCAGCTCTTGGGCCTTTTACTTAATTAAATGTGTTGAGTTCCAGGTCCTAGCCTTATTTCTCATCTACCCAGATGTTATGTTATGAGATCAAGCTGCAGCTTCCGGGCATGATACATCCTTCGGATTGAGATGACAATCCTAGGCCCTGGTGAGGGTGTTGAGTTTGCCTTCCTAACTCTTCAGGAATGGTTCAACTCCAGCTTCTAGGCCTGAAAGGTATTTAGGGAGATCAGCAAAAACTAATGCTCCTGCTACTAAAAATTGAGCTCTAGCTTCTGGGTCATGTAACTTCTCTCAAGCAGGTGAGTTCTAGCTCCTGTAACAGCTGTTCATTATCACCTACACAATTTTAGTTCATTGAAACAATCCTCATGCACTACTACAGTTAACATCCACATAATTCCCGAATACCTATAACTAAATTCTCGACCTTTCACACACCTGCAACTCTATTACCAATGTTGCATACACGTCCCTCTTCCATCCATTGCACTCACTCCCACACATCTTAAACTCACCGGCTATTCTTCGTCTGTCCCCACTTCCCCGCTCACCAACATGTGGGTCTTACCTGTGAGTCTCTACCTACTTCTATTTAACTAATATATTTCCACAGCTCACGTCCACACCCCTCGTGGGTTTTTTGAGCTAGTTAAGTTCCAGCTCCTGGCATTATTGCAGTTGTGGTCCAGCTTCTGAAACTGACACTTATCTCTTCACCTTTTACAAACCTGTCTGTAAATGAGGGGATCGAGTTCCAGGTCTTCGGCTTGTTGAGTGTGCTGGCCTCCAGGACCTGGTCTATATGTCATCCACAGGATGGGTATGGGGTGCATAATAAACATATTAAACTAACAACTACCACACTAGGCACAGAAATCACCACAAATTCACCTCTGACTTACTGAAATAGCCTTGCTGGGCTGAAAATAGCAACAGCAACACACAAGTGACACTGAACACGTGACTTGAGAAGAGCATAGGTACTGTGAAGTTCCAGGTGATGCCACAAACATTTCTCGAGGAAAATTCAGCAAATTTCCGCCTAAATCCTGCTGATCCTGTGTCTGAATGATGAAACTTGCACACAAGACTTCAGGATAATGCTTAGAGAGACGGATGCTTCTTGTATGGGGTGACGAAGTGAAGACATCTTCATTCCTCCCTTCCCCTCTCGGGCAACACAACTGCTGCAACCACCGCTGTCACCATTTATAACAAAATAATTACGTCGTTGTGCAAGCAGGGGGCAAGGATAAGGCTTCGGAAGCTTCTTACTTTATTTGCGAAGATCGTGGGTTCACAGGCAGTGTGTAAGTTGCCCTGGCCCAGGAGGGCCACGCCCAGTGAGGGAGAGAGGAGTAGGCCTTGTTGACTCTAGGTTGCCTGGTTGTCAAGTGAGAGAGAGGCAGGTCTGGGCATACCCACCTAGAGACCTGTCCGCTGGTGGAAACTATGTGCACTAGCCAAGTAGGCTTATTGCCTACATTTTGCTGGGCCACCTATCCATGGTCGTCCTCGACCATGATTGGCTGTAAAAAAAAAAATTGGTATCTCTCTCACAGGAACAAGGCACAGAACAGAGAATATATATATATATATATATATATATATATATATATATATATATATATATATATATATATATATATATATATATATATATATATATATATATATATATATATATATATATATATATATGTATATATATATATATATATATATATATATATATATATATATATATATATATATATATATATATATATATATATATATATATATATATATATATATATATATATATGCAAAACAACCACTCTGAAAGAATAGAGAAATTCCAAAGATGAATTAGTCAAACAATTTACTTCCACTAATCCATCTTTGCCTTACATGTATGGACTAATAAAAACACATAAACCAGGGAATCCAGTCAGACCAATTATTAGCTCCATAGGGTCAGTTTCATATAAATTATCCAAATGGCTTGTTGATATTTTGAGCCCTATTGTTGGCAAAATTTCTAACTTTAATGTTAAAAACAACATAGACTTGGTTGATAAATTAAGCTCCTTGACTGACTTAAATGATTTTAACATGGTTAGTTTTGATGTTACTTCCTTGTTTACGAAAGTTCCTGTTGATGATTTATTAAGCTTCTTATCTGAAGAACTCGTTAACTATGATTTACCATTGCCAGTTCCTACTATCATTAAACTTATTAAACTTTGCATTGTTGATGCAAAATTTGTATTTAATGATAAATTTTACACTCAGAAGTTTGGTATGGCAATGGGAAATCCTCTTTCGCCTGTTCTTAGTAACCTATACATGGAATTTTTTGAAACAAGGTTACTTAACACAATCCTCCCTAATAGAGCTAAATGGTTCAGATATGTTGATGATATTTTGTGTCTTATGCCCAAAAATGTAGATATACACCATTTCCTTGGAAAATTAAATAGCTTAGCCCATTCTATAAACTTTACTGTTGAGTCTGAAGAAAATAACTCATTGCCTTTTCTAGATGTTTTAATTATTAAGGGTAATAATGAATTCAAATTTAAAATTTACAGAAAACCTACAAATAACTGTTCCTATGTCCACTATTATTCCTCGCATCAAGATAGAGTCAAACTGTCTGTTTTCTCATCAATGTTTCTGAGAGCTTTACGAATTTGTAGTCCTGAGTTCATAGATGAGGAAATATCCAAAATTTATGAAATAGGTAATGATTTAAAATACCCAAGAAATGTAATTGATAAATCTTTTAAAGTTGCTAGAAATACTTTTTACAATCCAAAAAGGGACAACCAGCCTTATTCAACTAAAAATATGTTGGTTCTCCCTTACCATGAAAACTTGGTTGATATGCCTTCTCTTCTTAAGACTTTTAATATTAAAATTGTATTCAAAAATCTTGATGCAGTAAAAAAACTTTTGATAAAGAATTCCCCCCAAAATGCTGATGGATGTGTCTATAAGATTCCTTGTAAAATTTGCGATAAAGTTTATTACGATCAAACTGGTAAAAATCTCGAACTAAGATTAAAACAACATAAATATAGCATTAGAACTGGACAAGATTCCAATGCTCTATTTATTCATGTAAGAGATTTTAACCATCCAATTGATTTTCAAAAAGTTGAGAAAGTAGTATCAAGCAAGTCCATGGTCGACAGGAATATAATTGAATCTTGTTTCATAAAAAGCAGTTTTGACAATAATATGAATATTTCCTTTGGTTTATATAAATTAGATCCATTTATAATTAATAGAATTTGGGAAGAATTTAATAATACACTGGACAAATAATTTTTATATTTTCTTGGGTAGAATAGTTTGTGGGGTGAGTTGTGCAAAGGACCCATCCAAGTTGGGTCGGCGCGCGTCAGGTGTTTAACCGTTGTGGGATCTGATATTGAGGTGCTGGCCAGACCCCTTATATAGCTTCCTTGGATGCTTTACTTTCATAATTCCTTGATAATGTGAGTAGTCACGAAAGCGCTTGGAATTTCTCTATTCTTTCAGAGTGGTTGTTTTGCATATTCTGAAATCACCTGTTTACTGTGATCTTATTGCATATATATACATACATATATATATATATATATATATATATATATATATATATATATATATATATATATATATATATATATATATATATATATATATATATATATATATATATATATATATATATACATACATACATAAAGGAGTAAAGGGGTAAAGGAGGTTTCGTGGGCAAGGG
>NC_091315.1:15645241-15729100 GCF_038502225.1 Cherax quadricarinatus
ACACTTATTGTATGGTCTCTTAACGTGCTAGTGACACCCCTGCTTTTCATTGGGGGGATGTTGCATCGTCTGCTAAGTCTTTTGCTTTCGTAGTGAGTGATTTTCGTGTGCAAGTTCGGTACTAGTCCCTCTAGGATTTTCCAGGTGTATATAATCATGTATCTCTCCCGCCTGCGTTCCAGGGAATACAGGTTTAGGAACCTCAAGCGCTCCCAGTAATTGAGGTGTTTTATCTCCGTTATGGGCGCCGTGAAGGTTCTCTGTACATTTTCTAAGTCAACAATTTCACCTGCCTTGAAAGGTGATGTTAGTGTGCAGCAATATTCCAGCCTAGATAGAACAAGTGACCTGAAGAGTGTCATCATGGGCTTGGCCTCCCTAGTTTCTGGGAACAGAAATCACCACAAAATCACCTCTGACTTGCTGAAATAGCCTTGCTGAACTGAAATACCAACAGCAGAAACATACAGGTGACGCTGAACACATGACTGAGAAACAGTGTGGGGGCTGTGGCGTGGAGTCGCAGGGGACCCCACTCAGATTTCTCAAGGAAAATTCAGCAAATTTTCGCCTAGATCCTGCTTGTACCAGTGTCTGGATGCTCAGACTTGCAGACACGACATCAGGGTAACTCGTTGAGAAACGGATGCTTCTTGTATGGGGTGATGAAGTAGAAACAACATCTTCCTTCCTTCCTCCCTCTGGGCAAACACAACTCGCTGCGAGCACCACTGTCACCAGTTATTAAGGAATAATTACGTCTGGTAATTATGCAAAGGTTCAATGATATTCTTCGGAGGCTTCTTTCTTTATTTGCGAAGATCGTGGGTACACAGGCTCTATGTTTAAGTTCCCCTGGCCCAGGAGGGTCACGCCTAGCGAGGGAGAGAGGAGAAGGCCTTGTTGACTCTTAAGTTGCCTGGTCGTCAAGTGAGAGCGTGGCAGGGTGATGCAGGTTGAAGTCGCATGCCCACCAGGCCTGCCCTCTGGTGGCATCTATAAAAACTAGCCATGTAGGCTTAGTCTACAGTACCGACGGCTACATCGATGCTGAACTTTTGTAAAATGAAAGTTACTATATTGTCTGACGTCACTGATGGTAGTACATACCTCCTTATGGTGTTGACCTGGCTCCTGGTGTTACGATGTCTGCTCGTTTGCAATGAAAGATCACGTGGCGAGGAAACCTGAGGCATGAGAAACCCTCAACTCGTTTTAAAAAACATGCGACTCTCACCATTAGTAAACCACGTAATAACGGTGTATTGTGCTGAATATTTAGGCTGCCAAAAACTTCAGTGAGCGACGCTGAAGACATTAACTTACATGACTCTCAGATTTATGTTCAACCAGAGATGACAACTGACTTGTCATGCACGACCTTGTCTGGTTGTGGTGGGAAAGGCGGATGACGGGTTCCGGTTGGATGTATAAAGCCTGGCTGGAGGCCTGGGAAGAGACAGTAACTGCTCACCGTCCAGATACTACACTACCGATCATGTTCACTTCTGTGAGTATGAATATTCACTTTATCTACACAAAAACACGTGCCTTGTATAAAAAAAAAAAACACACAGTTTAAGCTTCTAGCGTTAAGAAATTAGTGTCGAAATTTAACCAAGAATTCGATGAGTGCTACTGAATGTTTCCTGTGTAGTAATCTTTAAACGATATTATTCTTGTACAAGACTGGTATACAATACCGAAAAGATGAAAATTAGACACATGTGTAACATCTGGGTATCTTTATTGTAGACGTTTCGCCATCCAGTGGATTTATCAATACAAATTCAAGGGCATGAACGGAAGAGAGAAGAACTGAAGAACTATATACATAAGATAAGGTAATCAGTCCCTCAGTCTCGGAGTTGGTGTAAAGAAGAGCACCGTAGTTGTGCTCTTTACCTCATCTTTTGTATACAGTTCTTCTCTCTTCCATTCATGTCCTTGAATTTGTATTGATAAAGTTACTGGATGGCGAAACGTCTACACTAAAGATACCCAGATGCTGCACATGTGTCTAATTTTCACGATATTATTCTTCCTTCCGCAAGTTCTGTGCTACAACATTTATAATGATAAATACTGCGGCAATTTTTATTAATATTTTTTCCAAAATTCCTACTCAACTCGTAGAATTGCTTTAACAGTCTTACTTTTCATGGGTATTTTATTTTTTTTAAACAAGTTTAAAATTAAATAATTAAAATTAAAAAATAAAATAGTTCTGTAGTTATTGAGAAGAAAATCATCTAATTTGTAAAATTTCTATGTGCAGCACATTTTTATATGACAATTCAAAATATAAAGAATTTATGCTAAATAATGTTAATAATAATACAAAATCTTGCATTGCTAGAGTCTTGTGTCCCCACAGGTGGTGTTAATGAGTATACTGGTGGCCGCAGGTGTGGCTCTCCCAGGGGGATACCAACAACCCTCCTATGTAAGTTAACCAACATTATTTACATGTTTACTGTAATTACAATACTCAAAATAGTATGCACATGTATGCTTTTTGCTTAAATGATATGTATATCAATAATAATAATGTAAGCATGCTGATGTGTCCACAGGCTCCGATTCCTTACAATTTCAACTATGACGTCAACGCTGGAGCCACCAACTTTGGCCAGCAAGAGAGTGGTAACGGTGGCAACGCCAAGGGCTCCTACTGGGTCCAACTACCAGACGGTCGACTCGAGAGGGTTGATTACTGGGCTGACGGTAGTGGATACCATGCTACCGTGTCCTTCCAGGGCACTGCCAAGCATCCCAGTTATGCTCCATCTTATGGTTACTAACTGATGCCTATGTTATTACTGATAATTAACCTTGATCATTTACTAGCAAAACTTTTTCTAGATTATGTTCTTCCTTTACAAATCTTCTTTTTACTAAATATTTCTCTGAATGCATCTTTAATAAATTATTTGAAGCCTTAATGCTGGTGTTGTTTTATTTGTCATTAAATAGAAAGTGTGTCTAGTGACAGTCTTATCAGGTAATGATTCGATAGGTGCTTAAGCATCCTTTGGCCTTCCGGAAATATGTCCTCATTCTATTTAAAAAGGCATAAAATATAGTTATAACCTGATGTTCCAGAATGTTGAGGCAACAGTAACTCCGCCAGCAGCGAATCTCCAGCATTAACCTGATGTGTGTTGCATCATCTTCATTTCAACTGTTTCTTAGAAATGTACAGTTTTTCTTGCGAAGAATTGTTATATAGTGTATAATACATCAACTTAATGCTCGATACATGTTGCACAACTTTATGTAGATCTGTAAAGTAACTTATTAAATAACAAGAAAAATCGCTGACTTATCAGCCTAACTGAAGAACGAAGATAACCAAAATAAATTAATTACATATAAAAATATATTTTCAATTCTTATGAGGAACACCGACGTACATATCAGGGAGGTATATTTGCGATCCATGAAGACGGCGTCTTCAAGGTTGGAGGAATAAATAATTTTGAAAGAAAACTGGCCTGGGATCGTTCTGACTGTAACATGACATAAAGAATATGTTGCTAAGTGTCAGAAAAGTTAATTCTTCCTTTGTGTTCATTAATATATATTTAAAAGGGAGCGGCCAGCAAATAAAAAAAATGCATGAGTTCGTCACAGGAGAAGTGAGCTATCTATATGTTTCGCTCGCTAAGGTCTCACAGAGATGTTTCGCTCGCTAAGGTCTCACAGAGATGTATTCCCATATCCCATAATCCCAATATATGTACCGCGATACATTCAACACATATAGCAGTTGTACCTCAAAAATTTCTCAAGAGGTAGACGAATAAGTTTATTCAGGTATACACAAATACAGTTATATAGATTATCACACATAACAGCGTTTGTGTAGAGAACCTGGGATAACCCAAAAAAAAAGTCAGACACACTGACTTATTTCTATTGGGGTCCATTTATTGCCTTATTATTATACTATAAAGGAGATTATATTTTATTATTATATTATAAAGGAGATATACTAGGAGTAATGTAAATTGAGTTATTTTTATTTACATGTGTGTTAGCTAAAAATATAAAAAATCAATCTCCCCCCTTTCTGTCGCTACATTAATTAGGCACCTTTTGCCTCTCTTCTTGAACTGGTTCATGCTATGATTGACTTTGACATGTGCGGGCAGTCTGTTCCATTCTTTTATTGCTGTACAATGAAAGATGTTTGAAGCCTGGCCACTGACTGTGGCTACTACAAAGTTGTGCTCTCTCCCCCTAGTACTATGATTGCTTTGGATCTCAGCCTTGACAAAATTGTTTTACTCTGTCTTCAACATTCAGTATATCTGATTGTTGTAATTCATCCTGGCCTACATGCTCTCTTGGACTCAGGTCCCAAGAAGAGCAAGCGTAGTCCATATGACATTGTATAAGAGCTAGACATAATGTCCTGCGAGCCTCAGTATGTAGACATTGTGTTTGTCTGTAGACTGTAGAGGAACTTTAGTCTGTCATTCGCTTTCTTTACTACACTGTTCCTTATCAATTCTCCTGACATGCATGGGTCAAAGGGGATTCCCAGATATTTTACTGAGGAAACTGAAGTGATGAGCTCCCTATTACACCGGACATTAAAATTATTTACCCTCCACAGTTTATGTTTCGTGCCAAAGAGTATGACTTCCTTTTCCCGAAGTGTAAAGACAGTTTGTTGTCGATCAAGGTGATTGAGAACTGTGTGATCCGGGTTGGTGTATTAATTAGTAGAGTATAACTCTTTAAACCTAGAGCTTTCTTATACCTTTTACATAGCCCGTTATTTTGCTGATGAAAACAGATACTGAAGTCCCCCAATATTACAGTCTCGCAATTGTTCTCAAGTCCGGACAAGACTCGAAAAATCTTCTAGGAACTGGTCATGGGTGGGAGGGCGGTAACTAGTTCCTACTAAGATGGGTTTGATTTTGGGAAGCAACACTTCATACCATAGAATCTCCAGTTTATTGTCATTCAAATCATGTCTTGGGTTGTAGGCTAAGTCATTTCTTAAGTAGGCATATACCCCGCCACTTTTTCTATTTCTATCTAGGCGTTTTATATTGTAACCTTCTATTTTGACCTCGTCGTCCGTCACCGTATGATCCAACCAGAACTCGGAGGTAGATATAACTGCCGCCTTAGTTCTGTTAGCTAGAATCCTAGTCTCTCCCAATTTTGGAAAAAGTGATCTCGCGTTGACGTGAATAAAGTGAAGGCCTGTTTTCATAAAACAATCATATTCATCATTATATGGCAATGGGTCATTTGTGTTAAAATTAGGTAAATCAACGTCATCATTGCTAAAGGTAACTGTGCCAAAGTGCATTTGTTACAAAAATAATATCTGGCACCATAACCGAACACATCCATTCTGCACCCACCCCTTACACATTTTACATGAGTATATTTAATATTTTTCTGTCGTACCTTAGTACAGTGCATACATATGTCTGGTGGTGTTTGAGATAATAAGAATGGTTCTATTTTCTCACATGGACCTATGTGTGCATAAGTGTCTCAATTCTTCATTACATATACAGGTAAGGTTATCATTCCTAGCTACTAGACCGCCATTAGCACCGTCACTTATCTGCCTGTTTTGCAGCTCTACAATATTTTGAGGTCCTGGATTAGTTTGAATGTCACCACATAAGAGTGCCACAAAATTAGCTGTGCGCCATTTTGTTTTCATGGATATGCGGTGTGCCATACCTTGCGGTGATACCTGGAGTTTACCTCGAGAGGGTTTTGGGGGTCAATGCCCCCACAGCCCGGTCTGAGACCAGGCCTTATGGTGGATCAGGGTCTGATCAACCAGGCTGTTACTGCTGGCCGCACGCAAGCTGACGTACAAACCATAGCCCGGTTGGTCAGGTACTGACTTTAGGTGCCTGTCCAGTGCCTTCTTGAAGACAGTCAGGGGTATATTGGTAATCCCCCTTATATATACTGGGAGACAATTGATCAGTCTTGGGCCCCGGACACTTATTGTGTTGTCTCTCAATGTACTCGTGGCGCCCCTGCTTTTCATCGGGGGAATGTTGCATTTCCTGCCGAGTCTTTTGCCTTCATGTGGAGTGATTTTCGTGTGCAGGTTTGGTACCAATCCCTCCAGGACCTTCCAAGTGTATATTATCATGCATCTCTCTCACCTGCGTTCGAGGGAATACAGATCAAGGACCTTCAACCGTTTCCAGTAGTTTAGGTGCCTTATCGCACTTAAGTGTGCCGTGAAAGTCCTTTGTAGACTCTCCAGGTCTGCAATGTCGCCAGCCTTGAAGAGGGCCGTTAGTATACAGCAGTACTCCAGCCTAGAGAGCACAAGCGATTTGAAGAGAATCATCATGGGCTTGGCGTCCCTAGTTTTGAAGGTTCTCATTATCCATCCTATCATTTTCCTAACGGATGAGGTAGATGCATTGTTGTGGTCTTTGAAGGCGAGATCCTCTGGCATTATTACTCCCAGGTCCTTCACATTACTTTTCCGCTCTATTGTACGGTTAGAATTTGTGGTATACCCTGACACATTTTTAATTTCTTCAAGTTTTCCATATCTGAGTAGTTGAACTTCATATTGTTTTAAGTGGCCCATTCGTAGATTTGGTTGATGTCCGCTTGGAGTCTCGCGGTGTCTTCGATGGAGGTCACTGCCATGGTGATCCGGGTGTCATCAGTAAAGAGAGACAGACACGGAGCTATGGCTTACATCTCTCTCTATGTCGGAAATGAGGATGAGGAATGGAATGGGAGCGAGTACTGTGCCTTGTGGAACAGAGCTTTTTATCATTGCTGCCTGGGACTTTACGCTGTTAACTATTACTCTTTGTGCTCTATTTGTCAGGAAGTTGTAGATCCATCTACCAACTTTTCCCGTTATTCCTTTAATCCCGCATTTTGTGTGCTATTACACCGTGGTCACACTTGTCGAAAGCTTTTGCAAAGTCTGTGTATACTACATCTGTATTTTGTTTATCCTCTACAGCATCCAGGACCTTGTCATAGTGGTCCAGTAGCTGGGACAGGCAGGAGCGACCTGGTCTAAACCCGTGTTGTCCTGGGTTGTGTAACTGATGGGTATCTAGGTGGTTGGCTATCTTGCTTCTTAGAACCCTCTCAAAGATTTTTATGATATGGGATGTTAGTGCTATCGGTCTGTTCTTTGCAATTGCTTTACTGCCCCCTTTATGGAGTGGGGCTATGTCTATTGTTTTTAGTGTGTGTGGGATGACCCCTGTGTCCATGCTCCCTCTACATAAAATGCTGAAGGCACGCCATAGGGACTTCTTGCATTCTTGATGAACAAGGAGTTCCGCGAGTCTGGGCCTGGGGCAGAGTGCATGGGCATGTCATTAATTGCCTCTTCAAAATCTTGTGGAGTTATAATAATATCCGAGAGTTTTGAGATGACCAAATTTTGGGTTTCGTTCATAAAGAATTCATTTGGATTGTCGACCCTTAGAGTAGGCAGTGGATCGCCGAACACTGAGTCATATTGGGACTTTAGTATCTTACTCATTTCTTGGCTGTCATCTGTGTATGTCCCATCCCGCCTAAGCAGGGACCCAATACTGGATGTTGTTTTTTCCTTAGATTTGACATAAGAGAAGAAGTATTTTCGTTTTTTTTTTCAGTTTCCTTTATGGCTTTTAGTTCTTCCTGTGATTCTTGTCTCTTATAAGATTCCTTCAGCTTAAGTTCGATATTTGCAATTTCATTGACTAGGGCTTCCCTTCGTATTTCAGATATATTGACCCCACTCAGCAGCTCTGTGACTCTTTGCCTTCGTCTGTATAGGGAACGTCTCTCTCTTTCTAGTTTACATCTCTTTTTCTTAATGGAATGTGTCTTGAGCAGATCTCAAGAACCACAGAATTCATTTTTTCAAGGCAGATGTTCGGGTCCGTGTTGTTTAGGATATCTTCCCAGCTTGTTTCATTTAGGACATGGTTTACTTGGTCCCATTGTATGTTTTTGTTATTGAAATTGAATTTCGTGAAGAGACCTTCATGACTGCTCACATTTTGCTGGTCTGGAGCCCTGTGCATACATGTCTGTTCCTCTATTATGTTGTGATCTCAGTGAATTGTCTTTGATACAGTTATATTACGTGTCAGATCATCATTGTTAGTGAAGATGAGGTCCAGCATATTTTCTAGTCTTGTAGGCTCTACTATTTGCTGGTTTAAGGTGAATGTGTTGCAGAGATTTAGTAGTTCGTGTGTGTGTGAATTTTCATCTGAGCTGCCTCCCGGGGTGATCTCTGCTAAAACATTGTTTGCTATACTCCTCCATTTTAGGTGTCTTAGGTTGAAATTTCCTAGTAGTAAGATGTTTGGGGCAGGAGTTGGGAGATTTTCCAGACAGTGGTCAATTTTCTCAAACTGCTCCTGGAATTGCTGGGAAGTTGCATCTGGAGGCTTGCATACGACCACAATGATAAGGTTTTGGTTTTTCTATCTTTACCGCCAAAACTTTAACTGCATCATTTGAGGTGTTTAGTAGTTCTGTGCAGATGAGCGACTCTGTAACATACAGGCCAATATCCCCCATGTTACCTGTTTAGTTTGTCGCATAGGAATAGGTTATAACCTGGGATCCATATTTCGTTGTCATAATGATCCTTTATGTGGGTCTCTGTGAATGCTGCAAACATTGCATTTGACTCCGTGAGCAGTCCCTTGACGTAAGGAATTTTGTTGTTTTTTGACGGCTTTAGACCCTGTATGTTTGCAAAGACAAATGTCGTATTGGTGGAATTTAGGGGGGTTTTATTTGCTGACTCTAATATCTGTTGTTCTGGGGTAGAGGCCAATGTCCGTGCCTCTGCTCCAGAAGTGTTTTCAGGAGGTGTAGGATTATTGTCATTTCTTGCCAGTCTTTTTTCCCTTCTGGCCCTAAAAAACCTCTGTCCTTGGAGAGGTTGTGGCTTCTCTCTTTTGTTTCCCATAGCCTGGGTGGTCTGCGTCTTCTAGTCCCCTTTAAATGATGTGCCTGGCAGTATGCATTGTAGCATTTTCTTTCATGGATTGATGAGTGACACATTTCTCGGTGAAATAAGTTGCAAGAAAAGAAGTTGCACTCTCCTGTTGTCATGTGGGTGCGGCATTTTTTGGAATGGTCAAAGGTGCATGTCCCACCTGTTTTACCGGATATACCGTGCCTGCAGATACCCAAGGCATAGTATTTACATAGATTGTACTTCTGTTTGTTAGTATTTATTGTAGCTGCGTTCGTGCTGGTGCATTTATTTTTCCTGTTTCCTCAATATCTTTTACCCCTGTATGGACATCAGTGCTTCCACCAGGTTTTGCTGGTAGTGTATCGACATTATACCCTGAGGCATCATCCCATTTTGATCCATCTCCAGCAGTATCTCTATTTTGAACCTCTGTGGACTGAATAAGGTTGTCTTCAGTGTCCTCCAGGACAACACTAGTACCCTCACGAGCTCTATCTTCTAAGACATCACTAGGACCCTCTGGAGAACTTTCCTCCAGGACAACACTAGCACCCTCAGCACTGTCCTCCAGGACAGCACTAGCACCCTCAGGAGAACTTTCCTCCAGGGCAACACTAGCACCCTCAACACTGTCCTCCAGGACAGCACTAGCCCCCTCAGGAGCACTATCCAAGACAGCCCCGTCCCTACCACCCATCTTTTTTTCCTAGTTGTTATACCATGCTGACATGTCTTTCAAGAAGGATGTTCATTTCCTCATACAGGTGTATCTCGTTTGGGCAGACCCAAAAACATCTCTCTGAGTTTATGTCAAGTGTGGTCACTAGCTTAAAATCCCTGCATATACTATGGGACCACTGACCACACAGATGGCAAGCAATCCAGGCCTGTCTTCGTCCCTTACCCTTTCTGCAGACTACACAGATCTTCATGGTAGTGTTCATCTTAGCAATACTAGACAATTCTCCTAGCTAGCTAGTCTATAATTCCCCGATGTATTTAATTTTTTGTAACAGTTCTTCCGATTTGGCTTTATTTCCAACGAAACTGTTTGAATCCGCCCGAATCCGGCTTTATTTCCACAAAAAGCGTTTGAATCCGCCCGAATCCAGCGAAATCCGTTTGAATCCTCCCAAATCCAGTGAAACTGGAAGAATCCAGTTAGTAGATCACTCTATATATTTTTTTAATAAGCACTTTAACAGTAGATCTGTCTATATGTATTGTAACTATTTGTTGTAGTTACTTTACTGTTTGAGTGTTTGATAGGGCGCATAGAGCCCCGTCTGTTTGTGAAACCAGTCAGAGGATACATTGTTGTCAACGAATCCATTTGAATCCAGTCGTTGAATGAATCCGGGACGATCTGGATTAGGCTCACTGGGTGATATTAGACTAGCACATAAAAGGACTACTGGAAAAAAATTAAACAGTAATAGTGATAGTGATATTTACGTTTCTGATAGGATGGCATAGGTGGGGATTTCACTGTCAGGGTGCCATTACTTCAGTCGCCTTTTCCAGTCACCTGACTGATTTCCTTCTTCCGCGAATTTCAGAATAACTATAAATATATTATGCCAGCTTGTACCCCTCTGATGACTGCCATCTTCACTCTTCACTCACTTTATCCCTTCACACAAAAAAGTTTCTTCCTTCCTTTTTCAAGAACTAATAATCGCTATCAGTAACCTAGCAATAACCTAGAGGCCACTCTAGCAATCTCCACTGATTGCTAGTCTATTTTAAGCCCTTACTACACACATCCACAACACCCCTCATCTGCTCCCTTGCTTCACACACCCACTTCACAGTCCCGCTCCTCCCTTCACACTGCTAATCCATTTCCATCCTGGCAGAATAAAAAGTTCTTGTCCATAGCGTTATCCATCCGAGTAGCCTCCTCGATCTACTCTAGCGGGACTGGCATCCTGTTGGTGACTGGTCCTGACTTAGAGGTGATGTGTCAGCCATATTTAAATGTTCACTTCCTTCTCGCATTTGGCACTGAGGGAAAAAACCGTCATACAGACCTGTCATTTTCCTTGGAGTTTTGTTGTTAGATTTTCTCCTAAGTTGCCTTCCCACTGAACATTAGTGCAGTTGATATAAGGTCAGTTATATCAGTGTAGTGGAAAACGTCGCTTGCCAGGTTGTACCTCTGGTATTTGAATGCCGGCCGTCCTCTTTTGGTCATATTTCGTCCGTTCGTAGTTGTCACCGTCAGTTTTCTTGTCAATATAGGTTCCTTGTGTGCTGGTGCAGTAGTACTTGCAATTAGACCATCACTGGAGCTTGGATCGGCCCAGGGAACGGCGAAGATATAGGAGTAGACGTTGCTGCCTGCCTGCCTGCCTGCCTGCCTGCCTGCCTGCTTGCCTGCCTGCCTGCCTGCCTGCCTGCCTGCCTGCCTGCCTGCCTGCCTGCCTGCCTGCCTGCCTGCCTGCCTGCCTGCCTGCCTGCCTGCCTGCCTGCCTGCCTGCCTGCCTGCCGGCCTGCCTGCCTGCCGTCACAAGAGACCTATAACTCAACCTCTCAAAAGGTCCTAGAACTAAACATCAACACCTTAAAGAAAAACAGAATCTGTAGATTTAAGAGTAACTGATATTCAGCCCATTCAAACACTGAAAAATATTTATGCACTAGTACAGGTTAAAAATGAAGGCCGAGCCAGCACTTGGTGTTGCGCCGAGGTGTTTACCTGGAGTTTACCTGGAGAGAGTTCCGGGGGTCAACACTGTCTGCACTGTTCGTGCGTTATACTTATTTTCGGTGCCGGAGCAGACTACACTAAATATGTCAAGCTTTAATACGCCATAAAAAATAAGTTTTCTTTATTTATGAGTTTTATTTTTGTAGTTGTATTCGGGTTTAGATCTCTGCAATCCTGAAACAAAAAATATCCCATTTATATTTACCCTGTATTTATTAAGTTGAGAACCAACAGGTCGCCACACCTACCAACAATACACAACTGAACTGAAACTGGTTAATGTGTACTTACACATTCTAATAACAAACCTTCCTCTAAAATAAATCAGCAAATAGAGATTGAAGCTGATTAGTAGAGGCATTCTCAAACTATCGAACATATACCACTTCCACAATTTGTTCAATAAAATTAATGAATGAGTAAGACACTTGTGCAGCACTTAGGTATATTTATTGTGGAAACGTATTGCTTGCGCAGCAGACTTCATCAGTCGAATACAGGTGATTATAACACTGTAGAGTGTAGACAGTAGAAGGCAAACGTATTTATGAGGTGATCAGTCCCCCAGTCTTGATAGAAGGTGGTCAGTTCTATAGTCTAACTCTAAAGCAAAGGTATGTGGCCAATTAGGTCGGGAGTTCGAATCTCCGGTACTGCTGGAAAACATTAGGAACGTGTTTCCACAAGACACCTGCTGTCCCTGTTCACCCATAGGTATAAAATAGGTACCTGAGTGTTAGTCGACTGGTGTGGGTCGCATCCTGGGGAAAAAACTGGCCTAATTTGCCCGAAATGCTCAGCATAACAAGCGGCTTTCTATATATAGATGTCTGCTGGGCCTGTATACTATGTACATGCACTTGTAGAAATAAAGATGTGGAAAATACTGTATATTCTCCAAAAAATACAGTGTATTTTAAAGAAGTGAACCGACAGGGAAGCTCTGCGCCTGCGCTGACGAGCAGGGAGAGACGCCATTGTTTTTTTAATGTGTTACAAGCATGTTAATGTAAGGTGTATAATTTTCGTCGCTCTAGGGGTTATATTGGGCTTAAAACCTCTCAAATAGGAGTGGAAATTGTTGGATGTGCATTCCTGCATAATTTGAGCAATAAACTGATGTACAGGACAGCTCCAGATACCTTAGATAAGCTATCTAAATTATGTTTGTAATTCTGGCCAGTATTATCATCATAAATTTGGTTAGAGAGGGTTTCTGTACATGACACGCAGTAATCTCCAGACTAATTGATGAGTGTTATGATTATAAATTCTCCTTATGTTATATAAATGCGTATATATAATCATTTATTAATTTTAAAATACAGTCCACAAATTTATATTAAATTTTACCAGAATTCCTGGTGATGTACATTTCATTTGCAATTAATATAGGTCTAAAGCAACTTGTGGAGAGATATATTATGGTAGGTATCAAAGGGGGACATTTTTTGCAACTTAGGTGTCCTAAAAATTCCTACTTGCCTCTGTAACTTTGATAAATAATAATTATCTTTGTTACCATTTACTTGTGTGTATCTATTGAGATTCATCCAGGTAAATGTAATTTTCCACAATTTAGTTGCCCGTTGGTCCTTGATCGAACTGGATGTAATTAGTGAATTCATTAATTAGTGAATTAATTACTTAATATTAATATTAATTACTTAATATGTGAAATGACAGAAGGAGGTGGTTGTTAGGTCCACAAATTTACTTAATGTGTAGTGGATTATAATTATTATAATATTAATTTTGATAAGCCAAGTCTGGCTAGGATTCATTATAATGCATTTAAAATTTATATTATAATTTTCTTACATATGTAATTACAAAGCTCAAGTGTAGCTAACATTATTAATGTATATTTAAAGTTTATATTATAATTTTCTTACATATGTAATTGCTAAGCTCAAGTGTAGCTAACATTATTAATGTATATTTAAAGTTTATATTATAATTTTCTTACATGTAATTGCTAAGGTCAAGTGTAGCTAGGATTTATTCGAAGGTAAGTTGTAATATTTACCTTTATGAAGTGCATAATTAAGTACATAATCAGTGTTACTAATTAAGTTTAATTTAATACATTGCACCATGGGTGAAAATGAGGAAATTAATGTAGAAGACAAACACATGGAAGTTAGAGCAAAAAAAATCATCATTGCAGGCTAGAAAAGGTCATGTAACAAAAGCGCACAATAAGTGTTTGGAAGTAATGAATCAAGAAACTGTGAATACTGATGATTTAAAATTGTATTTAGATGCTTTAGGGAATAGACATGATTCATACAAATTATATTATAACAAATATGAAGGAGATTTGTTAGTAAACTGTGTAGATGAGACTGAAGAAAATCTTATGATTAATCAGTATTATGAATTAGAGGAAAAGAATCTTTCTTGTAAAAGTCAGGCCTTGAATAAATTAAAATGTGTAAACCAGGCAGTTAATCAGTCTGTTCCAACAAATATTATGTCTTTGCCAAAACTACCAGAACTATGTTTACCTGTATTTAATCCTGGTGAAAATTGGGAGGAATTTTGGTCAATTTTTAAAGCAGCTGTGCATGACAGGAGTGACCTAGCCTGTGTAACTAAATTATTTTACCTCAAAGGACAGGTAAGAGGAGATGCACACATACTCATACAAGCCTTTCCCAATGTAGATGACTCTTACAAGGAAGCAGTTGACTTGCTGAAAGTCACTTATGGTAATATAGAACAAAGTAGGTTGGATCTAGTGAATATCATTGTTAATTTAAAATCTCCAGATCACACTTACAAAGGTTTACAGCAGTTTAGAGTTAAACTGGAGAGCACTCTCAAAACTTTAAGTAATAAATATAATCTGAAGGAATCAGACTGGTTATTGAGTGCCATGGTTCAGAATAAATTAAGCTGTACAACACTTGAATGGGTCTCAAACAAATATCACAAGGGTTATTTTGGTCTGGAGGAAATAAGACTAGGTCTACAAGAATTAATTGTGCAGTTGCAGACCAGCCAACTAACTCATTTTAAAGATGCAACACACAATAACTCTGAGGTATCTGTCAAGTTTCACAAAGGGAGAAATTATCCCAATAGTAATAATCAAAATTCATTTCCTAAAAATAGTTGCATAGGTGCATATCAAGTAGCAAGAATCAGAAATAATGATTCTCCACAAGGTAAGAAGAATGAGTACCCTCCTAAGAGTAGCCCAGTTAATAAGAAACCAGACAAAGAAAAGAGAGATTGTCTCTTCTGCAAGGGTACTCATTTTTCTAAGAATTGCAATGCATACAATTCATGGAATGATAAAGTTGAAAGATTGGAGGAACTTGACAGATGTATCAGGTGTTTGGGTAATCGCAATGTAAAGGATTGTTATGCCAAATTAAACTTCTGTTATCAATGTCACAAAGGAAGACACCATGTAGTCATGTGTAAAGGTCTACATGATAATAATGATAATGTTGACAATCCTGACACAACAGTGGCTAATGTAAAAATTGCTGCTAATGTTAATAATGATGGTTTTGCTGAAGTAGCCTTACCTGTGTTACAGGTAAAAATTGATGATAAAAGGCATAAATCAAAAAATGTAACTGCATTATTAGACCAGGGATCCCAGCGTACTTTCATAAAACGTAAATGTCTTGATGGTATGAAAGAACAGATGGGAGATCCTGCAACTCTAAAATTATTTGGTTTTCTCTCAGATAAAAGGGCTCAATTGTATGACACTGTTTATGTAACTGTCAGGTTGGGCAATGAGAAAAAACGTGTTAATGCAGTAATTGTAGATAGACTTCCAGAGAAAATATCTACACTAGGGCTTAGTAAAGCTTCAGAAAGACTTTCACATAATGTAAATTTAGCACCTTCTGGTGTAAATGATGATTCTGTAGGCCCAATAAATATTTTCATAGGTAGTGACTATTATGCCTCCTTTGTAAAGGGTATGGTAAAGAAATATGGTGTCACCCTTTTGAAGACTGCAGGAGGCCATGTAATGTATGGTAGGATTCCTCGTAATAATAATTCATGACTAGAGGAAATTACAAATACCATAACTGTGTGTCTTACTCATGAAATCGTACCCCAGTATAATTCTTCCATAGAGGATGGTGTTGAGCCAGTGCATAAATTGTGGGAATTAGACAGCATTGGAATAAATGTAAATGAAGAAAGTCCAGACGATTCTTTTACTCAGGAACAATACCTGAGAGATGCTAAATTTGAATCTGGACAATGCTGGGTACGACTTCCGTGGAGACTGAACCATCCAGAATTGCCCACTAATTACAGAATGGCATATGGACAATTAAAGGCTCAGCTCCGCGAACTGAGTAAGACACCAGAATTGTTAACTGCATATAATGATATAATTGCTGAGCAGTTAATTAATAAATTTATAGAAGAGGTACCTCCTGAGCAAGCCAAAATTTATGGTCACTATTTGCCACATCACGGAGTGAAGAAGGATTCTAAGACCACTCCTCTGAGGATTGTGTTTAATTGTAGTGCCAGGAGTAACAAAAATGTACCTAGTTTAAATGACTGTTTGATGACAGGTCCGTCGTTGACGGAAAAATTAGGAGATATATTATTAAATTTCAGGGTGAAGAATTATGCTTTTACGGCTGACATAAGTAAAGCTTTCCTAAGAGTGGGTTTACAAGAGGCTGACCGGGATTGTACCCGCTTCTTATGGCCTGAGAATCCTAGTGACCCACTTAGCCCTCTGAAAACCTTTCGCTTTAGGAGCATATTATTTGGTGCTACATCCAGTCCGTTCCTACTTCAAGTGACGATAAATGCACACCTTAAACGTATGGGAAGTCCACTGAGTTAAGTAATGAACAATTTTATGTGGGCAATTCCTGGGTGTGACGTCAACTGAAGAGGAACTGTTAATGACTTATGGAGAGGCTAATAAAATAATGCAAAGTGTAAATATGCCTCTGAGGGAATGGAATAATAATTCGTCCAAATTAAAGAACAAAATAAGTAAAGATTACCCTGGAGATGAAGTGCCAAAGTGTAGTAATGTATTGGGTTTAACTTGGGATACTGAGAGAGATTTGTTAATGTTAAAACCTAATAATTAGAGTATGCCCAATAAATTAACTAAGAGAGTCTTGCTTGCTGAAGTTTCCAAATGTTCTGATCCACTAGGCTTAGTGCCACCCCTTACTATAAGAGGGAAATTATTAATACAAGAAGCATGGAAGCTTAAATGTGCTTGGGATGAAACTCTGCCTGAGGAATTCATTAACAGGTGGGATGAATTAATTAGTGATTATGAAAAAATTCCAATGGTGGAGTTCCCATGCCAGGTGGCTAATCCAGATGGGAAAAATATACTCCACATTTTTTGTGATGCTTCAGAATTGACATATGGAGCAGTTGCTTACCTTCAATGTAATAGTGTTATTTCTCTTGTTATGTCTAAGGCTAAAGTGTCTTCTATTAAATCACATACCTTACCTCAGTTGGAATTAACAGCCATTTATGTAGGTGTCAAATTAGCTAATTATATAAGAAATAAGTTGCAGGAGATAAATATTAGCGACACTGTAATTTGGTCTGATAATGAGGTATCCTTACAATGGATTCATAATGGAAACAGTAAAATTGTGTACGTACAAAACAGAGTCGCTGAAATTAATCAGATGCAAGAGAAGTATAATAGTTTGGGTCACCATATGTTAACATTTAATCATATACTTGGTGAGGAGAAACCAGTTGATTTCTTGTCTAGAGGTTTACCTTATGCTAAATTCGTAAATGCTGTATCATGGTTTAAAGGACCGAGCTGGTTTGTAAATAAAGCTAATTGGCCTGTACAAAAGGTGTATATTGCTCCTGTTGAAATTATTGTGACCACCACTCCAATAGTTTGTCCTTCCTTAGCCATTGATATAAATAGGTATTCTTCTTTATCCAAACTAATCAATGTAACTAAGTTGGTGTTTAAATTTCTAAACAAGATGAATATCTCGTATAAGTTTTCACATCCTCTTGAATACTGGATAAAGAGGGTACAGGAAGAAATATATGGAAATGAGATTAAATTGATGATGGAAAGAAAAATTGTGAAAGGTTCCATAATAGAGAAATTGGGACTGTATTTAGAGAACAATGTAATTAGGTGCAGAGGTAGGTTACAAAATGCTGAATTGGGTGATTATGTTAAACACTCTGTCTTAATGCCCAAAAGTCATCATCTAACAAATTTAATTATTTTAAATGTCCATAAAAATGTAATGCATGGTGGGTTACAAGAAACCTTAAATTGTATTAGGGAAACCTTCTGGATTCCACAGGGACGTCAAAGTGTAAAAAGGGTAATTAAATCTTGTGTAATATGTGTGTGGATGCCAGATCCTATATGTACCCAGGTCCTCCACCATTATCAAATAAGCAATTTGAGTCATTTAGCAACGACCTCCGCCCGGCCGCAGTGTGGAAAATAATTTCCCAAAATTATGCTGTGTAAATAAACCTGATTAAAAGTGCATTTTAAATAAGAGAATCGACAGGGAAGCTCTGCGCCTGCACTGACGAGCGGGGAGGAGACGCTATTGTTTTTTTAATGTGTTACAAGCATGTTAATGGAAGGTGTATAATTTTCGTCGCTCTAGGGGTTATATTGGGTTTAAAACCTCTCAAATAGAAGCCAAAATTGTTGTATGTGCATTCCTGCATAACTTGAGCATTAAACAGATGTACAAGACAGCTCCTGGAACCTCAGATAAGCTATTTAAATTATGTTTGTAATTCTGAAAAGTATTATCATCATAAATTTGGTTAGAGAGGTTCTGTACATGACACAGTAATCTCCAGACTAATTGGTGAGTGTTATGATTATAAATTCTCCTTATGTTATATAAATGTGTATATGTAATCATTTATTAATTTTAATATACAGTCCACAAATTTATATTAAATTTTACCAGAATTCCTGGTGATGTACATTTCATTTGCAATTAATATAGGTCTAGAGTAACTTGTGGAGAGATAGATGGTAGGTATCGAAGGGGGACATTTTTTGCGACCTAGGTGTCCTAAAAATTCCTACTTGCCTCTGTAACTTTGATAAATAATAATTATCTTTGTTACCATTTACTTGTATGTATCTAATGAGATATATCCAGGTAAATGTAATTTTCCACACCAAATATGTCTGTGGCCATTTATTAAGATATGTATTTTGATATCAGTTCTCATATTTATAACCTTCACTTATGTTTTTTTATACCTTATACTGCATTTTGTAGTATCCTGTATCATCATTTATCTTCTGTTTCTTCTTTCCATCCTTTCTCACCTTCTCCCCTTCATTTGTTTATCCCACCTTCCCATATATCTCTTTCATAACCTCCCCCCCTCCTTCACGCCAGAATCTCTTTTATTTATCTTGCACACGTATACAACGTATTCCTAAATTTCTCAAACTCATTTCATCACACATTTAACTCTCCCACACCTCTATAACTCGCGCATACATATCTGCAACTCCCACACCACTAAAATATCTGTCACCCGCTTACTGCCAAACTTCTCTTGGTATTTTCCTCAAAAACTACCCCCCCCCACACACACACACATTCATGTAATTAACATATTCTTAGTGTCTGCTCCGGAAACTTAATTTTATACTTGAGCTCATACTCGCACCTCCTAAGATTTTAATGTCTCAGTATGTCTCGCGAGACATGCTGAGATTGAGGACAAGAGATGCCAGAGTACAAGGATAATTCTCTCGATTGCGGTGTAGACAGGAACATATTTAGCTCACTAAAACAGTTTCGACTTTTTTAATTATAAATTCCATTATCAGTTAACAATGACTGCGGGTCTCTGAGCGTATCAAGATTTAACATACATGTAATTTTTATCATCAGTAAATCATGTTTGTATCAAGGTACATTGTGCTAATAATTAATACATATATCAATAATTTCCAGCACTGGAAAAATGCTGGGTTAGTATGGCACTCATGATATTCCAAAATAATTTACTTACATGATTTGCAGATAGTGAGGAAAACCGACTAGTCATATTCGACCTTGTGTGGGTGTGGTGGGAGGCTGATGACTGGAGATATAAAGCCAGGCTCCAGGCCAGGGAGGAGACAGTGACTGCTCACCATCACAACATTGCACTACCAAACATGTTCACTTCCGTGAGTATTTTTATTCAGTTTACATCCATAATAATGTTTTACTTGGTTTTACTTGCATTCAGTGAATTTACTTCAAACCCCGAATGTTGAGAAATATTGGCTCAGCCGAACCATCCATTCATATAATTTATCAACTTATATAATTAACCAATAGATATAGTTCAACTATTCAACAGTGTATAATTGCTTGCATTCCTCTTTAACATTAGAAGCGGAACAACTTTGAATATTTCCTGAACGGTGAGCTCATAATAACAAATTTAATTTGATACTTTCTGTTCTCTAATATTTGTCATCATAAAACTCCGACATTTTTATTCTTTTATCTGGATTACCTGGAGTTTACCTGAGAGAGTTCCCGGGGTCAACGCCCCCGCGGCCCGGTCTGTGACCAGGCCTCATGGTGGATCAGAGCCTGATCAAAACAAATCTCAAAAGTATTTTGAAAAAATAAAATTTGAGGTATCTGCTGATTCTTATATAACCATTCAGCAATCAAGCCTACTCAGAGGTTTGTAAGATAATTATCCAGGTCGCAAGTCTCTATGAAATGTTTCTCGTTAGCAATTCGAAATATAAGGAATATTAGATTCAGAGTGCAGATTTGATTTAGGCGCTGGGTACATTACATGCAAAAACTATTGCAATGGTCTTCATGGCATAAAGATGTTAAGCAAGAAGGGGAAAATAAAGAGCATACTCCACCAATATTCAAAACTCTAAACTTACTCACCGTACAAAACATCCATACTTATTATTGTGCCTACTACATACATAGAACACTAAACTCAGATATAAACCCTCCCCTCAAACTTCTCCTTACCAACCTTAACAGGACACACGACCATAACACAAGACACAGATCACTCTTTGATGTTCCTCGTGTCCATCTCACACTATGTAAAAACTCAATGCACATAAAAGGCCCAAAAATTTGGAATTCATTACTTGTGAATACCAAAGAAACACTGTTTATCAATTCAATACTCTTCTTAAAAAACATTTACTCACCCAAAATTAAATACACAGTACTTAGCTCTACCTAGAAAATTAACAAATCACTTTCTACTGCCTCAAAATATCATTACACACTGTGTTACTCCCCTGGCCTCAGAACCCCATAATTAAATGCTCAAAGATCAATAAATATTGAATAAGTGTAATTCATAACTGTATCTCATAAATGTATAACCTGTGACGCTATCAAACTATGTTTTTAATTGCATTACCTAATAGAATAATCCATTCTCTTGAATGTACAGTAACTCATCTAATTACCACATGACCTGTCTCTGCACTACAAATCATTGATATTATTCGATTTGATCTGATTAATAAATTGAATGACTACATACAGTAAACCGATCATTGTTATATTATACATTGTAATGCTACAAATTTGTACAACTATAATGCTTCAAAATTGAAATGTTCAGATTTCATTGCTTAAAATACTCAATTGTACTTCAAATTGTAAATGGTTTACTGTAATTTTTATCACTGAATCTATCATGGCTTAGTTAATCTTAAGTTAATTTTAAGCCTGCCCATAATGCTCTGCATACAAGGGGCTTTTGACATGTACACCCAACTACTATAATTTCTTGTACAACTATGTATCATGTCTAAATAAACTAATATTGTTATTATTATTATTATTATTATTAGTATTATTATTATTATTATTATTATTATTATTATTATTATTATTATTATTATTATTAGAACGGTGATGACGTCGGAGGTAAATTCTGCGTGTTCGTTGATACAGTGGGCAGTCCAACAGAATATGCCTAACAGAAAATGGAACCTGACAATTCTCACAGAGTGGTACAGGGCGCCTCTCCATGAGATACCCGTGAGTAAGACAAGTGTGGCCGATGCAAAGATGAAAGAGTGTAGTCCCCCAACCTCGACATTGATGAGAAGACGGTCAGGAACCTTTACTTGGTTTAATAGAATGCAATTTGTTATGTAGTAGATCAGACTAATGTTGTTGCCAACAGCTGCGAAGGTAGGTAGAAATCACAGCAAAATAGTCTGTGAGTGGAACACCTCCATATGAAACTGGGAGGTCATGTACTGCTGACCACGCAGCAGTGTCTGCCTGTTCATTGCCCTGCACGTCAACATGACCGGGGACCCAGCAGAAAACAATATCTTTGTGCTTGCTAGAGATACGGCATAACCAAAGTTGGATACGAGGAACCAGGGGATGAGGTGAATCAAATTTTCATAGAACGTGCAAAGCACTAAGGGAGTCTGAAATTACTACAAATGGTGACACAGGCATAGATGCAATACAGATAAGTGCTATGAGAATTGCTTACAATTCAGCTGTAAAAATGCTAGCCGAGGCTAATAAATGCCCTCGAATGACATTGTCCAGAAACATTACTGCGAATCCGACACTGTCAGAAGACTTGGAACAATCAGTGTACACTGCAATGGCATGAGAATAAGACTGGAAGTGATTAAGAAAAAGAGAGCGAGAAGCAACCGTAGGTATTTGGGCTTTCAAGAATGACAGTGGGAAAGAACAGACACGAACCATTCGAACTTCCCAAGGGAGAAGGGAAAAGTTAGATGTTACATGAACACAGAAAGGTGGCAACTGAAGAGAAGACAAGAGCGAAATGTAGATGAAGAGAAAAGGGAAGGAGTAAACAGGGGCGGCAAACAAATAAGGAACTTCTACTAACATCCGTTACCATCCTATATATGGAAGGATTGCGGAGGTCTTAAGAGCGAACAAAATAGCGGAGGCAATGAGCATCACGGCTGTCGGTCAAGGATGGAATATTTGCCTCTGCACAAAGGCTCTAAATAGGTGAAGAGCGAAAAGCACCGAGGCAAAAACGTAATCCCTGGTGATGGATGGGATCAAGGCTAGAAAGAGTTGCAGGAAAGGCCGCTGAATATATCTGGTCTCCATAATCTAGTTTCGATAAAATTAGGACAGAATGCAGTCGAAGGAAAGTTCTACGATCAGTTCCCCCCATGAAAGATGACCAAGGATTTTAAGGAGGTTCAGACGGCTATGACAAGTTGCCTTCCAGGAGGTTATGTGAAGTTTTCAGGATAACCGACGGTCAAACAGAAGACCGAGAAACCTAACAGTATCACATTCTGGGATACGCAAACCATACAGGTACAATGGATTATCAGGGACGATAGAACGTCTAGTGAAAGCAATTTGGTGTATTTTAGTACTAGAAAATTTAAACCCGTGAACAGTAGCCCAATTAGAAACACGGATGACCACATGCTGGAGAGAAATTGTAATGAGGTGACAGTCAGCGCTTGTACAAGCTGTAGCAAAGTCATCAACGTAGAGTGATGACCAAATATTAGATGGAAGAATAGCAAGGAGAAAAAGTGTGGTGCTCAGGACACATCCCTGGGGGACACCTTCGTCTTGGACAAAGTCTGGGGAAAGCATATTGTTAACCCGAAAACGGAAATGTCTCTCAGATAAGAAGTTCTTAGGGAAAAATGGTGGATTGCCTCAGACGCCTAAGGAGTGAGCTTGGGTCAAGACATTATATCTCCAAGTTGTGTCGTATGCCTTCTCAAGATCAAATAAGATTTCGATAACCGAGTAGTTACTGGCAAAGGCATTACTTACATATGTATCTAAACGGAGTAAGGGAATCAATAGTAGAATGGCCCTTACGAAAGTCATAATGACTAGTGGAGAGACTATTGTGTGTCTCTAAATACCACACCAAATGTCTATTTATCAGACGTTCCAACACCTTGCACGCCTCACTGGTTAGAGCAATGGGACGATACTGGGAGACATCAAGTCCCGAAGTACCTGGTTTACGAAAAGGTAGTACAATGGCAGATTTCCACAGCTGGGGCAGAACTCCTCGTGACCAAATAATATTAAAGAGACGTAAGAGGACCGCAAGGGCTGACGGATGCAAATGCTGAAGCATACAGATATGAATGCCGTCCGGCCCAGCTGCCGATGATCGGCAAGCAGAGAGCGTTGACTAATTCTAGAAGCGTAAAAGGTACATTGTAAAACTCTTCTCTGCTAGAAGTCTAAGGGTTCAAACTCTCTGGCAGATTTGGAGGAAAGAAACGAGGGGCAGAGATGGAGCCCCTGGGAGATATGGACAAGATGATAACCAAGTTCGGTGGCAACGTCAAGAGGGTTAGCTATAAAGACACTGGCAACCCAAAGGACGGGAGCCGGGTCGGGAGTGGATTTGCTATTCAGTTTCCATACTTTTTTCCAGACTGCACTCATAGAGGAAGCTGAAGTGACAGTAGAAACAGTCCTACCAACAAGTGAGTTCAGCTTCGCGGATGACATGGGGAGCGGCTGCTCTCGTCCGCTTAAATTAAAGAGGCACTCTGTGGTCCTATTGTACCGATATTTGCCCCATGCAACGCGTTTGAAACGTATCGCATGAGCACAGGCAGGAGACCACCAAGGCACGGACCTCTGAGAATGCCTGCCCGAGGTTTGAGGTATAGAATGTGAAGCTGCGATTGAAACTGAGGTCGAGAAGAGGTGTAACAGCTTATCAATGGAGGACAAAAAAGGATCCCCACTAAAAGCAGTTTGACGCAAGTAAAGGTCCCAATTCGCTGGTCAAATTGCCAGCGTGGGCTGCGAGGAGGTGGTGAGTACGAATGTGAAGTAAGGATGATTGGAAAATGATCGCTGTCATGTAAGTCCGGGAGGTCTTGGAGCTCAAGCTGTTCCAGAATGTCATCACCACATGTCTGGAAATTACGTTGAACAATGGTTTGTGGTAGAATGACAGTAACACTGCAAGAATTGAGAGAGTGATGTTTTTCAACTGTCACAGGAATGGCATCTATGGTTGTAAGGAGAGAAAGATCGTGAGCTTGGCTAGCATTCTTTACTGCGACGATGCCTGCACTGCTCTTGACAGCATGAAACAGAATATTATGACCAACATGGCGTAGAAGCGTCTTGTTTATACTATGATTAGAAAGATATTCTGAAGATGTCGGTTGCAGAGTGGAAAACTTCGTCCATTATGTAGTGTGATGCGTAGCATGTAAAGGAAGTGAGTGTCATGTTTGTCTTTTCTGAGTAGAGTAATAGGCAGGCGAAATAGTGTCATCAGAAGAAGGTCGTGGTCGTTTAGATACAGGACTGGAGGTGGTCCATATCACTGAGGTGGGCATGCAGTCTGAAAACCGTCGCACTGCATGAAGAGAGGCCAGAAGCATAGTCGAAGATGTGCGGAGGTCAGAGGTGTCAATGGAGTCAGGCCGAGCCTCTGTATCCAGAGCATGGGACAAAATGTCACCCGCAGAAGATACAGGGGCAGTAGGAAGGTTCAAAGAATGGTCTGGTAACAAGGCAGGGTCGTCAGAGGGTGCTGCTACAGGAAGGGGCCCAGGAGGAGGAGGTTCATGGACTTAGGACTTCACAGTTAAGTCACTCTTTTCTTCAATGTTTAAGAAAGAAAAGAAAAAAAGGTGGGGGGAGCATGAAGGGGCAGTTCTGAGGGGGAAAAGACCGAAAGTCTCCCCGTCCATGACAAAGAGGACAACCTCAGCCCAGCTGGTAGTGCAGATGTTGCATGGAACCCATGCCATACCCTACCCTTCAAGCCAGTAAACCAGCAATCCAGGATAGCAACCTCATATCTACAGAGCTACCTCAGTAGACAAAAGGGAGGGCGGTTGGAAACCTGCCACAAAGCATACTTCCTTTGGCCACCACCTCCTGGAATCCGACAAGCAGCCTCTAGAGATGCACCCGTCACCTGAAAGATATCCGAAGCCCTCCCCCATCCCCCAGTAGACTAGAGAAGGATCAGGATCTCTAGATGATCCAGATTCCACGGCAAACTACACTACCACCAAGGACCTCAACGGAAGGAGATGAACCCCGGAACCCCTTCTCAGATTTAGGAACTACAAAGCCTAAGGAAACAACCTCAAAGGCAGAAACAGGAAAGGGAAAGTGGAAGGATGGGGAGAGGAGGATTAGGGAAGGGAGGCTTGGGGGGTAATTAGGTTCGATCTGAGGAAGAAGACCAAAAGGTCTAATTCCCCAGAGCAATAGCCTCTTCACCGTGCAAAGGAGCCCGCCCCTTGAAGAGGTAGGGCTCCTGTAGAGTAACAATTAAGACAATCGTCCAGTAACTGTTTTATTCTCACAGGTGGTGTTAATGAGTATGCTGGTAGCCGCAGGTGTGGCTCTCCCAGGAGGATACCAACAGATCTCTTATGTACGTCATCCCATATTTCATTCATTTTGTGATCATAATTGCCAAAAACTCTTATTATTTAATTATATGTACACTAAATATTATACTAATGTGAGTATGTTGGTATGTTCACAGGCTCCAATTCCTTACAATTTCAACTATGGTGTCAATGCAGGAGCCACCAACTTTGGCCAGGAAGAGAGTGGTAACGGTGGCAACGCCAAGGGCTCCTACTGGGTCCAACTACCAGACGGTCGACTCGAGAGGGTTGATTACTGGGCTGACGGTAGTGGATACCATGCTACCGTGTCCTTCGAGGGAACTGCCAAGCATCCCAGCTATACTCCTTCTTATGGTTACTAACTGTTGAGCTGATTTCCATTGTAACTACATTTATTTCATCAGCTTGAAATATATATTTCCTCTTGAAAGCAACTACTGGCTACTATTTAACTTATCAAGATGTTTCTTACACCTTGCAAAACGTTATATTTTCTTAAGTTTGTATATTAAATATAACATTAAAAAACTGACTTTTCGAAACATTTGAGTTATGTCTTTGCACGAAATAAACTAAACAAACATGAAAATATTTTTTTCAATTATTGTTTCCTTCTTACTGAGTTACTTGTGCCCAGTAAGGTGCCTCGTGTAATCAGTGAATTATTATTATAATCAAAAGGCAGCGCTAAACCTACCAGGGTCATGCTGCACTGCAGGGTAGGAACTGATGCAGGATCTAAGGATAAATAAGGGTGGAAGTGATAATAAAGATGAAGTTAGGAGGTGCTGTGGGGAATGCTAGAGGAAGGATTATTATCAAAGTTTGTGTAATAAATCAGTTGCTGTCAAAAAGTCGAAGAGGGGGGTCTGTGTCAAAGGTGGGCCAATCAGCAAGGAGGGAAAATAAAGTAAGGGCGTTGGAGCGATGACGACGCCGGAGGAAAATTCTGTGTGCTCGTTGATAGACAGGACAGTCCAATAGAATATGGGAAATTGAAACAGGAACTGGACAATTCTCACAAAGTGGAACAGGACATCTCTCCATGAGATACCCATGAGTTAGATGAGTGTGTCCAATGCAAAAACTAGAGTGTTGTCTCCCAACCTCGGTATCGATGACAAGAAGGCCAGAAACCCAAACTTAGTTTGATAGAATGTAATTTGTCATGAGTCATATCAGACCAACGTTGATGCCAACGGTTACGAAGGTGGGTAGAGATTACAGCAAAATAGTCAGAGAGAATTGAATACCTCTCTATGAAACTGGTAGGTCATGGTACTGCAGATTGTGCAGCAGAGTCTGCCTGCTCATTGCCCTGAACATCAATATGACCAGGGATCCAACAGAAAATTATTTCTTTATTTTTGCTAGTAATGCGGCATAACCAAAATTGTATATGAAGAACTGGGGGATGAGGCAAACCAAATTTTTTAATAGCTTGCAAAGCACTAAAGGAGTCTGAGACAATTACAGACTTTGAAGTAAGCATAGATACAGTACGGATAATTGCAATGAGATTGGCATACAATTCAGCTGTAAAAATGCTAGCCGAGTCTAGTAAATGACCTGGCACCACACTGTCAGGAAACACTGCTGCATTCCTCTATGCAGAAGGATCGTGAAGATCATGAGAGCGGACAAAATAGCGGAGGGAACGAGCATCACGACGATCATTCAAGGATGGGACATTTGCTTCTGCATAGAGGCTCTCAACAGGTGAGAAGCGAAAAGCACCTAGACATAAATGTTATCCCTGACGATGGATGGGATCGAGTTTAGAAAGAGTTGCAGGTACAGAAGAGACCGCAGAATACATCTGGTCACCATAATCTAGCTTCGATAAAATTAGGGCTGAATGCAGTCGAAGGAGGGTTCGACGATCTGCCCAACCCCCTCAATGAAAGATGAACGAGGGTTTTAAGGAGGTTCAGCTGGCTATGGCAAGATGCTTTCAGGGAGGTAATGTGAGGTTTCCAGGACAACCGGCGATCAAACAGTAGGGCGAGAAATCTGACCGTATCACATTCAGGGATTCGTGAGCCATACAGGTACAATGGAGTGTCAGGAATGATTGAATGTCTGGCGAAAGTAATTGTTTGTGTTTTAGAACTAGAAAATTTAAACCCATGAGTAGTAGCCCAATGGGAAACACTGTTGACAACATTCTGGAGTGAGGCTGCTGCCAGGCGACAGTCAGCGCCTGCACAAGCTATAGCGAAATCATCAACATAGAGTGATGACCAGATATAAGATAGGAGAATAAATGTCAGATCATTTATAGCAAGGAGAAAAAGGGTGGTGCTAAGGACACACCCCTGAGGAACACCTTCAGCTTGAACAAAGTCCGGGGAAAGCAAATTATTAACCCGAACACGGAAATGTCTCTCAGATAAGAAGTTTGCGAGAAAAAAATGGCAGATTGCCTCGGAGGCCTAAGGAGTGAGCTAGGGCCAAGATGTTTTAACTCCAAGTAGTCTCAATTGCCTCTTGAAGATCAAAAACGACTGCTATAATGGAGTGGCTACTAGCAAAGGCATTACAAACATAGGTATCTAAAAGCCATATTGACAGGTGGAGAGACTATTGTGTCTCTAAATACCAATTCAAACGTCTATTTACCAGACATTCCATCACCTTGCAAACTGCACTGGTAAGAGCAATGGGACGATAGTGCGAGGCATCATGTCCTGAAGTACCTACCTGGTTTACGAAAAGGTAGAGTTATGGCAGATTTCCACAGCTGGGGAAGAACTCCTTGAGACCAAATAAGATTGAAAAGACGTAGGAGGACTGTAAGGGCTGACGGATGCAAATGCTGAAGCATGCAAATATGAATGCTATCAGGCCCAGCTGCCAATTATCGGCAAGCGGAAAGTGTGGACTTCAGTTCTAGAAGTGTAAAAGGTACATTATAGGGATCTTTTCTGCTAGAAGAAAAGTCTAAGGGCAGTAACTCTCTGGCAGGCTTGGAGGAAAGAAACAAGGGGCATAGATGGGGCCCTTTATAGATACGGGCAAGATGATTTCCGATTTCCGTGGCAACGTCAAGAGGGTTGGCAACTCTGACATTGGCAACGTGGAGAATGGGAGCAGGGTCTGGAGAGAACTTTCCACTCAGTTTCCGTACTTTTTTCCAAACTACACTCATTGAGGAAGCAGAAGTAATGGTAGAAACATAATTTTGCCAGCAATTGCATTGAGCTTCAAAGTTGACAATGTCGGCCGACCGCTCTCGCCCGTATAAAATCAAGGAGACGCTCTGTGGTCCTATTGTAACGATATCGGCCCCATGCAGCACGTTTCAAACGTACTACACGAGCACAAGGCACAAGGCACAGTACTCGCTCCCATCTTGTTCCTCATCCTCATATCAAACTCAAATTCAAATTCAAATTAAAAGTTTATTCTCTATAAAGATTACAATGTTGAATTTACAGAATTTGGTTGTTGTGTGGTTTACATGTAGTTAAATAATGATTACAGAGTGTACCACTAGAACGCCTAGCATGGCTAGGCATTTCGGGCAGACTTAGTTTAATTCTTTATTTTAAAATATTACAAATTATGAGGTAAGTTGGTATTATGGCTAAGTGACTAAATACTAGTTTGTGAGTTTAGCAATGTGAATGCTTTTGTTTTGGCACAGTACATAGTTTCAGTATTGGAGTATCATAGGATTCATTATTTTAAGATTGAGATTAATATTTCTGTTTATGGTCAAATGGGTGAGTGAGTGTAAGTGTGAACCACCAGGTGGTATTCGTGTAGTTAGTTGATGGGGTTTATCAGGGAGATAAGATGTTTTCTAATGGTAGTTTTGAAGGTGATGAATGTGTCTGCAGTTCTAGAGTTCTCAGGTAGGGTGTTCCAGATTTTAGGGCCTTTGACATACATTGATTTTTTGTAAAGGTTTAGTCGGACATGGGGAATGTCGTAGAGATGTTTGTGTCTGGTGTTATGCCTGTGGGTTCTGTCACAACTATCAAGAAAGCGTTTTAGGTCAAGGTTGATATTGGAGTTTAAGGTCCTGTAGATGTAGATTGCACAGTAGTAAGTGTGGATGTACTGAACAGGGAGTAAGTTTAGATCTATGAAGAGTGGGGGGGGGTGTTGCCAGGGATGGGATTTAGTGATTATTCTTACTGCAGCTTTTTGTTGGGTTATTATTGGTTTTAGGTGTGTTGCTGCAGTTGATCCCCAAGCACAAATAGCATAGGTGAGGTATGGATAAATAAGTGAGTGGTATAGTGTGAGAAGGGCATTTTGCGGCACGTAGTATCGTATCTTGGAGAGGATCCCAACTGTTTTGGATTCTTTTTTGGTTATGTGTTGGATATGGGTGCTGAAATTCAGGTTGTTGTCAAGGTATAAGCCTAGGAATTTGCTCTCATTATGTCTGGTAATTAGAGTGTTGTCGATCTTAATGTTAATTTGTGCATTTCCTGCTCTGCTACCAAACATAATATAGTAGGTTCTGTCAGTGTTAAGCGTAAGTTTATTGGCTGTCATCCAAGTCGATATTTTGATCAGCTCCTCGCTAACAATGGTGTTGAGGGTGGCAAGATTAGGGTGAGAGATGTCATAAGTCGTGTCGTCAGCAAAGAGAATGGGTTTCAGGTGTTGGGATACGTTTGGAAGATCATTGATGTATATGAGGAAGAGCAGGGGACCAAGGACACTTCCCTGCGGAACTCCAGTATCAAGTGGCTGTGTTGTTGATGCTGTCTTTAATGGTAACATACTGATACCTATTAGTAAGGTAAGATTTGAAATAAGCAAGCGCATGGCCTCTTATACCGTAATGGTCAAGTTTGTGGAGTAGGATGTCGTGGTCTACTGTGTCAAAAGCTTTTCTTAGGTCAATAAAAATTCCTAGTGGATATTCCTTATTTTCCAGTGCTGTGTAAAGCAGATCTAGCATTTTTATGATTGCATCATTAGTGCTTTTATTTTTCCTAAATCCAAACTGGCAGGGGTTGAGTATGTTTTGTGCTGTTATAAATGAATATAGTCTCCTGAGCACGAGTTTCTCAAAGATTTTGGATAGCAATGGTAAGTTTGATATTGGCCTATAGTTGTTTAAGTCTGTAGGGTCACCACCTTTATGTATTGGTGTAACCCTTGCCATCTTGAGTAGTTTCGGGAAGGTGCTAGTTTCTAGTGACTTGTTAAAAAGTAATGAAATAGCATGCGAAAGGATATGGGCCGCTCGCTTGTACAGTAATGGTGGGACATTAGACAGATTCCCTGAGTTGTTTTTAAGTGACTTTATAATCTCGGTGACTTCCGAGGGCTCAGTTGGTGCAAGATAGACATAGACAAGGATGTCATCCACAGCACCGTGTCTTCCTTTGCAGATGACACCCGAATCTGCATGACAGTGTCTTCCATTGCAGACACTGCAAGGCTCCAGGCGGACATCAACCAAATCTTTCAGTGGGCTGCAGAAAACAATATGAAGTTCAACGATGAGAAATTTCAATTACTCAGATATGGTAAACACGAGGAAATTAAATCTTTATCAGAGTACAAAACAAATTCTGGCCACAAAATAGAGCGAAACACCAACGTCAAAGATCATAACATTGTATCAATCGCATCTGCTAGAAAAATGACAGGATGGATAAGATAAGATAAGATAAGATAAGATAAGATTTCGTTCGGATTTTTAACCCCGGAGGGTTAGCCACCCAGGATAACCCAAGAAAGTCAGTGCGTCATCGAGGACTGTCTAACTTATTTCCATTGGGGTCCTTAATCTTGTCCCCCAGGATGCGACCCACACCAGTCGACTAACACCCAGGTACCTATTTGCTGCTAGGTGAACAGGACAACAGGTGTAAGGAAACGTGTCGAATGTTTCCACCCGCCGGGAATCGAACCCGGGCCCTCCGTGTGTGAAGCGAGAGCTTTAGCCACCAGGCCACCGGGCCTTCAAAACTAGGGAGGCCAAGCCCATGATGACACTTTTCAGGTCACTTGTTCTATCTAGGCTGGAATATTGCTGCACACTAACAGCACCTTTCAAGGCAGGTGAAATTGCTGACTTAGAAAATGTACAGAGAACCTTCACAGCGCGCATAACGAGATAAAACACCTCAATTACTGGGAGCGCTTGAGGTTCCTGAACCTGTATTCCCTGGAACGCAGGCGGGAGAGATACATGATTATATACACCTGGAAAATCCTAGAGGGACTAGTACCGAACTTGCACACGAAAATCACTCACTACGAAAGCAAAAGACTTGGCAGACGATGCAACATCCCCCCAATGAAAAGCAGGGGTGTCACTAGCACGTTAAGAGACCATACAATAAGTGTCAGGGGCCCGAGACTGTTCAACTGCCTCCCAGCATACATAAGGGGGATTACCAACAGACCCCTGGCAGTCTTCAAGCTGGCACTGGACAAGCACCTAAAGTCGGTTCCTGACCAGCCGGGCTGTGGCTCGTACGTTGGTTTGCATGCAGCCAGCAGCAACAGCCTGATTGATCAGGCTCTGATCCACCAGGAGGCCTAGTCACAGACCGGGCCGCGGGGGCGTTGACCCCCGGAACTCTCTCCAGGTAAACTCCAGGTAAACAGGCAGGAGACTACCAAGGCAAGCATTTCTGAGAATGCTTGTTCGAGGTTCAGGAGCCCTTATGAGTTAGCATCTGAACTTCTTTATTTTTCGTTCGATTTCTTTCATTTTTTTTTTTTTTTGTACGTAAAGAAGCACCTTTCCATTTTAATGTGACCAAGTTTCAATAAGATAGCTCAAAAAACAACTGAGAAAAAAAAATTATTTACTAATAATCATACATATTGGAAGTTATTGCACGGTACTGTGGAAGTGGGACTTGGAGAAGCTGTTTTGGCATTATCTACGCATAAAACAATGCTAAACTGTATTTATCATGATTAACTTTACTCTAATTTATCCTATCTTCATTCTTAAAAAAATAAAGTTTGTATGGTTTTGACATTCAGCCAAATATCTGACTTTTGCCCTCACAAAAATCAAAAACAAATTATATCTCAAAATGATAATCACTAGTTTGTAAAACAATCTTTCCTTTATGTTGTTTATGAATTTCGTTGCATTCCTATTATTATTAACGACAGTAAGTCAATATATATGTGAATAACTTACTTCCGAGATAATCCGCTAAACAGCCGGACCACCGATTTTTTTTTTTTTTTTTTCGAGAAAATAGCATTTTTCTCAGTCTTATACTGCATTACGAGTGTATATCATAGTTACCCATAACCGTTTTCTTTAACATAAGGACCCTGGAGGTGATGGGAGGAGAATGGAAGCCCATCCCTAATTATAGGAATATTAATTTCCCGAGGGATCGCTCGAAGAATATGCCATATATTATTCATTCTGGAGTATTTACCATATTTCCTTGTTATTTATATTGTTTATTATGTCATATTAGATCAATTGTGATAGATAAATAAGCCGTAGAAGCGATAATAGCGTTATATTGAAGCATATTCCCTGGCTATCCCGAGACTGGAATTTCTGATGACGTCAGCAAGATGTTCCCAGAAGGTTCCTGTATAAGTCCCGCCCACTTTATTTTGATGCCAAATCGTCAATTATTATATTAGAAAGAATAATACAATAAATACACGAAAAAAAATAGGGAAAAAGACATGAAAATTGAGGACAGATGAGCAGACCTGCCGCGGGTGGTGACGTCACCCTAAGTGTTTTAAATGACTATAATTCCTTGTAGGAAAGTCGTAGAATAATGATTCTTGTACCAGTGTGTTGCCAGAGAGTTAAGCTATTTTTCTATAAGATTAACTCAATTTGTGAATTTTTTCGAATTTTTTTTAAGTAAGTAAGTAAGTAAGTAAGTAAATTTATTCAGGTATACACAATACAGTTACATAGAATTATCATACATAGCAGCATATGTGTAGAGAACCTAGGATAACCCAAAAAAGTCAGACAGAGTGATAGCTGATAGCTTCTAAGGGTCCCTTGAGGTATAGAATGTGAGGTTGCGGTTAAAACTGAGGTGCAAAATAAGTGTAACAGCTCATCAGTAGAGGAGGAAGAAGCGTCCTCACTAAAAGCAGCTTGGTGCAAGTACAGATCCCAATTCATGCGTTCAAACTGTCAATGTGGGTTTCGAAGAGAGTGAGAATATGAATGGGAAGTAAGGAGTACAGGAAAATGATCACTGTCATGGTGGTTAACGCTCTCGCTTCACACGGCGAGGGCCTGGGTTCGATTCCCAGCCAGAGTAGAAACATTGGGCGTGTTTCTTTCCACCTGTTGTCTATGTTCCCCATCAGTAAAATGGGTACCTGGGTGTTAGTCGACTGGTGTGGGTCGCATCCTGGGACACTGACCTAATTTGTCCAAAATGCTCCGCATAACAAGTGGCTTTCTATGTAGTAGTATGTCATTGTTGTCAGCTAGGGCTGTATACCTTGTACATGTACTTGTAGTAAATAAAGATTTAAGGGGGAAGCGCTAAACCCCCAGGATTATACAGCGCCTGGGGGATGTGAAGGTATTCAGCTCACCCGGGAACCGTATACTGCGGACCACCAAATGGTAGTAAGATATTACAGGCAATAAAGCGCACCTTGTTCCGAAAACGTTTTCGTCATACAGTAGTTTTTTCAGTCGAATGGGGGCAGGGAACAGTAGAGATGTGAAGAAATGATGTAACAGTTCATCACTCCGAAGTCGTAGAATTTGAGGCCAACAAGTCCGCTCGGGAGTTCGTGTTCCACAGTCAGAACCACTGAAGACAGCACAGCGAGATCAAACAGTCGCAGCAGTGCAGCAGTAGTAGTGAGAGCAGCTACCGAGAGAAACAACCAGATCCGTCAAAAGCCTCACTGAGCGGTTGTCTGCTGCGTTTTTCGTACATATGTCATGTAGCAGCCCGACAAGATGAACATCAAATGGCATGGCACACCACAGGTTGGTAATACAAAGACCAACGAAAGCCTACCACAGTAGGGCTTTTCAGTTTAGTCACAGAGTAAGGTGGTCATGAGAGCGAAACATCGATGTAATCAGTCACCTGAAGTCGGAATTTGAGGTTGTCAGTCCTCGGCCCGAAAACCAGTTCCATAGTCAGAACTACCCGAAAGATCGCGACAGTGCGAGCACTAAACACAATGGAAGGAGAGTGCAGAGCGGCAGGCAGTATGTAGCCACTTCGAGGTCAGGTCCTCCGTCAGCTCCTCACTTGAAAGGTTGTTCAAGGCGCCTTCGCAATAAGAGTCATGCCGTGCACCGACAGATGAACATCGTATGGCATACACACGACAGGTTGGCACACACAGCAGTGTTAAATGTGCTAAAAGCAACCTCATTCAGAATCGTTCGCCCACACAGTAGGCGAATACAGAAAGCAGGCAGTGAACAGCAGACTCTCACTACTACTACTACTACTCTGCACCTCTCCTTCCGACAGTATTTAAGTCTCCGCACTGTCGCTTGATCTTCAGATAGTTCCTGACTATGGAACTGAACTTCTCCAGGCCGAGGGACTGACAACCTCAAATTCTACGACTTCAAGGGTGATGGACTGATTACATCGTCTTCACATCTCTACTGTTCCTGCCTACTTTCTGTATTCGACTGAAGAAGCCTACTGTGTTGGCGAAACGTTTCGAAATAAGTTGCCTAACTGTTGCCTATGTATCTTACTACCAACTTGTCGGTATTGCATACCATTTTGATGTTCATCTTGTCAGACACTGCAACACATGGCCTCTTGGTACAGAAAACGCCTTAGACAACCCTTTCAAGTGAGAACTGTTGGATCTGAGAGGGACCTGACCTCTCAGTGGCTACACTCTCACTACTACTACTACTACTCTGCACCTCTCCTTCCGACAGTATTTAAGTCTCCGCACTGTCGCTTGATCTTCAGATAGTTCCTGACTATGGAACTGAACTTCTCCAGGCCGAGGGACTGACAACCTCAAATTGTACGACTTCAAGGGTGATGGACTGATTACATCGTCTTCACATCTCTACTGTTCCTGCCTACTTTCTGTATTCGACTGAAGAAGCCTACTGTGTAGGCGAAACGTTTCGGAATAAAGTTGCCTAACTGTTGCCTATGTGTCTTACTACCAACCTGTCGGTATTGTATACCATTTTGATGTTCATCTTGTCAGACACTGCAACACATGGCCTCTTGGTACAGAAAACGCCTTAGACAACCCTTTCAAGTGAGAACTGTTGGATCTGAGAGGGACCTGACCTCTCAGTGGCTACACTCTCACTACTACTACTACTACTCTGCACCTCTCCTTCCGACAGTATTTAAGTCTCCGCACTGTCGCTTGATCTTCAGATAGTTCCTGACTATGGAACTGAACTTCTCCAGGCCGAGGGACTGACAACCTCAAATTCTACGACTTCAAGGGTGATGGACTGATTACATCGTCTTCACATCTCTACTGTTCCTGCCTACTTTCTGTATTCGACTGAAGAAGCCTACTGTGTAGGCGAAACGTTTCGGAATAAAGTTGCCTAACTGTTGCCTATGTGTCTTACTACCAACCTGTCGGTATTGTATACCATTTTGATGTTCAATTCCCTAAATCAAGAGCCCCTCACCAACATCAAGGAACCTTCCTTGAGGGGTCTGGAAGCACAGACCAGGTAAAGCCAAGTGCAGTTGACACAGAACAACTAAAGAGATTAATACAAGAGAGAGATTGAGTGCGAGGGTCAAAATGGGTGGGAGTACCAGTATTTAAAACAAGGAGGGGAAGAGAAGTGAGAAAAGCTTCTAAATGATCGCAACGAGTTACAGTGAGCCCCCCCCCCCCCCCCAGGAAATGATGAGCATTAAAATCACCTAAACAGAATAGGTGGCGGTAAATAAGAAACAAGAAATGCAACGTCTAGGATAGATAATGCCCGAAAAGGGGAGAGATACAAAGAACATGCTGTATACCACTTGTTCAGGTAGATGCGGGCTCCTGTGTAATGCAGCGAAGTATTTTAGAAATTTTAGCATACATACAGAGGTACAAAAAAAAAATACAGGTAAGAGCAGCATGCCAAAGCCACTTATATGCATAGCATTACGGGCTGGCTTAAAATTAACTTAAGATTAACTAAGCAATGATGAAATCAGTGATAAGACATTATTGTAAACAGATAACTATAAAGCACAAATGGTTGCATGCATAGCTGTTCATTCAGTAGAATGGAGTATTCTGTTAGGTAGTGTATTTAAAAAAATAACAAAGTTAGATTGGGTCCTAGGTTTAACATTTATGTGATATAATTGTGAGTAACATTTTGGATATACAATTTATAAGGTTCAGTTATTCAGTATTTATTTGGTTTTGAGTGAGTAAGTGAACTTTGAGAAGAGACTTGAATTTATAAACAGGTAGTGTTTCTTTTATATTTACAGGTAATGAATTCCAGATTTTAGGGCCTTTTATGTGCATTGAGTTTTTGCATAGCGTGAGATGGACACGAGGAACATCAAAGAGTGATCTGTGCCTTGTGTTATGGTCATGTGTTCTGTTGAGGTTGGCAAGGAGATGTTTGAGGGGAGGGTTAATATCAGAGTTAAGTGTTCTATGTATGTAATAGGTGCAATAATAAGTATGGATGTTTTGTATGGTGAGTAGGTTGAGTGTTTTGAATATTGGTGGAGTGTGTTGCCTGTAGTGAGAATTTGTTATCATTCTAACTGCAGCCTTTTGTTGGGTAATTAGTGATCTGAGATGGTTAATTGTTGTTGAGCCCCATGCACAAATTCCATAGGTGAGATAGGGGTAAATAAGAGAGTGATAAAGGGCCAGGAGGGCTGACTGTGGAACATAGTACCGTATCTTCGATAGTATGCCTACAGTCTTGGAAATTTTCTTAGAAATTTGTTGTATATGTGTATGAAATTTGAGTCTATTATCGAGGTGGATTCCTAAGAATTTTCCCTCTGTTAGCTTTGTGATAGGTGATCCGTTTATCGTTATGTTAAGAGGTACATCTGTAGCTCTGTTACCAAACTGAATGAAGTAGGTTTTGTCAATGTTTAGTGTAAGTTTGTTAGTCCTCATCCAGGTAGATATTTTCTGTAATTCGGTGTTTACAGTATTGGTTAGCGTGACTGGGCTCGGGTGAGAGAAGACGTATGTAGCGTCATCTGCAAAAAGTGTGGGTTTGAGTAATTGCGAAGCATTTGGTAGGTCATTTATGTATGGGAGAAAGAGAAGAGGGCCAAGGACACTTCCCTGTGGGACACCAACTGTAATTGGTTGTGCGGAAGAGCTTGCCCCATTTGCGTACACATATTGGCTTCTGTTGCTGAGGTATGACTTGAGGTAGTTGAGGGAGTGCCCTTTAATACCATAGTGTGACAATTTTACGTGGAGCAAGTCATGGTCAACTGTATCAAAAGCTTTACGTAAGTCAATGAAGATCCCCAGTGGGACTTCTTTTTTCTCTATTGCAGTGTATATATGTTCTAGCATGTGTATAATAGCATCATTAGTATTTTTATTAGGCCTGAATCCAAACTGGCAGGGGTTGAGAATGTTTTGGGAGATGAGGTAGGAGTAGATTCGTTTATGAATTAATTTTTCGAAGATTTTTGAGAGAGGGTGTAAATTGGATATTGGCCTATAGTTATTCAACTCTGTTTGGTCTCCTCCTTTATGGATCGGGGTGACCCTTGCTATTTTGAGAACTGTAGGGAAGGTGGAGGATTCAATGGATTTGTTAAAGAGTGTTGCAATGATTGGTGATAGTACTTGTGACGTTTTTTTGTATATAAAGGGTGGTAAGGTATTTAAATCTCCTGCCTTGTTTTTCAGTGTGTTGATAATAAGGGAGACTTCGTATGGGTTAGTCGGAGCTAGGAACAGTGTGTTCGGGTAGTTGCCAGTGAGGTAGTCATTTGGTGGGGTATCTGAGCTTGGGATTTTATTGGCAAGGTTTTGACCTATAGTGGAGAAGAAATCATTGAGTCTGTTTGCTGTTTCTATTGGTGGGAGTTGGGGTTTATCTGATTTTGCTAATTTTATTTCGCTATGTCGTGATATCTTTTTTGTTCCCAGAATTTCTGATAGGGTCTTCCAGGTCTTTTTTATATCACCTCGTAAGTTGGATAATCTGTTCTCATAATACAATTTTTTTGCCCTTCTTATCAGGCTGGTTAGGATTGACGAGTAACGTTTTGTTTGGTCTCTGGTTATGTGACCCATTCTGTACTGTTTTTCATATCGGTGTTTTGTATTTATGGATTTGAGAATGCTGGGTGTTAGCCAGGGACTGTTCAGTCTCTTAGCTGTCATCTGTTTAGTTTTTTAGGGCAGTGCTTGTTATAAAGGTATTGGGTCTTTTTTAGAAAATTATTAAAACATTCGTCAATATCTGTATAGATTTCTAGCTCAGTGTGCCAGTCAATGTTTGTTACTGCTGTTATGAAGTTATTAATGGCTGCCTCATTATGAAGTCTGAAGGTGACTTTAGTAGTGTCTTGGGGTATTTTACCAAGAGTTGTTATGAGGAAAGTAGGGTAGTGGTCTGTGGTATTATCTGTAATTATGCCTGATTTTAAAGGGGATATGGTGTTGGTCCAGATGTGGTCAAGTAGGGAAACACTAGTCTCTGTAACTCTTGTAGGTTTTGTTACTGTTGGTAGCAACATGCAGTTACTCATTGTGTTTGTGAATTCAGTAACGTGTGGGTCCTGGTCTTGCAGGAGATTTATATTGAAGTCACCTGGGAGTAGTAAGTGATCTTTGTTCATGCGTGCATCAGTTATCGTACTTCCTAGGTTTTGACTAAATTGGCTAATGTTTGATTGTGGAACTCTGTAGATGTTTATCACTGTGAGAGGTTTTTGTAGGTATTTGGATTTGAATTTAGCTATTACATATTCCCCATGTTCATTCCTTGTGCAAGTATTAGTGATACATTCTAATTAGTCTGAGTAGTATATAGCAGTGCCACCCCCTTGTTGGTCTGGCCTACAGTTGTGTATGGCTGTGTAACCAGGAATGGCATAGACATCTGTATTATTATTATTATTATACTCAAGGGGAAGCGCTAAACCCGGAGGATTATACAGCGCCTGGGTGGGGGGATGTGGAAGGCATTCAGGCTTAATTCGGGGAACATAGACATCTGTAGTATCAGGCTTTAGCCAGGTTTCAGTTAGTGTAATGATGGACACATTGGCATGCAAGGAATTTAGTAATGCTATGAGGTCATCATAATGCTTGCTTAAAGATCTGATATTGTAGTTAAAGATAGTTATGTTGTTGTTGGCACTGAGAAGTGCCTTTGATTGTTCTGCTGTGTAGCAATTACAGTAACTGTTTGAATCATTTAAGTCATTAAATAAAAGGTTGGTATCAGGATCAATGCTTGTAATCATAAGATTTGTAGTGAATCTATAGTTAGAATTAAGTAAAAACTAAAGTAAATATTCTAAAGCTAAAAAAAATAGCACCTGAATTATTTAACAAATGTAAAAATAATGAGCTAAGGTAGTTTTTTAAAGCTAAAATAAAGGAGACAATATGAAAGGGACTAAAATAATTTGAGGTGAACAAATAAAGTGATGATCAAATAATGGAGCTTGGGAATATGATAGTAGGTAGTACTTTAAAGGTAATTCTTTAAAGTTAGAATTATAATATAAAATTATAATATAAAAGGGACTAATATAAGTTGTGGTGAACAATAAAGTGGTAATCAAATAAATGAGCTTTGGAGTATAATGGCAAAATAGTGAACTTATTAACTTTAGCACCTGAGAATAGCACCTTGATTATTTTAACAATTGTGAATATATGAGGTAAGGTAGTTATATAAAGCTAAAATAAAGGAAAAAAAATATATAAGGGACTACAATTAAGTAATGGTAAACAAGTTAAATGGACAGATAGTCACTATGAAATAATATTGGTTTAGGAGTAAGATCTGATTTGTAATATTAAATAAGTTGAGCAGTTTATTGCACAATAAAAAGTAAAAAAAAATGAGGTAGTTGGTACTAGCTAGCAAAAGATAGTTTTGGTACTTGCAAAAAAGTAATTGGAATATACACTAATTGCACACACAATAAAAAGTGACTAAAAAAACAAGTAGTGGTAAACAAAATTAAATGGACAGGTAAGAACAATGAATAATATTAATTTGGAGTAAGATTTGACTTGTAACATAAAATTATGAGCAATTAATAGCAGTAAGAAAGAAGTAAAAAAGTATTGGAGGTAGTTAGCATTAGCTTGTGATGAAAAAAATAATAATGCACAATATAATAAATAGTAAGGTACACTATATGCACCACACGTATATATGTATTAAGGGCACTTATCTAATCTGTTACAGAAATGACAGCTTTTCTAAGGAAGGTAGAGAAATCGTGTTCGTTTGAGATAGTATATTGTTGTCCTGTTGATGTTTTTCTTGCTAGTATTTTCCCATCTCGCGTGAAACACTGATGTATTTTGTTTTCCTGTTTAAGTTTTCTCAGCCTGAACAGAAGGTTTTGACGTTTTCTTGTTAGACACTCATTTATGTACACTCCATTTTTCATTGTAATTGCTGATTTAATTAGGTCCTTTCTTTTATCGTATGAATGAAGTCGGATCATTATACTGTGTTTACTTCCTGGTTTTCCTAACAAACGTGTTTCTTTGATTTCATTGTTTTGCACGAAGACTTGTACGTGGTCCTGTATTATCCTGACAGCAGTTTCTTTGCACTGTGCTTGTGTTATGTCACTAGGAATGTGTGGACTGTTTATTATAACTGCATCAGACAACTTATCTTGTTCAGTTTTGTCGTCTTGGAAATCAAGGTATTCATTTAATCGAGTGTGCATGTTCTGATTCCAGTCCTTGATTGCTTCTTCAACCTTCATATTTATTGTAGTTATTTGTTTGGTGTGACTGGCTATAACTGCTTTCAGAGTATTTTCTGTGTCAACACTTCCCGATGTAATCATCTCTTCAAGGTTTTGGATCTTGTTCTCGAGGTTGGTTATCTTGGATTCTCGTCGCTCGAGTGTTGCTTTGACATCTTTGATTTCGTTTTCTAGAGCAACGATGTAGTCCTTGATATTGTCAGGAATAATCATACCTGAGTAATCATGGGTGAATCCTTTGAAGGGAGTGGAGTTGGAGGGGGAGTCAGCCATGTTTGTTGCTGTTGTTCCCTGGGTGGCGGCGGTGAGGGAGGTTGATGATACACCGGCGTCCTGCTGGGTAGACAAGTTGAGTTCTAGGGTCCTTGCTGTTATTCTTTTATTACTGATGTTGTTTCTTCTGCGATATCCTTTCATAGTATCACTGAAGTAGATACTGTGTAGCAATGGAGAAGGCTTGTTTTCTCGGAGCTTGGGTTAAGTGGTTGTCTGGCAGCGGAGGCAGTGTTTGGGTTAGCAGGGCTGTCTTCCTTAGATCTTCTATTTTTGTCAAGATTTGGGTTACATTCTTAGTATTCTTGGGTCATTTTGTGGTCTACGTGGGTTCATGTAGTTGTATGAATGAAGATCTGATGATATGGTATACTAGTGTGCACAACAAGTGCACTTTCGTTAAAAGTTCTGTCAGGATAAGGCTCAGATGAATGTAATAAAACATAGCCTGAGACAGGACGGATAACAGCAGAGCATAATTTAGGTTCTTTTTAAACAGACACAAACAGGGGAAAACTGGGAGAGCAACACCTGAAGCTCACTGCAATTACCCCTGAGGCCTCGGATATTTCACTGCAAATAAGCCATGATTTGCGAGAAAAGTGTATCAGGAATATGAAGCAGTAGGTGTCTACAGATTAATAGGGCTGTGGAAAATATTTTAATTTTCCGAAACTATAGTGCCTAATAGGTGTTTAATGTGTCTATATGGGTCAAAAATGTATTTGAAAATAGAGTAGAACCAAGAGTTCCCTTTGCGCATGCGCGGATGGGCGGGGGGTTTGGGGCGACTCGGGCCATGGGGCAGGCGGGAGTGTTTTGAATGTGGTGAGGAGGCTGGGAAAGCATGGAACCACGAAATTGGCATTCACGGCGGCCTAAGGATTAATATAGGCCTCATTTCATAATAGGAAGTGTCGTAACTGTTCCTGGTGAAGAGTGAGGGAACGTGATTTAGGGGACCACCGTAAAAGGGTGGTAAAATTAGTGAATAATGGTTTGACGGGGTGTGACTGGTGCACGGCCATGGTGTGTGTCCAGGGGAAATACCCGTGTGTTAATCTTCGCTCATCGGCCTCAGATCTTAATGGAGTGACCTCTAATGTGTATAATAATTATGAGAGGTTAAATCGTCTTGTGAATGGTAATGTAATCAGTGATAATAACATTGAGTTAAGAGAATGCGGGATGTGAAATAGATCGCCCTGTTCCGAGTGAATGTGTGATTCGTACCGAGGATAATGAAGCTTTATGGAATCACGACTTCTAAACCGGGACAAACCGACGGATACCTCGTCCTGCTGGAATGAGAACCGTGTCGGTGTAGCAGAACATCGAAATGAGATGGTGAATGGAGGAAATAAGGAGTATCAATCACCCACAGTTAAGTAACCCTTCTAGTTATAGCAGACTCATACTGGCCAGTTAGGTATGTTGTAATTGGATAGGTTATGAGTGATCCAGCTACATCAAGTGACCACCAGAGAATATCTGGTAAGTGGAGAGATCATGTACAAGAGGTTTTCCTTGATGGATATATCCATGTGTAACCTACCCCCCCCCCTTCATTCAGTTACACTAATATAATCTATACAGTCCACAATTAATTAGTAGCACCGTACTTGTGGGTGCTATCCAATCCATACTGGTCTCGGATAGATATGGATAAGATTGTGAGGTCGAAGGAACCACTTGCCGCGACCAGGGGTGGTTAAGTTTTCTCACATGTCTACACGGGGTGACTACGGTAAACAATATGGTTGTCTCCCAATGAGATTACTGGTATGTATATAATGTTGAGGTACATAAAGGTATGCACCCCTAGAAAATTTTCCATATCTGCCCGTTGGTCCTTCCTGAACCGGATGCAATCAGTGAAAAAATTAATTGAATTAATTACTTAATAATTAAGTGACTGATTGAAGGAAGTGGGTGTAGGGTGCACAAGTTTAATCGATCGTGTGATGGATGATAATTAGCCCAATAAATTGCTAGCACATGGGTGGCTAGGATTTATACAAGAGTAAAGTGCAAGAATTACTCTTATAAGGCGCCTACTTAAGTTGTATAATCAGTGATTAATAATTCTCTAACCATGACTGGATCTAATGGAGTTAATGTGGCTGACAAGTCCGTGAATTTTAGAGTAATGAAAGCATCATTACAGGCTATTAAAAGCCATGTGACGAAGGCATTTGATTTAGTGAATCAAAGAACCGTGAACCTTAATGAATTAAAGTTATATTTAGATGTTTTAGAGAGTAGATTTGATTAGTACAAATTGTGGTTTAAAGACTGTGAAAGAGATCTGCTGGAGAATTGTGCAGATGGAATGGAAATGAATGTTTTAATTAATCAACATTACGAATTGGAAGAAAAACTGCCTTGTAAAAGTAAGGCTTTGAATAAATTAAAGGGTGTAAGCCAGGCAGTTGGTCAACCTATTAATGCAAAGGGTGGGTTTGCCAAAACCTCCAGAGTACGGTCTGGAGGAAATCAGACTAGGTCGGCAGGAATTAATTGTTCAATTGCAGACCAGTCAGCCAAACAGCTCTAAGGATATAACACATAATGACTCTGAAGTATCTGTCAAGTCTCAAAAGGGAAAAATAATCCCAGTGGTAATAATCATAGTTAAGAGTTAAATAGACACATATCAAGTCAGGAATCAGTAATAGTGGTTCCTCACATCAAGGTAAGAGGAATAAGTACCTCAGTAAGGGTAACCCAGTTAATAAGAGGTCAGGCAAGGAAAAGAGAGACTGCCTCTTCTGCCAGGGTACTCATTTCACTAAAAATTGTAATGCCTATAATTCGTGGGATATTAAAGTGGAGAGGATGAAAGAACTTGACAGATTTATCAGATGTCTAGACAATCATAATGTAAAGGATTGTCATACCAAATTGAACATTTGCTATCAATGCAACAAGGGAAGGCACCATACAGTTATGTGCAGGGTTGTATGTGATTCTTATAATAATAGTGACCATAATGATAATGTTAATAACCCTGACACTACAGTGACGGATGTAAAGGTTGCAGCTAATGGCAATAATGATGGCCTAGCTGAGGTAGCCTTGCCGGTGTTGGATGTAATAATTCAGGATAAAGGGCATAAATCCAAAACCATGCGGCGTCACTCTCCTCAACACTGGTACGGGCCATGTAATATATGGCAGACTACCGCCTAGTAATAATGACTAGAGGAAGTAGTGAATACGGTCACGGTGTCTTACTCATGAAAGGTCAACCCAGTACAAGTATTCTTCTATCGAGAATGATGTTGAACCAGTCTAATTTGTGGGAGCTGGACAGCATAGGGATTAATATAAATGAGGAAAGTCCAAATGATTCCTTTACTCAGGAACAATACCTGAAGGATGTTAAATGTAAATCTGGACATTACTGGGTGCGACTTCCGTGGAAGCTTGACCGTCCAGAATTACCTACTAATTATAGGATGGCGTATGGACAGTTAAAGGGCCCAGCTCTGCGAACTGAGCAAGACACCAAAATTGTTGACTGCTTATAATGATATAATTAATAAACAGTTAAATAATAAATTGTTCTTACTTCAGGCGACGATAAATGCACATCTTAAGTGCACAGGTGGTCCACTGAGCGAAGTAATTTGGTAAATAATCTTATGTGGACAATTTCCGGGTGTGACGTCAACTGAAGAGGAACTAATGAGGATATGTGAAGGGGTTAATGAAATAATGCAGTAAGGTGCTGGGACTGACTTGGGACACTGAGAGAGACTTGTTATTGTTAACGTCTCATAATTCCAGTATGCCCAATAAATTAACCCAGGGAGCATAGGCTTATGCCCCTGAGAGAATGGAACAGTAATTAGTCCATTTTGAGGGATCAATAAATATGGATGGCCATGGAGTTGAAGTGCCTATATGCAGTAATGTGCTGGGGCTGACTTGGGATACTGAGAGAGACTTGTTATTGTTAAAGTCTCATAATTCCAGTATGCCCAATAAATTAATCCAGGGAGCATAGGCTTATGCCCCTGAGAGAATGGAACACTAATTAGTCCATTTTGAGGGTTCAATAAATATGGATGGCCATGGAGTTGGTGCCTATATGCAGTAATGTGCTGGGGCTGACTTGGGATACTGAGAGACTTGTTATTGTAAAGTCTCATAATTCCAGTATGCCCAACAAATTAGCCCCGAGAGCATAGACTTAGTGTCATACCTTACAATAAGAGGGAAATTGTTAATACCAGAAGCATGGAGGCTTGAGTGTGCTTTGGATGGAGCCCTACCTGAGGAGTTAACAGGTGGAAAGAATTAATGGGTGATTATGTAAATATCAATGTTGGAGTTCCCAAGCCAGGTGGCCAGTGAAGATGGGAAAACTGTACTCCACATTATGTAAGTCGTCTAGCAACGACCTCCACCCGGCTGCAGTGTGGAAAATATTTTAATTTTCCGAAACTATAGTGCCTAATAGGTGTTTAATGTGTCTATATGGGTCAAAAATGTATTTGAAAATAGAGTAGAACGAAGAGTTCCCTTTGCGCATGCGCGGATGTGCGGGGGGTTTGGGGCGACTTGGGCTATGGGGCAGGCGGGAGTGTTTTGAATGTGGTGAGGCTGGGAAAGCATGGAACCACGAAATTGGCATTCACGGCGACCTAAGGATTAATATAAGCCTCATTTCATAATAGGAAGTGTCGTAACTGTTCCTGGTGAAGAGTGAGGGAACGTGATTTAGGGGACCACCGTAAAAGGGTGGTAAAATTAGTGAATAATGGTTTGACGGGGTGTGACTGGTGCACGGCCATGGTGTGTGTCCAGGGGAAATACCCGTGTGTTAATCTTCACTCATCGGCCTCAGATCTTAATGGAGTGACCTCTAATGTGTATAATAATTATGAGAGGTTAAATCGTCTTGTGAATGGTAATGTAATCAGTGATAATAACATTGAGTTAAGAGAATGCGGGATGTGAAATAGATCGCCCTGTTCCGAGTGAATGTGTGATTCGTACCGAGGATAATGAAGCTTTATGGAATCACGACTTCTAAACCGGGACAAACCGACGGATACCTCGTCCTGCTGGAATGAGAACCGTGTCGGTGTAGCAGAACATCGAAATGAGATGGTGAATGGAGGAAATAAGGAGTATCAATCACCCACAGTTAAGTAACCCTTCTAGTTATAGCAGACTCATACTGGCCAGTTAGGTATGTTGTAATTGGATAGGTTATGAGTGATCCAGCTACATCAAGTGACCACCAGAGAATATCTGGTAAGTGGAGAGATCATGTACAAGAGGTTTTCCTTGATGGATATATCCATGTGTAACCTACCCCCCCCCCCTTCATTCAGTTACACTAATATAATCTATACAGTCCACAATTAATTAGTAGCACCGTACTTGTGGGTGCTATCCAATCCATACTGGTCTCGGATAGATATGGATAAGATTGTGAGGTCGAAGGAACCACTTGCCGCGACCAGGGGTGGTTAAGTTTTCTCACATGTCTACACGGGGTGACTACGGTAAACAATATGGTTGTCTCCCAATGAGATTACTGGTATGTATATAATGTTGAGGTACATACAGGTAAGCACCCTATAAAATTTTCCACAAGGGGTATGAAAGTCTACGTGTGGAGGTAGGGGGAAACGGGTAAGCAGTGAAGGACTGGAACGCTGCACAGAAAAGAGCTGTGCAGATGGTTTAGATGAGTGAGAAGAGATGGGAGGTGGATCAGTGTCCATCAATGGTTTTGCCTCAGTATATTTGGAAATAGCATCAAATGTTTCAAAGGACAAGAAAGTTGCATGTAGTACGACATCAAAGGTAGAAGGGGAAGGGTGAGTAAAGATCGGAGAGGTGATGGAAGATACCAAAGAAGGGGGGGGATGAGAGGGTAGAGTTAGCTTGGGAAGAAACTTGGGAGGGGACTGGAGAGAAGGGGACTGTATGACGGGGAGAGGATAAACCTCTACACTCGTAACAGAACTACCTGGAGTTTACCTGGAGAGAGTTCCGGGGATCAACGCCCCCGCGGCCCGATCTGTGACCAGGCCTCCTGGTGGAACAGAGCCTGATCAACCAGGCTGTTACTGCTGGCTGCACGCAAACAAACGTAGGAGCCACAGCCCGGCTGGTCAGGAACCGACTTTAGGTGCTTGTCCAGTGCCAGCTTGAAGACTGCCAGGGGTCTGTTGGTAATCCCCCTTATGTATGCTGGGAGGCAGTTGAACAGTCTCGGGCCACTGACACTTACTGTATGGTCTCTTAACGTGCTAGTGACACCCCTGCTTTTCATTGGGGGATGTTGCATCGTCTGCCAAGTCTTTTGCTTTCGTAGTGAGTGATTTTCGTGTGCAAGTTCGGTACTAGTCCCTCTAGGATTTTCCAGGTGTATATAATCATGTATCTCTCCCGCCTGTGTTCCAGGGAATACAGGTTTAGGAACCTCAAGCGCTCCCAGTAACTGAGGTGTTTTATCTCCGTTATGCGCGCCGTGAAGGTTCTCTGTACATTTTCTAGGTCAGCAATTTCACCTGCCTTGAAAGGTGCTGTTAGTGTGCAGCAATATTCCAGCCTAGATAGAACAAGTGACCTGAAGAGTGTCATCATGGGCTTGGCATCCCTAGTTTTGAAGGTTCTCATTATCCATCCTGTCATTTTTCTAGCAGATGCGATTGATACAATGTTATGGTCCTTGAAGGTGAGATCCTCCGACATGATCACTCCCAGGTCTTTGACGTTGGTGTTTCGCTCTATTTTGTGGCCAGAATTTGTTTTGTACTCTGATGAAGATTTAATTTCCTCGTGTTTACCATATCTGAGTAATTGAAATTTCTCATCGTTGAACTTCATATTGTTTTCTGCAGCCCACTGAAAGATTTGGTTGATGTCCGCCTAGAGCCTTGCAGTGTCTGCAATGGAAGACACTGTCATGCAGATTCGGGTGTCATCTGCAAAGGAAGACACGGTGCTGTGGCTGACATCCTTGTCTATGTCGGATATGAGGATGAGGAACAAGATGGGAGCGAGTACTGTGCCTTGTGGAACAGAGCTTTTCACCGTAGCTGCCTCGGACTTTACTGATCATCTTCAGAGGTAAAGAACTGGGTACAGAGGCTGGAAAGGAAAAATGTTTGGAAAGGCTATGTGAAGAAGGGGTCAAAGGTTTGAGCTTTTTGGATGGTTTAGACTTCAAAGAAGTAAAGAGACGAGGGGAAGGTGTAGTTGTGCGAGATCTTGTAGACGCAGAAACATGCGAGCGAGAAGATGAAGATTCAAGAACAGTATTAGGCATCGAGGTAGACACCTCGGAGATGAGGACTGCAAAAGAGTTAGAGATAGAGGTGACTGAGGATGCTGTGACACTAGAGACAGTGGAAGTAGGTATTACCGAGGTGGGAGGTTTCTTAGTAATTCTAGAATAAGAAAGTAGCGGAAATCTCCCCTGGAGGCGAAGATGAGAGACTGCCATGGCATATGTGAAACCTTCTTTCTCTTTGAGACAACAAATTTCTCGTTCTTTTACATAAATTTGGCAACGGCGAGAAAAAGCTGGGTGATCCTCATTACAATTAAGGCAAGAAGGATTCAGGTTGCAGGATGTAGCTGTATGATCGTCAGCTCCATAGACTGGGCACTCTGTTGGATAGTCAAAGCGCCAGCAATTTCTACATTGTTGTGGTGAAGGGATCAACTCTCTGACTTGGAGACGGTGTCCAGCAATATAAACGGAGGATGGAAGCTCACGACCATCAAAAGTTAAGTGAGCTACATGGAAGGGGTACTGTCTCTGTGCCTGGGCAGGTAGTATATACGTGTCTTCTTTGAGAATTGAGAGGTCTTGGAGCTCAAATAAAGAACGTCTACTAACGTCAGTGGCTATCCTACATATGGAAGGATTACGGAGGTCATGAGAGCGAACATGATAGTGAAGGCAATGAGCATCACAGCGATCGGTCAAGTATGGAATATTCGCCTCTGCATAGAGGCTCTCAACTGGTGAAGAGTGAAAAGCACCGAGGCATAAACGTAATCCCTGCTGATGGATGGCCATGGAGAGAGAGACTTGAAGGGGAGGCCGCTGAATATATCTGGTCACCATAATCGAGTTTCGATAAAATTAGGGCTGAATGTAGGCAAAGGAGAGTTTCACGATCAGCCCCCCCTCCCCATGAAAGATGAACGAGGGTTTTAAGAAGGTTCAGCCGACTATGACAAGTTACCTTCAGAGAGGTAATGTGAGGTTTCCAGAATAACCTACGGTCAAACAGAAGGCCGAGAAACCTGACCGTACCACGTTCTGCGATACGCGAGCCATACAGGTACAATAGATGATGGGAGACGACAGAACGTCTAGTGAAAGTAATTTGGTGAGTTTTAGTGCTAGAAAACTTAAACCCATGAGTAGTGGCCCAATTGGAAACATGTTTGACTGCATGCTGGAGAGAAACTGCAATGAAGTGACAGCTCCTGCACAAGCTACAGCAAAGTCATCAACATAGAGTGAGGACCAAATATTGGATGGAAGAATAGATGCCACACCATTTATAGCAAGGAGAAAAGGTGTTGTGCTCAGAACACATCCCTGGGGCACACTTTCAGCTTGGACAAAGTCCAGCAAAAGCATATTATTAACCAGAACACGGAAATGTCTGTCAGTTAAGAAGTTCTTAAGGAAATATGGTAGATTGCCTCGGAGGCCTAAGGAGTGTAAGTAAGTTTATTCAGGTATACACAAATACAGTTACATAGAATTATCATACATAGCAGCATATGTGTAGAGAACCTAGGATAACCCAAAAAAGTCAGACAGAGTGACTTATTTCCAGTGGGCCTGGGCCAACATATTATACCTCCAAGTTATGTCATATGCCTTCTCAAGGCCAAAAAAGATGATGATAACTGAGTGGTTATTGCGAAGGCATTACGAACATACGTATCCAAGCGTAGTAAGGGGTCAATGGTTGAAAGGCCCTTACAAAAGCCATATTGACTAGTGGAGAGACTATTGTGTGTCTCTAAATACCACATCAAACGCCTGTTTACTAGACGTTAGATCACCTTGCAAACTGCACTGGTAAGAGCAATGGGATAATAGTGAGAGGCTTCATGTCCCGTAGTACCCGGTTTGCAGATAGGGAGAACAATGGCAGGTTTCCACAGCTGGGGAAGAACTCCTTGTGACCAAATAAGATTAAGAGAGTCGTAAGAGGACAGCAAGGGCTGACTGATGTAAATGCTGTAGCGTAGGAATATGAATGCCATCAGGCCCAGCTGCCAATGATCGCCAAGCAGTGTTGCCTCCAGTTCCAGAAGTGTTAAAGGCACATTATAAGATTCTTCTCGGATAGAAGAAAAGTTTAAGGGCTCTAACTCTCTGGCAGACTTGGAGGAAAGAAACGAGGGGCATAGATGGAGCCCCTGAGAGATACAGACAAGATGATTACCAACTTCGGTGGCAACATCAAGTGGGTTTGCTACAGCGACACCGGCAACCTGAAGAACAGGAGCCAGGCCGGGAGAGTATTTGCCATTCAGTTTCCGTACTTTTTTCCAGGCTGCACTCATAGAGGAAGCCAAAGTGACAGTAGAAACATAATCCTGCCAACAAGTGCATTTAGTGTCATGGATGATATGGCGAGTGACCACTCTCTTCTGCTTAAGAAGCATGTTTCAAACGTACTGCTTGAGCACAAGCATTAGACCACCAAGGCACGCACTTCTGAGAATGCCTGCCCGAGGTTTGGGGTAGAGAGTGTGAAGCTGTAGTTAAAGCTGAGGTCGAGAAGAGATGTAAAAGTTCATCAATGGAGGACGAAGAAGCATCCTCACTAAAAGCAGTTTGATGCAAATAAAGGTCCCAATTCGCTCGGTCAAATTGCCAGCATGGGCTACGAGGTGGTGAATACATTATTATAATCAAAAAGAAGCGCTAAGCCACAAGGGCTATACAGCAGGTGGTGAATACAAAGGAGAAGAATGGATTGGAAAATGATCACTGTCATGCAAGTGACCAGGTGAAGTCTAGTACAGTTGAGGAAGAGCAAATCGAGAGATCGATGCAAGAAAGAGAATGAGTACGAGGATCAAAATGGGTGGGAGTACCCGTATTTAAAACAGGGAGGGGGAGAGAAACGAGAAAAGCCTCCAACTGAATGCTGTGAGTCACAGTGAGAGCCCCTCAGGAGGAAATGGTGGACATTAAAATCGCCAAGTAACAACAGTGGCGGCGGGAAGGAAGAAACCAGAAATGTAAATAGATAATGCCCGAGAAAGAGAGAGATACTAGGAACAGACTGTACACCACTTATTCAAGTGGAAGTGGGCTACAGTGTAATTCAGCAAAGTATGAACAAAGAGCTGATGGTACAGAATAACAGTGCATATAAGAAGTGCACTTTCATTAAAGGTTCCATCGGGAAAAGGATCAGATGAATATAATAAATCATAGCCCGAGATGGGATGGATAACAGCAGAGCGTAATTTGGGTTCTTGTAAACAAACACAAACGGGAAAACTGGGAAAGCAACACCTTAAGTTCACCCTGGTTACCTCTGAGGCCACAGATATTCCACTGTAAATAAGCCATGATTTACAAAGAGATACAAAAAAATCTGAAGGAAGAGGTATCTATGGACTAGAAGGGTTAGAAAAGTCCACATGTGGAGGTAGCGAAAAAAATTCACGCAGCGAAGGATTGGGAAACTGCAAAGAAAGGAGCTGTGCAGATGGAGAAGAGTGAAGAGGAACAGGAGGTGGATCGGTGTCCATCAATGGTCTAGTCTCCTCAATATATTCGGAGAAAACTTCAATTGTTTCAGAGGACAAGGACGTTGTATGTGAGACGATACTGGAGATGGAAGGGGGACTGTACCAAAGTAGGATTATTATTATTATAATCAAAAAGAAGCACTAACCAAAGTAGGAGACGAAAGGGAAGAGGGAACTGGGGAAGCTTGGGAGGGAACAGGAGAGGAAGCGACCTGGGAAGGGGCAGAAGAGGAAGAAATTCGCGAGCAGACAGGCAAGGAAGGTACTGTAAGAGGAGGAGGATGAACCTCCACACTCATAAGAGAGCCAGCTAGAGGTGAAGAACCAGGTAGAGACTGGAAAGGAAAAATGTGCAGGTAGGAGAGAAGGAGGGATTAAAGGAGATTTTAACAATGGGGATTTTTTGGACTCAGAGAAATAGAGGGGCAATGGGGAGGTGTTGCAGGTCTTGTAGACACAAACTTGTGAGTGAGAAGAGGAAGAGGTGAGAACAGAATGAGGTGTCGAGGTAGGGACCTCTGAGTCCAGGACAGCAAAATTAGAGATAGGGATTACTGTGGAAGGGGTAACCACAGAGGAGGCTGCCGAAGTTGGGACCCCAGAGGTGGGGAGACATTTAACAACTCGAGAATACAGGGAAGTCTTCCCTGGAGGCATAGATGAGACTGCAATAGCATATGGGAAGCCTTCTGCGTCTTTGAGACAACTGATTTCTCGCTCATTTAAGTAAACTTAGCAACAGCGAGAATAAGATGGGTGAGCCTCTTGACAATTAAGGCAAGAGGGAGGGTAGACTACAAGAGGTACTGGTATGGTCGTCGGCACCACAGACTGGGCATTCGGCCATGGACCTGCAATATTTCGCTGGATGACCAAAATGCCAGCAATTACTACAATGATGAGGTGTAGGGAACATCTTTCGAACTTAGCAATTATTATTATTATAATCAAAAAGAATCGAACTTAGTAAACGGTATCCTGCAATATAAACCGAGGACGGAAGCTCACGGCAGTCAAAAGTTAAGTGAGCTACATTGCAAGGGTAATGTCTCTGCCTGAGGGCAGGGAGGACATAAGTGTCTACTTTGAGGATTGGGATTATTATTATTATAATCAAGGGGGAAGCGCTAAACCCATAGGATTATACAGCTGAGGATTGGGAGGTCTTGGAGCTCAAGCTGTTCCAGAATGTCATCACCACATGTCTGGAAATTCTGTTGGACAATGTTATGAGGTAGAATAACAGTACCACTATAAGAATGGAGAGAATTGTTTTTCAACAGTTACAGGAATAACATCTGCATATGTAAGAAGAGAAAAATTGTGAGCTTGGCTTGCATTCTGGACCGTGACGATGCATGTACTGCTCTTGAGAGCATGAAAGGATCTTTACCAACATGGTGTAGGATTATTATTATTATAATCAAGGGGGAAGCGCTAAACCCAGAGGATTATACAGCGCCTGGGGGGGGGATGTGGAAGGCATTCAGGCTTAATTTGGGAAACTGGAGCACAGATCCAATTCCCTAAATCAAGAGCCCCTCACCAACATCAAGGAACCTTCCTTGAGGGGACATGGTGTAGGAGTGCCTTGCCAATACGTACTATGACTGGAAAGATAGTCAAGAGACGAAGTCGGTCGCAGAGTAAAAAATTAGTCCATTGTGTATTTTGGAATGTAGCGTGTAAGGGGAGGGAGTGTTGTGCTGGCCTTTTCTGGGCAGAATGAGAAGGAAGTGAAGAAGTGTCATCAGGTAATGGTCTTGGGCGCTTAGGTGTGGGACCAGAGTCGGTCCGACGAGGGACAGGTGGGCAATCCGAAAATCACCGCACTGTAGAGGGAGAAGCCAGAAGCATGGTCAAAGAAGTGCGGAGGTCAGATATATCAGAGTCAGGCGGAACCCCAGTACCTGAAGCAGGTGATGAAACAGTGCCAGCAGGAGGTACAGGGGCATGAGAAATGTCTGAATTATTATTATAATCAAGGGGGAAGCACTAAACCCGGAGGATTATACAGCGCCCGGGGGGGGAGATGTGGAAGGCATTCAGGCTTAATTCGGGGAACTGGAGCACAGATCCAATTCCCTAAATCAAGAGCCCCTCACCAACATCAAGGAACCTTCCTTGAGGGGAGAAATGTCTGAAGAGTAGTCAAATAATGAGGTAGAGTCAGAACTAGGTGCAGTAGCAGAAAAGGGGCCGGGGGGAGCTGTTTCATGGATTTGCGACTCCATGGTTATGTTACTTCTTTCTTTTTGTTTGGAAAAAAAAATATAAAAGGGAGGATTATTATTATTATTATAATCAAAAAGAAGCGCTAAACCACAAGGACTATACAGTGCTGCAGGGCAGGGAAGGAAGCGAGGGTATCAGGGGGCAAAATGGTGAAGGATGATTAGTAGGTTATGGAGATCAGCGGGGCAGTGGATAGTGCAGGGGTAGAGGGTAACAAGAGAGTGAGGTAGAAAGGGCTGAGGGGAGTGCTAAAGGTAACATTATCAGAGTTTGTAGAGTAAATCAGTTGTCAAAAAGTCAATGAGAGAGTCCAGATTAAAGGAGGGTCCATCAGCAAGAAGGGAAGGTAAAGAGAGAGTAGTAGAGCAGAGACGATGTTGGAGGTAAATTCTACTTGCTCATTGATAGTGGGGGCAGTCTAACATAATGTGGCTAACTGATACTGGAACCTGACATTTCTCAGAGAGGCCACCAGGCCCAGTGGCCTGGTGGCTAAAGCTTCTGCTTCACACAAGGAGGGCCCAGGTTCAATTCCCGGCGGGTGGAAACATTTTGACACGTTTCCTTACACCTGTTGTCCTGTTCACCTAGCAGAAAATAGGTACCTGGGTGTTAGTCGACTGGTGTGGGTCCGCATCCTGGGGGAACAAGATTGAGGACCCCAATGGAAATAAGTTAGACAGTCCTTGATGACGCACTGACTTTCTTGGGTTATCCTGGGTGGCTAACCCTCCATGGTTAAAAATCCTTACGAAATCTTATCTTAGGAACCAGGGGGGAAAGGAACGTGGAGGGATAGCTCCTAAGAGGAATGAAAGGGCAGTAAATCACCCTCCTTGGCCAAGAGGACCCCAGCACCACAAGTAGTGCAGATGCAGCATGAAACCTGTGCCATACCCTACCCTTCATGCCAGTAAACCAGCAATCTGGGACAGCAACCTCACATCTACTGAGCAACCTCACATCTACTGAGCCACCTCAATGGACATGAGAGGGTGGATGGATACCCACCACAAAGCATACCTCCTTCGGCCACCCCCCCACCGAATCCGAAAGGCAGCTTGCAGAGATACACCCATCACCCAAAAGACACCCCAGTTATTATTATTATTATTATAATCAAAAAGAAGCGCTAAGCCACAAGGGCTATACAGCGAGTTATTATTATAATCAGAGAAAGCTCTAAACCAAAGATACCCCAAGCCATGCCCCAGGAGACCAGAGAGGGAGCGGGATATCCCCAGGTGATCCAGATTCCACAGCAGACTACACCAACACCAAGGACCTCAACAGAATGGGATGGACCACGGTACCCTTTCCCTTACCTAGGAACTAGAATGCCTGAGGGAAGAACCCCAAAGGCTGAAAACAGGAAGGGGATAAGGGAGGGATGGGGAGAGGAGGAAAGGGAAAAGGGAAATAGGGAGGATGGGATAGGGAAGAGGGGATTGGGGGGTAATTAGGTTCAGTCTGAGGAAAGAGACCAAAAGGTCTAATTCCTCAGACCAAGAGCCTCTTTACCACACAAAGAAGCCCCCCCCCCCTTGAAGAGGTGAGAAGAAATAGAAGTGTCATCAGTTAATGGTCTTGGTCGTTTAGGTGTGGGACCGGAGTTGGTCCTACTTCAGATGGGTGGTCGATCCGAGAGCCATTGCATGTAGAGGGAGAAGCTATAAGCACGGTCAAAGTGCAGGGGTCGGATGTATTGAAGGTGTCAGGTGGAACCTCAGCACCTGGAGCTGGTGATGAAATGGCACCAGCAGAAGGTACAGGGGCATTAGAAAGGTCTAAATTATTATTATAATCAAAAAGAAGCGCTAAACCACAAGGGCTATACAGCAGAAAGGTCTAAAGAATGGTCAAATAACGAGATAGGGTCAGAACAGGGTGTGGTAGCAGAAAGGGGCCCGGGAGGAGCTTGGTCATGGACTTGGGAATCCATGGTTATTTCATTTCTTTCTTTTTGTTATTTAGAAAACAAAAGAAACAAGGAAAGAAAAAAAAAGAGAATGTGGAGGGATAGCTCCTAGGAGGAATGAAAGAGCTGTAAATCCCCCTCTGTGCCCAACAGGACCCCAGCACCACAAGCAGTGAAGATGCAGCATGGAACCTGTGCCATACCCTACCCATCATACCAGTAAACCAGCAATCTGGGATAGCAACCTCACATCTACTGAGCCACCTCAGTGGACAAAAGAGAGGGCCGCTGGATACCCACCACAAAGCATACATCCTTCAGCCACCACCTCTCGGAATCTGACAGGCAGCCTCCAGAAATACACCCATCACAAGTAAGAAGCAAAAAACCACCCCCTGAGAACCGGAGAGGGAATGGGACATCCCCAGTTGATCCAGATTCCACAGCAAACTACACCACCACCAAGGACCTCAACAGAATGGGTTGGACCACAGTACCCTTTCCCCTACCTAGGAACCAGAATGCCTGAGGGAAGAACCCCAAAGGTTGAAAACAGAAAGGGGATAGGGAAGGGATAGGGAGTGAAGGAGTAAAGGGAGGAGAGGGATGGGGAGAACAAGATAGGGAAGGGGGGGAACTGAGGGGTAATTAGGCTGGATAATATCATGTCAGGTAATGGGAACAAGCCCATTATCTGTCTCAGTGCTGGTGGAAATGATATTGGGAAAGGTAGGAGAGATGAGCTGCTAGATAAGTACAGGTCAGCTATAGATTTCATTAAGTCTAAGGGAGGGATCCCAATCATATGTATTATATTATTATAATCAAAAAGAAGCGCTAAGCCACAAGGGCTATACAGTCAATCATATGTAGCATCTTGCCTAGAAGGGGAGTAGGAAATGAATGGTTGTCTAGGGCAATTGGTGTAAATTGCTGGCTAGACAGATACTGCAAGGAACTTGCAATCCCATTCATTGACAACTGGAACAGCTTTTATGGCAAACATGATATGTATGCAAGGGATGGGGTACATCTCTCTGGGGCTGGGGTGGTAGCACTTGCAGACTCGATTGAGAAGGCCATTGGTGAAATACCTATGATTTTAAACTGATGGAAGATAGAGGTATGGGTGTGTGTGGGAAACAAGCAGGTTGCAACACTAGGGTTGGAAACAGTAAATGTATGAAAGGCATTCAGCATGAAGTTATAAATAAAAACAATAGATCAGGTCAGCAAACAAAGGGGGACAGCAGAGGGCAGCAAGGGACTAGCTCCCTTAAGGTTTACTATACTAATAGCAGGAGTGTAAGAAATAAGATAGATGAGCTAAGATTAATTGCAAGTGCAGAAAACATAGATATTATTGCTATAACAGAGACCTGGCTCAATCTGAAAGATAGAGAGATGCCCTCTGAATGTTACATACAAGGCTATAAATTATTCCACACTGACAGGGTCAACAGGAAAGGTGGTGGAGTAGCGATGTATGTCAGATTTTATTATTATAATCAAGGGGGGAAGCGCTAAACCCGGAGGATTATACAGCGCCTGGGGGGAATGTGGAAGGCATTCAGGCTTAATTCGGGGAACTGAAGAACAGATCCAATTCCCTAAATCAAGAGCCCCTCACCAACATCAAGGAACCTTCCTTGAGGGGGATGTATGTCAGAGACAATTTAAATTGTTGTGTTAGACAAGATATTAAATTAGAAGCGTCAGCCACTGAATCTGTTTGGTTACAGCTTCTCGAGGGCCGAGAAAAACTAATTTTGGGCGTGATTTACAGGGCCCCAAATCTTGATAGGGAGTGCAGTAAACTTCTATGGGACGAAATTCGTAAGGCATCTACATACGAAAATGTTGTGCTAATGGGAGATTTCAACTATAGACAGATTGACTGGAGCAATTTGACAGGAAATTTAGAGTCAGGTGACTTTCTTGATACGATCCAGGATTGTTTTTTAAAACAGTTTGTGACAGAGCCAACTAGGGGAAATAACCTCCTTGACTTGGTTCTTGCCAGTAGGGAAACACTAATTAATAATCTTGAGGTTAATGATGAGCTTGGGGAAAGTGATCACAAATCACTCAGTTTTAATATATCATGGAATTCCCCTAATAATGGCAATCAAGTCTCTGTCCCTGACTTCCGCTTGGCTGATTTCATAGGACTGAAAAATTACTTAGGTGGGCTGAACTGGAATGACCTGACTAAGGGTCAGGTAGGTGGTGATGGTTGCCGATATGACGCTTTCCAGGGCATAGTTCAAGCTGCTCAGTCAAATTATGTTCCAAATAGGGAAATCAGATCAAACAAAAATGATCCTAAATGGATGAACAATAGATTAAAATATCTAATTGGTCAAAAGAGAGGCATATATAGGCAAATCAAAAGAGGGAAGGGGCAATTAAGAAATCGATATATTCAGTTAAAGAGAGAAATAAAAAAAGGAATTAGAAAAGCAAAAAGAGATTATGAGGTTAAAGTTGCAAGAGATTCGAAGACTAACCCAAAAGGATTCTTTCAGGTATACAGAAGTAAGATCAGGGACAAGATAGGTCCACTCAAAAGTTCCTCGGGTCAGCTCACTGACAGTGATAAGGAAATGTGTAGAAGTTTTAACACATACTTCCTCTCAGTTTTTACACAGGAGGATACCAGCGATATTCCAGAAATGATAAATTATGTGGAACAGGACGATAATAAACTGTGCACGATTAGGGTCACAAGTGACATGGTCCTTAGGCAAATAGATAAATTAAAACCTAACAAATCCCCAGGCCCTGATGAACTGTATGCAAGGGTTCTAAAGGAATGTAAAGAGGAGCTTAGCAAACCTTTGGCTAATCTTTTCAACATATCACTACAAACTGGCATGGTGCCAGATAAGTGGAAAATGGCAAATGTGATACCTATTTTAAAGCAAAGCAGGTGACGGAGGTCTGGGGGGGATGTGGAAGGCTTAGCTTCGAACTATAGACCAATAAGCCTAACCTCCATAGTGGGAAAATTTATGGAATCAATAATTGCCGAGGCAGTTCGTAGCCACCTTGAAAAGCATAAATTAATCAACGAATCTCAGCATGGTTTTACAAAGGGGCGTTCCTGCCTTACGAATTTATTAACTTTTTTCACTAAGGTATTTGAGGAGGTAGATCATGGTAATGAATATGATATTGTGTATATGGACTTCAGTAAGGCTTTTGACAGGGTCCCACATCAGAGACTATTGAGGAAAATTAAGGCACATGGAATAGGAGGAGAAATTTTTTCCTGGATAGAGGCATGGTTGACAAATAGGCAGCAGAGAGTTTGCATAAATGGGGAGAAATCAGAGTGGGGAAGCGTCACGAGCGGTGTTCCACAGGGGTCAGTGTTGGGCCCCCTGCTGTTCACAATATACATAAACGACATAGATGAGGGCATAAAGAGCGACAACAGCAAGTTTGCCGATGACACCAAAATAGGCCGTCGAATTCATTCTGACGAGGACATTAGAGCACTCCAGGAAGATTTGAATAGACTGATGCAGTGGTCGGAGAGGTGGCAGATGCAGTTTAATATAGACAAATGCAAAGTTCTAAATGTTGGACAGGACAATAACCGTGCCACATAAAAACTAAACAATGTAGATCTTAATATTACGGATTGCGAAAAAGATTTAGGAGTTCTGGTTAGCAGTAATCTGAAACCAAGGCAACAGTGCATAAGTGCTCGCAATAAAGCTAATAGAATCCTTGGCTTCATATCAAGAAGAATAAATAATAGGAGTCCTCAGGTTGTTCTTCAACTCTATACATCCTTGGTTAGGCCTCATTTAGATTATGCTGCACAGTTTTGGTCACCGTATTACAGAATGGATATAAATGCTCTGGAAAATGTACAAAGGAGGATGACAAAGTTGATCCCATGTATCAGAAACCTTCCCTATGAGGATAGACTAAGGGCCCTGAATCTGCACTCTCTAGAAAGACGTAGAATTAGGGGGGATATGATTGAGGTGTATAAATGGAAGACAGGAATAAATAAAGGGGATGTAAATAGTGTGCTGAAAATATCTAGCCTAGACAGGACTCGCAGCAATGGTTTTAAGTTAGAAAAATTCAGATTCAGGAAGGATATAGGAAAGTACTGGTTTGGTAATAGAGTTGTGGATGAGTGGAACAAACTCCCAAGTACCGTTATAGAGGCCAGAACGTTGTGTAGCTTTAAAAATAGGTTGGATAAATACATGAGTGGGTGTGGGTGGGTGTGAGTTGGACCTGATTAGCTTGTGCTACCAGGACGGTTGCCGTGTTCCTCCCTTAAGTCAAGGTGACCTGACCTGACTAGGTTGGGTGCATTGGCTTAAGCCGGTAGGAGACTTGGACCTGCCTCGCATGGGCCAGTAGGCCTTCTGCAGTGTTTCTTCGTTCTTATGTTCTTATCAGGTGGAACCTCAGCACCTGGAGCTGGTGATGAAATGGCACCAGCAGAAGGTACAGGGGCATTAGAAAGGTCTAAAGAATGGTCAAATAACGAGATAGGGTCAGAACAGGGTGTGGTAGCAGAAAGGGGCCCGGGAGGAGCTTGGTCATGGACTTGGGACTCCATGGTTATTTCACTTCTTTCTTTTTGTTATTTAGAAAACAAAAGAAACAAGGAAAGAAAAAAAAAAGAGGAGAACGTGGAGGGATAGCTCCTAGGAGGAATGAAAGAGCTGTAAATCCCCCTCTGTGCCCAACAGGACCCCAGCACCACAAGCAGTGAAGATCCAGCATGGAACCTGTGCCAAACCCAACCCATCATACCAGTAAACCAGCAATCTGGGATAGCAACCTCACATCTACTGAGCCACCTCAGTGGACAAAAGAGAGGGCCGCTGGATACCCACCACAAAGCATACATCCTTCAGCCACCACCTCCCGGAATCTGACAGGCAGCCTCCAGAAATACACCCATCACAAGAAAGAAGCAAAAAACCACCCCCTGAGAACCGGAGAGGGAATGGGACATCCCCAGTTGATCCAGATTCCACAGCAAACACCACCACCACCAAGGACCTCAACAGAATGGGTTGGACCACAGTACCCTTTCCCCTACCTAGGAACCAGAATGCCTGAGGGAAGAACCCCAAAGGTTGAAAACAGAAAGGGGATAGGGGAGGGATAGGGAGTGAAGGAGTAAAGGGAAGAGAGGGATGGGGAGAACAGGATAGGAAAGGGGGGGAACTGAGGGGTAATTAGGTTCCATCTGAGAAAGATAACCAAGAGGTCCAATTCCTCAGACCAATAGCCTCTTTAACACAAGGAGCCCCTCTTAAAGAGGGTAATCAGTGTAATGAGTATTGAGAAGCCAAGTAAAATTAATGATTCTTGAGAATATTCATCACAAAAAAAAAAAAATTCTTCTTGCAAAACAGAAAAGTGTTTCACCTAGAACCTTGTTGACTTACAATAACTATTACAGTATAATCAAGGGGGAGCACTGAACCTGTAGGATTATGCAGTGCCTGTAGAGGTGATATGGAAGGTATTCAGGCTTTTAATTCAGGGAAGACTTGTAATAAAGAAGCTAATAAGTGTTAAAAGATAAAACAAATGTTGTTGCTCATTACTGTGCAATTGTTAGAATTGTACATGAGGGCTCAAATTTCTAAATAAAATCACTAAACTCAGAGTATGATAAATGTTACTCGAGCAAATTATGTAAGGCTACATAAACTATGTACTCAGATCAATTTTTTGACAAGGAATAGATTCATGGTATATGTTAGGACAGGCTGTTTGTCTTAAGATAGCGAGCGCCCTTATACAAATCATAAATGACTATTAGAAGAACGACACAAAATTAAGAAATGGATCTAAAGTTTAATGTGAGGAAATTGTGATGTGTACATGCATTTGACAGTGGTTTTTAAGTGATTCTGAAGTACACCAACAGATGTATGTCCTGGTGGTTGGTAAACCAACCAGTACTAAGGATCAACATGATGGCATCTTCAGACTTATGAGGAATAGATAATTTTGGGACAAAAAAAAAAGCTTCAGGAATAACTTTTGCCATTAACATGTTAGTGTTCTTAGTGTTAACAAGACTGCAAATTCTTGTGTGTTCTACAATTCTGTTAAAATGTTTGTCATTAGTTCACGTATAAGTAACATAGGTACCTTGGTGTTGGTCAACTGGTGTGGGTTGCATCCTGGGACAAAAGTTACCTAATTTGCCTGAAATGCTCTGCATAACAGGGCCTTCTATATAGTAGTACATCATTGATGTACTACTATATAGAAGAAAAGAGCAGCAGAAAATTATTATTATAATCAAAAAGAAGCGCTAAGCCACAAGGGCTATACAGCGAGCAGCAGAAAAGATGGATGGATCTTAACTGATGGTGGAAGAAAATATCTGAACCAGATTCTTTTGTAGTGTTAATATTTTCTAAATTAATGACAAAGGGTAGTTATAGACTAGTGTCCTCACTTAACCCTTTCAGGGTCCAAGGCCAAAATCTGAAGTCACGCACCAGTGTCCAAGAATTTTAAAAAAAAAAAATTGTTATTTTTTCTTATGAAATCGTAGAGAATCTTTTTGTGAAGGTAATAAAACAAAAAGTACGAAACTTGGTGGAAAATTGACGAAATTATGCTCTCGTGAATTTTGATGTGTCAGCGATATTTACGAGTCGGCGATTTTGCCGACTTTGACTCCCATTTTAGGCCAATTACATTATTCCAATCAACCAAATTCTTAGCTATTTCACTAGTATTACTTCTATTCTATCGATTGAGCACAAGAAATCGCCAAATCAACTGTTTCAACTACAAAATAAAGTGATCGGAAATTGTTAATTTGGCCAATTTAACACAAAGTTCAAAATATTCCAATTTCAAAATAGGCTCCAGAATAAACAATGTAGGTATTCCTGGAACTAAACTAACATTTCCACTGTTCATTAGTTACATTTTGAGGCTTTACAAATAAATTCCATTTTGATTTTTTATTCACAATGAATTTTTATTCACACCAAAAAATAGAAGATTTACTGTTATGCAATACTGTAATAATTGTATAAATATCACCACCATATTTGTGAATGTATATTAGACCCACCAGCTGACGTGTATTAGATGTGTGAGGTCGTTTGTTTACTCTTGAATATCGGCAAAAATTTAACATTTCCGCTACTTTGAGCTCAGTTTCAAGCCATTTCCAGTGCTAAAACCAATCAAAATCATCTCTATTTCTGTAATATGTCTTCCATTCTATCAAATGAGACCAAGAAATCGCAAATACAACTATAAAAAACATACGAAAAAACACTGCAGTCGCTGTTTTAATCGAAAAATCATGATTTCAGTTTTTTTCTCTCATTATACACAGTGTGCTGCAGGATCTGTTTTATGTGGTGCACACATACCACATAGATGTATTCTCTCATATCTAGGCCCAAATGTACCACTCAGTTTATCAGAGTGAGCTGAGCTCATGGCGTAGATCTACGGTTTGGACACTCACCGTAAAGCCGTAGATCTACGGGACGGACCCTGAAAGGGTTAAACTGATTCACTTACGATGATTTTCTTTCCATTTTCAAATGTTTTAATTTTAAGAATACATTCCTTGACCTAACCTTGTCAGTGTCTTCACTTACCAATACCCAGAACACACTTCTGGCTTCCTCTATTACTTTCTCACTTGCAACTTGATAATGGTCCAGGAAAGATCTAAAGATGGTTTAATTTATCTTCAGTTTATGGGTCAGCTGTGACAGGAATATTGTCAATGGTGGCAAGAATGGAAATTATTATAATCACAACTAAGCGCTAAACCCACAAGGAACATACAGCACTGCATAAAAATGAAAAAATGGGAGCCTGTCCAGCATTTTGCACCATGACAATGCATTCACCACTCTTAATTATGGGGGATCACTAACCCCATAGGGTTTATACAGCACCAATGATGGGGAAGGGGGAGGGCAAAGGCATTCAGGCTTAATTCAAGGAAATGGAGCACAAGGTATAGGAGTGCCTTGCTCATACTATGCTCTAAGATAGTCAGTGGGAGATGTCAACTGTAAAGAACTTAGTCGAGCTGCACTAGCTGCAACCTATCTGTACTGCTTTTCATGCAATAATTTCCAAGTGTCATAGGTTAAGGCATTGGCTTAAGCCGGTGGGAGAATTGGACCTGCCTCACATGGGCCAGTAGGCCTGCTGCAGTGTTCCTTCTTTATGTTCTTACTTTCCTGCAACGGTGATAAATTCATAATGCAACTTCTCAGTGGATTCAGGCTAATTATGTTTGTGTATTCTAGGATACTGGTCTCTGAGGTAACGTGTGTACTCAGTTTAATGTCAAAACTGATGTTTCTTTTTTATTTAAGAAAGTTGGATATTAGTTTCCATGAATTGTGAATGCCTCTTTTGATTTACTTCAAATTTCCAATGCCAGCATTTACCTGCATTACATGCATATACCACACATTGCAATAGTCCAATAACATGCAGTGAGGTACAGAGGAGTGGAGTTATACAGTAGAGGGATAATGTTCTCAGATTGCACAGCAACCAAAACATCTAATTTCAAAATTTATTTTCTAAACTGTTCCTCTTATTCAAAAGAAATTTAGGTTCGAAGATTACTCCAGATTCAAAAATTAGGTAAACATTCTCATTTCCTAATGGAAACATTCCAGATCAAAACTCAAAATTCTGAAGAGTATTCTCAACTCAACGTTAATTTTCTGAATATGGAAGCACTCCAATACATAAGAGCTCCACATAAGACATGCAAGTATTCAGTACTGTCTTGATAGGAGATGGCTGTTGACAAACAAAAAAAAAGGGAAAAAAAAAATTGCATGTTGAAAGTTAAGAGAAAGGATGGAATCTGCATTAAAAAAAAAATACAAATCTTATGAAGAGTACATTATGCTGCACTACAGAATAAACAAGACTATAAATCCCCTTCAACATCAAAACAGAATAGAGTCCTGGAGGTGAGAAGTACACTAACTGCACTCTAAAGGAAGGATCTGGGATATTTGCTGTTTGGAGGGGCATCAAACTGTTATATCTGTGTAGCTCTGGCAAGACAGTGATAGTGTGAATGATAGCGAAAGTGTTTCTTTTTCAGGCCACCCTCCCTCGCTGGGTTCTGTCGGCATGTTGAAAAAAAAAAAATTACTTGTCGCCTTCAAAACTTAAATAAGAGTTACGAATATTTTACCTGAAGCAACCTGCAGGATAGTAAAACAATATTTTAACCTGCTGGTCATGTTCCTCTTCACAAGAAATATTAACAAATATTTTTACAAAATGCTTCCCTACTGAAGTAAGGCCAAGGGAAAGCATAAGTGGCAACTTATACTATCTGGGTGTCATCAGTGCCTCTGGCTATTAGCACACCAATGGCAAAACTCATGAGCAGCCGAGGTAATGAGTGACCGCCAGAAGCTCAGGCAGAACGGGAGAGGAAACAGATTTTCAAGGCCAAAATTCATTATACAGTAAATTGTGAGGTCCACATTGTCACTATTAGCTAGCTGCAATATCAACTAGCTGCTCCATTTACTCAGGCATACAAAATTTATTTCCTGCACAACAGGAATGAAGCTATTAATAAGGATTAACTTCAATCTAACACTTTCCTCACAAAAAGCTGAAGAAAACAAATTCCTTAGTCACTCATAATCCTGTATGGGATTATAAGGAATGAATTAAACTTTAATATTGTCAGTCTTAAGGAGATTTAAGTGATGCTGCACTGCATGCCTCAAGCAACAATCCATGCATGAAGGGCAGATGTTGGAAGGGGTGGAGGAAAGAACCATTTCTAAACAAAAAAAAAAAAAAATGAACATAAAAAATTCACTCTTATGTGCTGCTAATGTGCTGTAAAAGCTTCAGACATGACAAGAAAGCAATTCCATTTTAAATTAGTATTTTAAATCAACATAACTGCCGAATATTTTATGCTACAAAACTACCAATGTAGTCCTCATTTTAAAAACTACTTCCAAATAACACAATCCAATTTGAATAACCTTCATACAATGTTGACCGAACAGTAAAATACAAAAATTGAGCAATGAAATCTATACACCTCTGAATTCTCAGAGAAACCTGATACTAAAATTTCCTTAATTAGATTTAGAAGATATGCATTTAAAATAGTTAATGTATACATTCCCACAAGTTATTAAAGCAAATATTAATTGTAATATATTAACATGTTTATTCATTCTCATGTAATTTTAAGAAAATTAGAAATTACTTTTTACATTTATCAGTAACATGAAAATGCCTCACTTTACTGTACAATACAAAAACCTGCACAATCTCTTTGCAACTTAATTATATGTAAATATGGGGAAGATTGAAGATTTAAATAAAAAAAATATCAAATTATGAAGAAATGTGTTTTTGGATGGAATACCTGTAAGTTCTTCCTGGATGATCACTTGCATGTGCTTTCACCCGTGCATTGACAGTAAGAGTGAATACTATTTCAGTAGTAAAGTCCAGAGAAAAATGAAACCACATCCTTCAAAGATTTTTAACAGTAGGAAGATGAATTCACATGAAAGCTATCACACAAATTATTTACACAAAGGAGTGGTAGCACGGGTGTTTGATGCACACAAAACCATATAACAATTAGCGCAGGACACAAGCCTACACTAAATGTTAAGTTCTCCTAACATTCATTAACTGAAAAATTATAAATTAAGATATTCAGTATACATAATTCATCTTCCATAACAATTTGGAATAAGCCTCTGATAATCAGCCCGCAGCTCAAGTCGTGCACCTAACAAGATATTTCATATTCTAAATTAACTTTAAATTTGATATAATTAAATTCTAATCCCAGGTCTGACTGAAGAGAAACTCAGCAGCTAAGTTTTCATTCTTCTCGCAGGCAAAATAAGCTTGGATCACCACGTCCTCTGGAAAGTTTCCCAAAGCCTTGAGCTGTGGAATAAAAATATGAATGAATAAATAAAGTATGTAACTGCTTACTGGTAGTGACTGTAGATTATTTTTTTTTTTTTTTCAACAAGTCGGTCGTCTCCCACCGAGGCAGGGTGACCCAAAAAAGAAAGAAAATCCCCAAAAAGAAAATACTTTCATCATCATTCAACACTTTCACCACACTCACACATTATCACTGCTTTTGCAGAGGTGCTCAGAATACAACAGTTTAGAAGCATATACGTATAGCCACAAGGGCTATACAGCGCTGCAGGGCAGGAAGGAAGCGAGGGCATCAGGTGGCAAAAGGGGGATGGATGAGTAATAGGTTACGGATAACAGCGGGGCAGTGGATGGTGAAAGGGTAAAGGGAGAGCAAGAGACTGAACTAGAAAGGGCTGAGGGGAGTGCGAAAGGTATCATCATCAGAGTTTGTGGAGTAAATCAGTCGTTGTCAAGAAGTCAATGAGAGAGTCAGAATTAACCCTTTGACTGTTTTGGTCGTATATATACGTCTTACGAGCCAGTGTTTCTGACGTATATATACTCAATAATTCTAGCGGCTTCAAATCAAGCGGAAGAAAGCTGGTAGGCCTACATGTGAGAGAATGGGACTGTGTGGTCAGTGTGCACCACAAAAAAAATCCTGCAGCACACAGTGCGTAATGAGAAAAAAAACTGATCGTTTTTTTGGATTAAAACGCCGACTTTGAGGTGTATTTTCGTATAGTATTTATCGATGTATTTGCGTTTTCATGGTCTTAGGTGATAAAATGGAAAACATATTTCAGAAATAGAGATGATTTTCATTACTTTGACGATGAAAACGACCTTGAAACTGAGCTCAAAGTAGCGGAAATGTTCGATTTTTACCAATTTTCAGGAATAAACAAATCACACCACACGTCCAATACACTTCAACTGGGGAGTCTAATATTCTTTCACTAGTGCACTGATATTATTTATACCATTTTTACAATAATGCAGTAGTCTGCATAACAGTAAATTTTGTATTTTTTTGTATGAATAAAAAATCAATATAGAAAGCAATAATAATATAAGAGGGGCCTAGAGATGTGACTAATGAACAGAGCATATGTTATTTTAGTGCCAAAATTGTCTACCTTGTTTATTCTGGACCCTATTTTGAAATTGGCATCTTTTTTAGTTTGCATGAAATTGGCCAAATTGCCAATTTCTGACCACAATATTGGGTAGTCCAAATTGGTAAATGGGCAGTTTCTTGTACTCAGCTGATAGATCAAATGGAGTTCTAAAGAAATAGCTATGAGTTTGGTCAACTGGAAAAACGGAATTGGCTGAAAATAGGGCTCAAAGTCGGCGAAATCAATGATACCCATATGTCGCTGAGACCGCTAACTTTGCGGGAGCGTAATTCCATGAGTTTTTGACCAAATTTTGAACTTTTGGTGTCATTACCATCGGGAAAAGATTCTCCATCATTTCATAAGAAAAATAATTTTTTTTTTTTTTCAAAAATTTAGCGACATAGAATGACAGTTTCAGAAAGGGGCCTGAAACAGTCAAAGGGTTAAAGGAGGGTCCATCAGCAAGAAGGGAAGGTAAAGAGAGAGTAGTAGAACGAAGACGATGTTGGAGGTAAATTCTGCGTGCTCGTTGATAGAGAGGGCAGTCTAACAGAATGTGGCTAATCGATACTGGAACTTGACACTGCTCACAGAGAGGAACAGGGTGCCTCTCCATGAGATACCCATGAGTAAGACGAGTCTGGCCAATGCAAAGGCAGGAGAGAGTGGTCTCCCAACCTTGGCACTGATGACAAGAAGACAGCCAGTAACCTATGATCGATTTAATAGAATGAAGTTTGTTACCGAGCAGAGTTGACCAACGTTGTTGTCAACGGGTGTGAAGGTGGGTAGCTATTGCAGCAAAATAGTCCAGAAATGGAACACCTCTATAGGAAATTGGTAGGTCATGTACTGCTGACGGTGCAGCAGTGTCTGCCTGTTCATTGCCCTGTACGTCGACATGACCAGGGACCCAACAAAAAACAACATCTTTACGCTTGGTAGAGATACGGCGTAGCCAAAATTGGATACGGAGAACTAGAGGGTGAGATGTATCAAATTTTCGTACAGCCTGGAGAGCTCTAAGGGAGTCTGAGACTACCACAAATGATGACACAGGCATAGATGCGATATGAATAAGTGCTGCAAGAATGGCATACAATTCAACAGCAAAAATGCTAGCCGAAGATAGTAAATGCCCTCGCACGATGCTGTCCGGAAACACTGCTGCGAATCCAACACCGTCTGAAGACTTAGAGCCATCTGTGTACACAGCGATGACATGAGAATGAGAGTGGAAGTGATCAAGAAAAAGAGAGCGGGAAGCCACCGTAGGCAGTTGGGCTTTCGAGCAAGGGAGTGAAAAAGAACAGACCCGAACAGATGGAACTTCCCAGGGGGGTAGAGAAAAGTGAGATGCTACATGAACATATAAAGGTGGTAACTGAAGGGAAGACAAGGGCGAATGTAGGCGAAGAGAAAAGGGACGGAGCAAACTGGGGCAGCGAACAAATAAAGAATGTCTACTAATATCAGTGACCATTCTATAAATGGAAGGATTGTGGAGATCATGAGAGCGTACATAGTAGCGAAGGCAATGGGCATCACAGCGATCAGACAAGGATGGAACATTCGCTTCTGCATAGAGGCTCTCAAAAGGGGAAGAGCGAAAAGCACCAAGGCATAAACGTAATCCTTGGTGATGGATGGGGTTAAGGCTAGAGAGAGTAGCAGGAGAGGCCGCTGAATAAATCTGGTCACCATAATCAAGTTTCGATAAAACGAGGGTTGAATGTAGGCGAAGCAGAGTTCGACAATCAGCACCCCAGGAAAGATGAGCAAGGGTTTTAAGAAGGTTTAGCCGGCTGTGACAAGTTGCCTTCAGAGAGGTAATGTGAGGTTTCCAGGATAACCTACGGTCGAAGAGAAGGCCTAGAAACCTGACTGTATCACGTTCGGGGATACGAGAGCCATAGAGATACAAAAGATGATCGGAGATGACAGAGCGCATAGTGAAAGTAATTTGGTGAGTTTTGGTACTGGAAAATTTAAACCCTCCTTGCATCACTTCTACTTTGTAAAAACTTCTCATATGCTAACTTTTTCTCCCTTACTACTCTCTTTACATCATCATTCCACCAATCGCTCCTCTTCCCTCCCGCACCTACTTTCCTGTAACCACAAACTTCTGCTGAACACTCTAACACTACATTTTTAAACCTACCCCATACCTCTTCGACCCCATTGCCTATGCTCTCATTAGCCCATCTATCCTCCAATAGCTGTTTATATCTTACCCTAACTGCCTCCTCTTTTAGTTTATAAACCTTCACCTCTCTCTTCCCTGATGCTTCTATTCTCCTTGTATCCCATCTACCTTTTACTCTCAGTGTAGCTACAACTAGAAAGTGATCTGATATATCTGTGGCCCCTCTATAAACATGTACATCCTGAAGTCTACTCAACAGTCTTTTATCTACCAACACATAATCCAACAAACTACTGTCATTTCGCCCTACATCATATCTTGTATACTTATTTATCCTCTTTTTCTTAAAATATGTATTACCTATAACTAAACCCCTTTCTATGCAAAGTTCAATCAAAGGGCTCCCATTATCATTTACACCTGGCACCCCAAACTTACCTACCACACCCTCTCTAAAAGTTTCTCCTACTTTAGCATTCAGGTCCCCTACCACAATTACCCTCTCACTTGGTTCAAAGGCTCCTATACATTCACTTAACATCTCCCAAAATCTCTCTCTCTCCTCTGCATTCCTCTCTTCTCCAGGTGCATACACGCTTATTATGACCCACTTCTCGCATCCAACCTTTACTTTAATCCACATAATTCTTGAATTTACACATTCATATTCTCTTTTCTCCTTCCATAACTGATCATTCAACATTACTGCTACCCCTTCCTTTGCTCTAACTCTCTCAGATACTCCAGATTTAATCCCATTTATTTCCCCCCACTGAAACTCCCCTACCCCCTTCAGCTTTGTTTTGCTTAGGGCCAGGACATCCAACTTCTTTTCATTCATAACATCAGCAATCATCTGTTTCTTGTCATCCGCACTACATCCACGCACATTTAAGCATCCCAGTTTTATAAAGTTTTTCTTCTTCTCTTTTTTAGTAAATGTCTACAGGAGAAGGGGTTACTAGCCCATTGCTCCCGGCATTTTAGTCGCCTCATACGACACGCATGGCTTACGGAGGAAAGATTCTTTTCCACTTCCCCATGGACAATAGAAGAAATAAAGAAGAACAAGAGCTATTTAGAAAAAGGAGAAAAACCTAGATGTATGTATATATATATGCATGTGCGTGTCTGTGAAGTGTGACCAAAGTGTAAGTAGGAGTAGCAAGATATCCCTGTTATCTAGCGTGTTTATGAGACAGAAAAAGAAAACAGCAATCCTACCATCATGCAAAACAGTTACAGGTTTCTGTTTCACAGTCATCTGGCAGGACGGTAGTACTTCCCTGGGTGGTTGCTGTCTACCAACCTACTACCTATTATTATAACAGAAGAATTGTGATAGATATATAAGCAGTAGAGATGATATTAGGGAAATTATTGAAGTATTTTCTCGTGCCTGGAATTCCACTGGAATGGATTAATTCCATTTCAATTAATTTAAGTGAGGAAAACTGACTCTGCAAATGAGCAAATCCAGATGTAGGCAAGGTCACAGAATGGATTAAACTCATAAGTAAAGGTTCCACTGTATAATAAACTTTAGACTCAATCCGAGCAAGAACTGGGCCAACATTGGTAAACAAAGCTGTTCATTTATTTATATCACTTAGTTCAAACCACCATTTACGGAACTTATACAATAAACATTTCCATCTATTTTAGAGGTAGCATGGTTCATTAATATAAAAAAAATCATTAATGTCATGTTACTTAAGTATTATTATTATTACTTTCACACAAAAAATGCTAAGCTTGTATTATTACCTAGGTAAGGCTAATATACATGCATCTTCTCACTTTGTTTACCAATGGGACTCATTTACCTGTCGCTAATTAATTTTAAAACACTCTTTCCAAACTTGCCCTTTCAATAGCATCTCTATCTTGAGGAGAAACTAGAATGGCATTCTGGCCAGGAACAGCACGGCCACTGCCACCACCACCACCACCTCCACCACCACCGCCGCCGCCGCCACCGCCACCACCACCACCACCGCTGCTTTGGTTACCGCTGCCTCCAGTGCTAGTACCTGAAAAATAAATATCAAATATTTAGTCCACAACACAGGCTTTTCCCTAGTATACAACAGTTTTTTAAAACTCTTCTATACTCCACACACATCTAATTCCACTGGCACTGTATGGTCCACTCCAAGGCAAAGTGCAGGTAATGAAACTTGCATAACCAATTTCAGATTCTCCCACTAAGACCACACTTTCTGGCATTCCTTCACTCTGTACTTCTGCCTAAATACTGTTCCCACCAGTATACAGTTCTGTTTTATTATATGTTTTATGTACTCATTCATTACTGATATAAAATGGGTAGAACAAATTTTCATACAAATATTTTTCATTACTATAACTCCCTTCAGGTAAGAGTTCTTTCCTTGTTAGCCATGTGTTGTAAGAGACTCAAGGGTAAAGGGATGGTTACCACTTTCTCCTTCAATTAATAATAAAAAAAGACAAGTAAATCATTGCATTTTCTTCTCTGAATCACCCTGCCTTGGTGGGAAATGGTCGATGAGATAAGAAATCTGTATAACAAGTTAGTTGGTATTTTTTATCATTTTTTTTTCAGCTTGTCTAAACCTGGATCCATGGTTGATAATCAGGTTAAGTGAAAAGCTAAAACCAGAGGGAAACAGAAATATAATAGCTTGGTTATACCTCCTGAGCTGCCACCTTCATTCAGCATTCGAACAAAGGCCTCTTGATTTTGCTGGATGACCTGCAGTAACTGGGGATTAGTTTGACCAATTTGTTGAATAAATGCATCCAGAAGTGATGGATTTGACCTGAAAAGTCAGGTTAAAGAATTCAGTGTGCAGAATGAACAAGTTACACTTTGTTCAATTCAAATTTTCAATGTTTTCTAAAGTTACAGGTCATTTTTTTTGTGGAAACAGCACTAAAAATAACAGATCTATTCTTCAATGACTAAAATACTGCTCCATCAAAAATCTATACATTAAGAACAAAAGCAACAGCAAAAGTGCTCACCTAATCATCTGCCGCATTTGTTCAAACTGTGGCTGTGATCGAAGGAAGTTAAGAGGATCCTCTGAGGAAGTCCAAAGTTTAATTATGAAGATTATGTTATTAGCCTGATGCATCAGAAAGGATGATACTCATTTCTGTAATCTTTACTTATAACTGTGCCACCATTACTTGCACTACAATTTGTTAAATAATCTATTAGAATAGCATTCGAAACAAATAACAAATTTTATACAAGATTACACACCAAAAAATATCATATACACTTTTTTTGAGCATTTCACCATCATTTCAACCCAGAGGTGTGTAATATGCTCAACTCCAGACAGCTGTAGAACAGGCAGATAAGATGTAAAGACAAGAGAATCATATAATACCATGTAGTGCAGGCAAGTAGTGGAAGACAGCAAAAAAAAAAAAAAAAAAGGGAAAGTGCTGAAAGTTTACAAGGAGAAAATCTTCAAGGAGCATTGTCTCTGGGGAGGGAGTGTGTCAGGTAGTTAAAGATATGTGCCACACCAAAACATGCCTCGCAAAGAGCACAAAGGAGACAGTTTCTCACAGGTGATGCTAGCGAGTTGGATGTACACGTTCAAGTGGAACAAGGTGAATGCTTTTCAGCAAGAGAAAACAAGGGCCCATACAACAATAAACCTGATACAGAAAAGTTTACTTTCTAAGACTGTGCCTCACTGGTTATAATACCCACTTGAAAGAAAGCAACAAGACCTGTTTTTTCTCAGGGTTCTTATTCTCAATATCCGAAATGTAAAAAAAAAAAAGCAGGTGGGGAATTGAAAAGGCCGGTATTAAATCTTGTGATTAATGGTGTGGAAGGGATTAAAATTAGCCCAGCATTTGTAGGGCTTCCTGGGAAACTGAACTGAATCACTGTTACAAAGATGACTTAATGCAACACAGCACCTGGAGGATGCCAGGCTCCTCGGCTATGAAAACTGATGCCTCATGTGGGAAGGAGCCCAATGTAAAAAAAGCTCCCAAAACACAGCTGTGAACGAATGTAGAAGGTATAATAAGAACATAAGAAGGAACACTGCAGCAGGCCTACTGGCCCATGCAGGGCAGGTCCATGTGAACCCCCAGCTTAGACCAATGGCCCACCCAGTCAGGTCACCTCCACTTAAGGACCACAGCATCTGACCCAGTAGCACAAGCTAGTCAGGTCCACCTTACACCCACCCACACCCACTCATGTATTTATCTAACCTATTTTTAAAACTACACAATGTCTTAGATTCTATAACGGTACTCGGGAGTTTGTTCCAATCATCCCAAACTCTATTACCAAACCAGTGCTTTCCAATATCCTTCCTAAATCTGAATTTTTCCAGCTTAAAACCATTGCTGCAAGTCCTGTTTAGGCTAGATATTTTTAGCACACTATTTACATCCCCTTTATTCATTCCTGTTTTCCATTTATCCACCTCAATCATATCCCACCTAATTCCATGCCTTTCTAGAGAGTGCAGATTCAGGGCCCTCAGCCTATCCTCATAAGGAAGATTTCTGATACATGGGATCAACTCTGTCATCCTCCTCTGTACATTTTCCAGTGCACTTATATCCATTCTGTAATACAGTGACCAGAACTGTGCAGCATAATCTAAATGAGGCCTAACCAAGGATATATAGTGTTGAACAACCTGAGGAATTCTATTATTTATGCTTATTGATATGAAGCCAAGGATTCTGTTAGCTTTACTGCGAACACTTATGCACTGTTGTCTTGGTTTCAGATTACTGCTAACCATAACTCCTCAATAATGGTTACTGACATTATGGATGAAAGGACACACGTGCATACACTAGGACATCTTTATTGTATATGTTTCAGTCCTGGGACCTTTGTTACCTAGGTAACAAAGGTTCCTCAAACTTGAGACAGAGAATGCACAGACCCATTCTCTCATGTCTAAGCCAAAATTTGCCACTCACACCATATTTGAGAGTAATATAACTTATGCATAGACCTATGGTACCAATATTGCTCCCACTGAGGTAGATCTATGCGACCAACAGTTTAATTTAAAGGTGAAAGAAAAGATAAAGTTGAATGGACTTGGAACCAGCAGCAGCTGCCTAGAATGATCCACAGCTGAGGGCAGGAGAAAATGAACAGAATAACCCACAAGGCATAAACTGAAGTTACAGGATAGGAACCCCATATTTTTCCCTATAGATGGTGTACCATCGAGAAACACCTGTTGCTCTCAAAGCAAGTGGACTAAGTACTCAGTAATGGATGTTGTTAGAACCTAAACACAGAAAAGACAGCAGGTCATTGTTTTAAATATATGCACAAAGAGAGCTTTTTCACTCCTTGTACATGCTCAAACAGATGCTATTTTTGCACTGGGCCAGGAAGACACAATCTGGAAACCAAAGATGATAAATGTAGTTGGTTGCAATATTCTCAACATGATTAAACCATTGAATGCTAAAGACAGAGCATTTATTAGTAGAACTCACCCTAAGAGTGAATAAAAAGGACAAGATTCAACACAAAAAAAAAATAGTTGCACAAATGCAAGGCTTAGGTGCGGTATTTATCAAGGATGATCCACAGAGCTGGAGGTTAACACAAAACTGCCAATACCATGGGTGAAAGACAGCACACAAGGTCTGAGATGGCAAAAGACAGAAGCTGTGTCATAAAATCTATTTGGATAGTTGAGTAGACTTTGCTACCTTTAGACTGGTGAAGGTACATACTCATACAAGGCTTTTAGACACAATATGGAAAATATGCAAACATGCTCTCCTGGAGAAGATGCATAACGTGCCACACAGAATAATGAGTGGAGCTCTCAGAGAATTCCTTGGCAATGATTGCCATGACAAACTTGTAACAATGGAAAACTTCCAAACCCCATACTCCAGCTAGACTAAAGGATCCAAAGTGGAGTGAAACTGGCAGAAACCAGACTAGACCAGTTAAAACCACGAAAGCCTGATGCTATCTCATCAGCATGTTATTGCAATTTATTAATGATAGGGTTATATAAGTCAGGGACCAAAAGTCATCTGCCAAGAATCAGAAAGAAATGACAATGATGAAATGCCACCTGGATGGAAGTGCACAGAGGTCTAATCACAATTTCACAGGTTTAAAAGTAAAAGGAATACGGATAGCAAGTGCTGCTGCAGTGCTCCTCTGTTTTCTTGTTCTTATGGACTACTTCCACTATTACTACTATTATTTCTTCACTAGTACTACACACATTGCTTTTTTTCACTATTAATACTACTACCTTCTTACTGCTACCTCTACCACTACTGTACTGCTATTACTACTGCTACCCCCTCCTCCCTTTCTATCACTCCCCTTCCCCAGCCCCCTCTGGTATATATTCTCATATCACCTGAAATTCCCAGTAACGTCTTGGCATTCTTCAATGTTTTGCTTCCTGTGTACACATTGAGATCAAATACCAGACCAGTTTCACAATTACACAACACTAACAGCTTGATACCAAAGCATTTCCTTTTGCTTGGTATATACTGCTTGAATGATAGTTACCACTGAACAGTATCAAAGACTCTGATGACAAGGTTCAAGGAGGGATAAATACTCACTGAACTTCTGCGTGAGATACATATCAACACTCCTTGTATAATGTCACTTCTGTTGGGCCTTATCTTGTCTTAGAAGTGTAGCATATGTAGCAGCAGGATAAATCTACTGATGGAGAAGAGTTAAATGAGCACCGAGGCATATATACGGCAGTCGATCAACTAGTATGATGCAAAGGTGGCATAAGCATTATTGTGGTAAAGTTTTTTTCCCACTAGTGTAGCCATGGCTGTGGTGAAACAACCATGTTTACCATTGTATACAGGAAGTGTTTGTTGGTTTCCCCCTCATTACTATTTGCATCAGGGATTCATCAAAACAGTTCAAAGGATTCAAGTTTAGTGGCATCATTCTAGATTCCACTCTCATCATATTGATAGGGATCTGGTACAACATCTGTGCATCATCTTGCCAATCCCAGATGTGGTTTGGTGATGGTTGCTGGATATTTGCAGCTGATTATGGTGGTTGTAGGAGTTGTTGTTTTGTGTGGTTGGTGGAGGCAGCCCAAGCTGCTTGGGATGTAGGATATGGTTCCCATCCTGGGCTGGCACTCTTGTCACCCACCTCCCTCTCCCATGTAGTGCTGGCAATGCTTGCTGCTGGCTACCCATGTCAATGGATGCACCATCCTATCACCAGTGTTGGATCCTGTGATGCACTATGTCCTTTCAGGATAGCAATGGGCACACTATCAGACCACGTGCAGCGCCATATATATTGACACGTCACAGGCCATTAATTTTCATCACTATCACGTGACTGGTCATTGATTACCAGGAAATTGAAGTGCACATTACTATCACCACTACATTACTCACATCTGTGCCCAAGCCATGGGAGAATGAGCCTTCACTTACATGGTAGACATTCTTGATGAACCAACCCCAGATGTAGATGGTTGCAGCACTTTTTGGCATTCCATCCATCACCTTCCATCACTAAACATTTGAAACCAAAGAACTCGTCCTTAGTTCTGTAACCCTCATTGTTGGAGCTGTCACCAGGGAATAATACCTGTTGTATAAGGGCAGCATGGTGAACAATGGCATAACAACCCTTTCACTATCCGTCATGCAGAATTATGTTACTGATGTCAGGGTCCATCATGTAGATTTATGTCATTAGCTCTGCTCACCCATAAGCTGTGAGCACTATATTTTGACCTAGATACAAGAGGAAGGGTCTTGTGCAGTGAGTGTGGTCAGTGTATAAAAGAAATCCTGCCTCACACAGTGCATGGCAGGAAAAGTAAAACATTGACTTAGTGTTGGGTTTAAAATAGCAACTTTGAGGTGTTTTCTAGGATGGCTTTTATATTATTGGCTTTTTTTTGGTATTAATTGATAGAATGGAAAACATACTACTGAAACAAAGATAACTTTAGCTGGTTCCAGGACCAGCAGTAGCTTGAAATCTGCCTGAAAGTAGAGGAAATATTCAATTTTTGTCACTATTCCTGAGGACAGGTAAAACACCCTCTGGACTTTATGGGCTTTTACTAGGTCTGGTTCAATTATTGGGACACTGTAAACCATAACCAATCATTCCTGGTTATGTTTTATTATCCAAGAAATACGGTAAAGCTTAGATTTTTGTACGATGACAAATTCAAAGTGGAAGGCAAGTGTAAGAGAGAAGTCTAGACATGATTAATGAACAGAGGAAATGTTTGTGTGCCTGGAATGTGTACAGTGTGTATTTTGGACACTTAAATTGGACTTTTTTTTAATTTTGCATAAAATCTGCCAAATTTCCAATTTCTGTGCACTTTGTATGTTCGTTTTGAATAGGCAGTTTCTTGTGTTTAATCAAGAGAACGGTAAACATACTAGCAAAATAGTTAAGAATTATAAAAAATGGCCAATGGAATTGGCTTAAAATAGTACTCAAAGTCAGCAAATTCGCCAATGGGTAAATTGCACCCAGACCGCTAAATCTGTGCCTGTGCAATTACATAAGTTTTCCACTAATTCTTTATTGAAGAAGAAGAAGAAGAAGAAGAAGAAGAAGAAGAAGAAGAAGAAGAAGAAGAAGAAGAAGAAGAAGAAGAAGAAGAAGAAGAAGAAGAAGAAGAAGAAGAAGAAGAAGAAGAAAAGAAGAAGAAGAAAAGAAGAAGAAGAAAAGAAGAAGAAAAGAAGAAGAAGAAAAGAAGAAGAAAAGAAGAAGAAGAAGAAGAAGAAGAAGAAGAAGAAGAAGAAGAAGAAGAAGAAAAGAAGAAGAAGAAAAGAAGAAGAAAAGAAGAAAAGAAGAAAAGAAGAAAAGAAGAAGAAGAAAAGAAAAGAAAAGAAGAAAAGAAAAGAAGAAAAGAAAAGAAGAAAAGAAAAGAAGAAAAGAAAAGAAGAAAAGAAAAGAAGAAAAGAAAAGAAGAAGAAAAAGAAGAAAAGAAAAGAAGAAAAGAAAAGGAGAAAAGAAGAAAAGAAGAAAAGAAAAGAAGAAAAGAAGAAAAGAAAAGAAAAGAAAAGAAGAAAAAAAGAAAAAGAAGAAGAAAAGAAGAAAAGAAGAAGAAAAGAAGAAAAGAAAAGAAGAAAAGAAGAAAAGAAGAGAAAAGAAGAACAAGAAGAACAAGAACAAGAAGAACAAGAACAAGAACAAGAAGAACAAGAAGATGAACAAGAACAAGAAGAACAAGAACAACAAGAACAAGAAGAAGAACAAGAACAAGAAGAACAAGACAAGAACAAGAAGAAGACTGTCTACCATTTCAGAAAAAAAAGGCTGGGGGGAAGGGCACAGATAGTGAAAGGGTTAAGAAAGTTTTCCCAGAATGCACTGCAGCAGTCCATTTTTTGTATACTGTGCACAATGATTAAACGGACCCATTCTTCTATGGCTAGGCATACCCAGCCTCTCACATCAAATATGAGGTCACTAGAATTTATGCATTTAAGTGACAATGGCATTAATAACATATATCTGCATACATGGCAGTGAAAGGGTTAACATAATTTACGAATTCTATACATCAAAACCATGATATGCTGGTGAAGAGCTCTTGATCCAAAGAACCAGAACTATTCCCTTCCTTAAATAAACCTCCCAGATCTCAGATGCAAAAGGATCCCTACAGGTTTAGCAATTTCCTAAGACTTAAATAATAATAAAAACTATGATGAGTAGGCAATACCGTTCATTTCCTGAGTGTCTCCTTATATTATTCATCCTTGACACTCACTATTTGTTTTCCATTTAATTTATTAAGAATTAATTAATCCCTCATTCAACCTCCAATTTAAAAATTCTTATAGTTACTGACTGAGACAACACATTGCTACCAAAGTTTGGCATTATTATAAATATTCAGCTACATGTTTTCTGTATTATTTTTACATCCTCATACACTACACATTTTTTTTTGTTTCATTTGATTCATATTTATTCAGGAATACCTTAATCACAATGTAATTTACCATTCCTTGTAATGCCTTGTTAACATGCCAATTTTTGTCAACAAATCTAGAGTTACGTAATTGTTGCTGCTTATCATGTTTTGCTTCTTCCTGTTCACATTTCCCTACTAGTTTTGCATCTGAGTCAGCAATGACAATCTCACAGATTTTACTTTTAACTTGAAAAAAAAAGTCTTGTTCACTAAAATGTTTACTAAACAGTTACAATGCAGAAAGCTTTTAAAGCCACTAGGTGCCAGGACAGGGCTGGAAGATGGGTGATCCAGCATATCCTATCCACAATGTCATTTTAACAAATAGCTTCCTGTAACATAGTTCAGTGTGACAAATGCACAGCATTTTCTGATGACACATGATACACCATGTTTGTCTTCAGTAATCATGCCTCAATGTAGCAAATGACATGCCATAGAGGAAATACTTGGATACCACTTATCTAGAACATCTGTCCAGGTAAGACACATAGGCAACAGTTAGGCAACTTTATTCCGAAACGTTTCGCCTACACAGTAGGCTTCTTCAGTCGAATACAGAAAGTAGGCAGGAACAGTAGAGATGTGAAGACGATGTAATCAGTCCATCACCCTTGAAGTCGTAGAATTTGAGGTTGTCAGTCCCTCGGCCTGGAGAAGTTCAGTTCCATAGTCAGGAACTATCTGAAGATCAAGCGACAGTGCGGAGACTTAAATACTGTCGGAAGGAGAGGTGCAGAGTAGTAGTAGTAGTAGTAGTAGTAGTAGTAGTGAGAGTGTAGCCACTGAGAGGTCAGGTCCCTCTCAGATCCAACAGTTCTCACTTGAAAGGGTTGTCTAAGGCATTTTCTGTACCACGAGGCCATGTGTTGCAGTGTCTGACAAGATGAACATCAAAATGGTATACAATACCGACAGGTTGGTAGGTAAGACACATAGGCAACAGTTAGGCAACTTTATTCCGAAACGTTTCGCCTACACAGTAGGCTTCTTCAGTCGAATACAGAAAGTAGGCAGGAACAGTAGAGATGTGAACTGTTGGATCTGAGAGGGACCTGACCTGTCAGTGGCTACACTCTCACTACTACTACTACTACTCTGCACCTCTCCTTCCGACAGTATTTAAGTCTCCGCACTGTCGCTTGATCTTCAGATAGTTCCTGACTATGGAACTGAACTTCTCCAGGCCGAGGGACTGACAACCTCAAATTCTACGACTTCAAGGGTGATGGACTGATTACATCGTCTTCACATCTCTACTGTTCCTGCCTACTTTCTGTATTCGACTGAAGAAGCCTACTGTGTAGGCGAAACGCTTCGGAATAAAGTTGCCTAACTGTTGCCTATGTGTCTTACCTACCAACCTGTCCGTATTGTATACCATTTTGATGTTCATCTTGTTAAACACTGCAACACATGGCCTCTTGGTACAGAAAATGCCTTAGACAACCCTTTCAAGTGAGAACTGTTGGATCTGAGAGGGACCTGACCTCTCAGTGGCTACACTCTCACTACTACTACTACTACTCTGCACCTCTCCTTCCGACAGTATTTAAGTCTCCGCACTGTCGCTTGATCTTCAGATAGTTCCTGACTATGGAACTGAACTTCTCCAGGCCGAGGGACTGACAACCTCAAATTCTACGACTTCAAGGGTGATGGACTGATTACATCGTCTTCACATCTCTACTGTTCCTGCCTACTTTCTGTATTCGACTGAAGTAGCCTACTGTGTAGGCGAAACGTTTCGGAATAAAGTTGCCTAACTGTTGCCTATGTGTCTTACCTACCAACCTGTCGGTATTGTATACCATTTTGATGTTCAACATCTGTCCAGCCATTATCAAAATCCTTGCACCATTCTCTAGATTATCACATGTACCATATTTTGCATTGAGTTAGAAAAATGTTTCATGGGAAGATCTTTTAATAAATAATTATCACACCTGCCATATTCCAAACGAGTTACCCAGCAGCTTTCAATATGCTGAGTGCTGTCTCACACACAAAGCCTGGTTCCTTAGACTACTTAAATGTGCAGTTACTGTCATAACTCCCCATCGTTAGTATCAAGATACAGTAGTTGAACTTAAGCAGTTCAATGTGACCCCATTTCCATATGCAGAGTGAAAAAAAATTAATTTACTGTTAAATCTTAGATATGTACAGACCTAACATGTCAAGTAAACAAGTTTTGGTGTTGTTTGCCACCTGGTGTCTACCTAGTTGTAGTTCCTGGGTTTTCAGACAATTACATTTTTGCTTCATTTTTTCTTCACTTAATCCTTTCCTACAGATCATTCAATGCAATGCACAACTTTCACACAAAACACACACAGGTACCACAAATAAAAAAGTTAGAAACTCAGACCAAGACCTAGAGCTCACCCTTCCTTGACTTCAAATAGGCAATTATAAACAAGTTACCTATCATTCTTTTTTGAGTACAAAATGAGTGAAAGATCTGACAATACAGAATTCAACTTATCCATGTTAAAATTATGCC
>NC_091315.1:15729200-15741700 GCF_038502225.1 Cherax quadricarinatus
TGGAGGACAGGAGAGATAGGGGGGACATGATAACGACATACAAAATACTGAGAGGAATTGACAAGGTGGACAAAGACAGGATGTTCCAGAGATTGGACACAGTAACAAGGGGACACAGTTGGAAGCTGAAGACACAGATGAATCACAGGGATGTTAGGAAGTATTTCTTCAGCCACAGAGTAGTCAGTAAGTGGAATAGTTTGGGAAGCGATGTAGTGGAGGCAGGATCCATACATAGCTTTAAGCAGAGGTATGATAAAGCTCACGGCTCAGGGAGAGTGATCTAGTAGCGATCAGTGAAGAGGCGGGGCCAGGAGCTCGGACTCGACCCCCGCAACCTCAACTAGGTGAGTACAACTAGGTGAGTACAACACACACACACACACACACACACACACACACACACACACACACACACACTCAACACACACACACCACACACACACACACACACACACACACACACAACACACACACCACACACACACACACACACACACACACACACACACACACACACACACACACACACACACACACACACACACACACACACACACACACACACACACACACACACACACACACACACACACACACACACACACACACACACACACACACACACACACACACACACACACACACACACACACACACACACACACACACACACACACACACACAACACACACCACACACACACACACACACACACACACACACACACACACACACACACACACACACACACACACACACACACACACACACACACACACACACACACACACACACACACACACACACACACACACACACACACACACACACACACACACACACACACACACACACACACACACACACACACACACACACACACACACACACACACACACACACACACACACACACACACACACACACACGGGGGCCAGGAGCTAGGACTCGACCCCTGCAACCACAAATAGGTGATTACACACACACACATATATGTATATATGTTCCTATGTCCACTATTATTCTTCGCATCAAGATAGAGTCAAACTGTCTGTTTTCTCATCAATGTTTTTGAGAGCTTTACGAATTTGTAGTCCTGAGTTCATAGATGAGGAAATATCCAAAATTTATGAAATAGGTAATGATTTAAAATACCCAAGAAATGTAATTGATAAATCTTTTAAAGTTGCTAGAAATACTTTTTACAATCCAAAAAGGGACAACCAGCCTTATTCAACTAAAAATATGTTGGTTCTCCCTTACCATGAAAACTTGGTTGATATGCCTTCTCTTCTTAAGACTTTTAATATTAAAGTTGTATTCAAAAATCTTGATACAGTAAAAAAACTTTTGATAAAGAATTCCCCCCAAAATGTTGATGGATGTGTCTATAAGATTCCTTGTAAAATTTGCGATAAAGTTTATTACGGTCAAACTGGTAAAAATCTCGAACTAAGATTAAAACAACATAAATATAGCATTAGAACTGGACAAGATTCCAATGCTCTATTTATTCATGTAAGAGATTTTAACCATCCAATTGATTTTCAAAAAGTTGAGAAAGTAGTATCAAGCAAGTCCGTGGTCGACAGGAATATAATTGAATCTTGTTTCATAAAAAGCAGTTTTGACAATAATATGAATATTTCCTTTGGTTTATATAAATTAGATCCATTTATAATTAATAGAATTTGGGAAGAATTTAATAATACACTGGACAAATAATAATTTTAAAATTTTCTTGGGTAGAATAGTTTATGGGTGAGTTGTGCAAAGGACCTATCCAGTTGGGTCGGCGCGCGTCAGGTGTTTAACCGTTGTGGGATCTGATAGTGAGGTGCTGGCCAGACCCCTTATATAGCTTCCTTGGATGCTTTACTTTCATAGTTCCTTGATGATGTGAGTAGTCACGAAAGCGCTTGGAATTTCTCTATTCTTTCAGAGTGGTTGTTTTGCATACATATATATATATATATATATATATATATATACACATATATATATATATATACATAATGTGTATATATATATATATATATATATATATATATATATTTATATATATATATATATTTATATATATATATATATATATATATTTATATATATATATATATATATATATATATATATATATATATATATATATATATATATATATATATATATATATATATATATATATAAATATATATATATATATAAATATATATATATCATATGTACCATCAAGCGTTCTTAGAGAATAATTTTACAACCAGCACTGAGATTGTTGTATGTCGTCATCAACTGATGTGCTGCTGTCCCGTCACTCCTCCTCTCCCACAGTTGGTGTGCTACTGTCCCGTCACTCCTCTCCCACAGCTGGTGTGCTACTGTCCCGTCACTCCTCTCCCACAGCTGATGTGCTACTGTCCCGTCACTCCTCTCACAGCTGATGTGCTACTGTCCCATCACTCCTCTCCCACAGTTGGTGTGCTACTGTCCCGTCACTCCTCTCCCACAGCTGGTGTGCTACTGTCTAGCTCTCTGACATCCATCTTTTAGATGGATGTCAGAGAGCTAGTTTATCCTTTAATTAACAAATTATAGCACTATGTGAAAATTACAACTGCACTTTACTCGCTTTCACTGAAGCAATTTGTCTAGGATGTGCTCACATTCATTTTTTTCCCTTTCTATACTTAGCAGAGCAAGATCACAGAGTCCGTCTTGACCTACAGAGTCTCTCAGATACCAAAGCATTAGTTTTAACTTGCTGAATGATTTCTCACAGCTGTCGATGGAAACTGCGATACTGAACATTATCTGAATAGCAATGTGAAGATCTTCAGGTGTTGTCATTTTCATGTTCTTCCGATAGCAACATTCTGCAGTCCAAAATTTCTTCATATAGCTGCTGTTCATCAATATCAGAGCTGTATAATTCGCCCAAATTTTCGCACTTCTTTAGGTCGTTACTATCAGCGCCGTAACACAGTCCCTCGACATCGAGAAGGAACCCAAACATAGCGTTAGTGTTGTGCAAATGAGCGAACCTTTCATCCATTTCTCCGTGAAGACAGTCAAGTGTTCCTTTCCATTTCCTCTTTGGCTGTTAGTCTAGTGTATCTCGAGTTCTCATCAGCCATTCGTTTCTTTCGTCTCAGGCGTCTTTCAACTTCAGTATTACGTTCTTGACAGATACCGAGTCCTTCTTCGAGTGACTCACTGACCATCGCTTCTCTTTCATCATCAAAATGATATCGGAGGTCTTTCAAATCCAGGGCAACATTGTGGAAGTTCATGTTTAAGAACCTGCAGCCTCTTTTGAATACCGTCTATGGGAATGAGTACTTTTTTCCAAAATCATAGCGAAGGCAGAAAATCGTAACTCAATGCGCGGTTATACCTTCTACGCCTTGCGTCACTTATTGTCTCACTGGTCTCGTTTTCATTGTTTATCATGTCCCGTAGAACTTGAAGTATCTCCTCAAGGTACTTGTTAACGGGCTTCACTGCACTTCACCTGGTTTCGGACTCCGACTTCAACACATGCATGGCGTTTTTGAGTTTTTCCCAGCACTGTGTTGAAAGAGAGAACACGTAGAGAGCTTCAATGGTTTCAAAAATCGTGACCATCATTTATCCTGTTTGGTATCCTGATTGCTACACTCAGGTACATTAATCTGTGACTTACTACATTATCTGCCTTGGACAGGTGATGCCAAGTTACGTTCACAGGTGAATAAACGCAGCTGCTAATAATATTTAGAGAGCATGGCATAAATTTTGGAGCTGGTAGGAGAATAAATGAAAAAAAGAGGTTCTCAATGAGAAATTAATATTCGGTGGAGGGGGTAAAGTTTTACTAAGCAAAAATATCATGATCTTTTTATTTAAGCAGAGGTGGCGCCAGATTTTCTATACTGTTGGGGCTTAGGGGTGACTATATTGTTGGAAGGGGAGGCTAAGAGACTTGTTTAGAAGCAACATTATTATTATTATTACTATTTTTATTTGGGGAGGGGGCTTTGAGGAGCCCTATTAGAGAGCTAGGAGTCATCTTGTATTTACCCGACCTTGGATATGCACCACTCTCTCCTAAGATGGCCTGCGCTCCATTTTATCATCGACTGTGAGACAATGTATAAAACTGCAGTTCGACTTCTTTCGAGCACTGATTCGGTCTGTTGGACGTGTCATTTCATCAGAGATTATAACACTGGAGAAATATTAGTAAACTTATTGTTATGTACAAGGGAGCAAGAAGACAGCTATTACACCACAAGATGGGCAACCAACAGCAGCTTCTCTCTGGTAGAGAGTGAGTCTTCTCAAGGATCGGACTCCATCAGTTATCATTTATGTTTTGTCTCACACGTATTTTGAGCATAGTCCAACAGACAGATATTCAGTAAGTCGAGTCAAGAGTTCAAATGAGAGTTCTGGTTCACAGATGACGCCACCTGCACAACACACCTTACATTCAACTTGCTTAATATTAAAGAAAATATATACTTATACGTTAACTGTTTATTATGAGCTTACCAGGGATATTCTTTGGGATGAGCTGAGGTACCATAACAAAAAAAAAGGCTGATTACATTCTAGTTACCTTTAATTCGGTCTAGGCAGATGGGGGCCAGGGTAGCATAGCGGGAGAAAGAGAAATAAAGAAAGGGAGAGAAGAAAATGGGAAAACTAATGAACGGATATAAGGATGTAGAGGAATTTGGAATGAAAGAAAGGAGGTATACAGATCAATAAGCTTGGGAGATATAATAGGGAAATGACTTCATCTGTTTTTCCCCTGCGACTTGATTCTCAGCGTAGCTCAGTGTCGTCGTGCACACTGCTTAGCCAGCGTCAACGATGCAGGAAAAGTGTTGAGCATCTCGTGGAAGAACTCTTAGTCACCATGAGAGTCCAGACGTGCAACACACACACAACCGATGATGAGATACCTTCATACAATTTTTATAAAATTTTCAGAGCGTGGCTGCAAAAATCGCTTAAAAGCACCACTAAAAGTCTTGAGTCGTGTGTGTAGTGTCGTCCAGCTTCACGGTGAATGCTCGTGATCCATTGTTACAATGCACTTGATAAGCTAATTCAGTAGTAAGACCCATTATAACGGTGAGGCCACATTCTTCCTAACTCAGCGTCATTGTCTCTGCCAGAGCAGTGCGTGACCCAATACTCATTGTGGTCAACTTCTTCATCAATAACTAGCATTGTTTCCATCACTAATGTGTATTTGTCTCTTGCTGTCCTCATACTCCTCTGTGTATCTCGTCGTTGGTGTCATTATGTAAGCATCGATTTGAGTTTTGTCATGTTGAGACTCAGCTCCTGACCTCGCTTCTTTAACAGGCACTGATGGTTTCTGGTCAGCTTTTGAAACTGTGCATTAAATTTTATTTCTTCACTTCCTCATCCAACTCATTCCAGTTTTTTCAACCATCCTGAGACTAAAGAAGTACTTCCTTGCATTCCTGTGGCTCATCGGTGTCTTCAACTTCCTTTTGCGTCTTCCCTGTTTAACATTCTTTTTGTGCATATATATTATCTTTATCTGATTGACAATTTTTGTTTTAATATTTTGTATTTCGAAATCCTAGTTTCCCCTAGTCCTTATCTCTGCCTCAGTTGCCGGGATCAGTTCCTTCAACCTCTGGAGTTTACCTGGAGAGAGTTCCGGGGTCAACGTCCCCGCGGCCCGGTCTGTGACCAGGCCTCCTGGTGGATCAGAGCCTGATCAACCAGGCTGTTGCTGCTGGCTGCACGCAAACCAACGTACGAGCCACAGCCCGGCTGGTCAGGAACCGACTTTAGGTGCTTGTCCAGTGCCAGCTTGAAGACTGTCAGGGGTCTGTTGGTAATCCCCCTTATGTATGCTGGGAGGCAGTTGAACAGTCTCGGGCCCCTGACACTTATTGTATGGTCACTTAACGTGCTAGTGACACCCCTGCTTTTCATTGGGGGGGTGTTGCATCGTCTGCCAAGTCTTTTGCTTTCGTAGTGAGTGATTTTCGTGTGCAAGTTCGGTACTAGTCCCTCTAGGATTTTCCAGGTGTATATAATCATGTATCTCTCCCGCCTGCGTTCCAGGGATTACAGGTCTAGGAACCTCAAGCGCTCCCAGTAATTGAGGTGTTTTATCTCCGTTATGCGCGCTGTGAAGGTTCTCTGTACATTTTCTAGGTCAGCAATTTCACCTGCCTTGAAAGGTGCTGTTAGTGTGCAGCAATATTCCAGCCTAGATAGAACAAGTGACCTGAAGAGTGTCATCATGGGCTTGGCCTCCCTAGTTTTGAAGGTTCTCATTATCCATCCTGTCATTTTTCTAGCAGATGCGATTGATACAATGTTATGGTCCTTGAAGGTGAGATCCTCCGACATGATCACTCCCAGGTCTTTGACGTTGGTGTTTCGCTCTATTTTGTGACCAGAATTTGTTTTGTACTCTGATGAAGATTTAATTTCCTCGTGTTTACCATATCTGAGTAATTGAAATTTCTCATCGTTGAACTTCATATTGTTTTCTGCAGCCCACTGAAAGATTTGGTTGATGTCCGCCTGGAGCCTTGCAGTGTCTGCAATGGAAGACACTGTCATGCAGATTCGGGTGTCATCTGCAAAGGAAGACACGGTGCTGTGGCTGACATCCTTGTCTATGTCGGATATGAGGATGAGGAACAAGATGGGAGCGAGTACTGTGCCTTGTGGAACGCAGCTTTTCACCGTAGCTGCCTCGGACTTTACTCTGTTGACTACTACTCTCTGTGTTCTGTTAGTGAGGAAATTATAGATCCATCGACCGACTTTTCCTGTTATTCCTTTAGCACGCATTTTGTGCGCTATTACGCCATGGTCACACTTGTCGAAGGCTTTTGCAAAGTCTGTATATATTACATCTGCATTCTTTTTGTCTTCTAGTGCATTTAGGACCTTGTCGTAGTGATCCAATAGTTGAGACAGACAGGAGCGACCTGTTCTAAACCCATGTTGCCCTGGGTTGTGTAACTGATGGGTTTCTAGATGGGTGGTGATCTTGCTTCTTAGGACCCTTTCAAAGATTTTTATGATATGGGATGTTAGTGCTATCGGTCTGTAGTTCTTTGCTGTTGCTTTACTGCCCCCTTTGTGGAGTGGGGCTATGTCTGTTGTTTTTAGTAACTGTGGGACGACCCCCGTGTCCATGCTCCCTCTCCATAGGATGGAAAAGGCTCGTGATAGGGGCTTCTTGCAGTTCTTGATGAACACGGAGTTCCATGAGTCTGGCCCTGGGGCAGAGTGCATGGGCATGTCATTTATCGCCTGTTCGAAGTCATTTGGCGTCAGGATAACATCGGATAGGCTTGTGTTAACCAAATTTTCTGGCTCTCTCATAAAAAATTCGTTTTGATCTTCTACTCTCAGTCTGGTTAGCGGCTTGCTAAAAACTGAGTCATATTGGGACTTGAGTAGCTCACTCATTTCCTTGCTGTCATCTGTCTAGGACCCATCTTGTTTAAGTAGAAACCCAATACTGGACGTTGTTCTCGACTTTGATTTGGCATAGGAGAAGAAATACTTTGGGTTTCTTTCGATTTCATTTATGGCTTTTAGTTCTTCCCGCGATTCCTGACTCCTATAAGATTCCTTTAGCTTACGTTCGATGCTTGCTATTTCTCTGACCAGTGTCTCCCTACGCATTTCAGATATATTGACCTCTTTTAGCCGCTCTGTTATTCTTTTCCGTCGCCTGTAAAGAGAGCGCCTGTCTCTTTCTATTTTACATCTACTCCTCCTTTTTCTTAGAGGAATAAGCCTTGTGCATACATCGAGTGCCACCAAGTTAATCTGTTCTAGGCATACGTTGGGGTCTGTGTTGCTTAGTATATCTTCCCAGCTTATATCGGTTAGGACTTGGTTTACTTGGTCCCACTTTATGTTTTTGTTATTGAAGTTGAATTTGGTGAATGCTCCCTCGTGACTAGTCTCATTATGTCGGTCTGGGGCTCCACGCATACATGTCTGAACCTCAATTATGTTGTGATCTGAGTATATTGTTTTTGATATGGTGACATTTCTTATCAGATCATCATTGTTAGTGAAGATGAGGTCTAGTGTATTCTCCAGTCTAGTAGGCTCTATTATTTGCTGGTTTAAATTGAATTTTGTGCAGAGATTTAAAAGCTCGTGTGAGCGTGAGTTTTCATCAGAGCTGCCTCCTGGTGTTATTACTGCAACAATATTGTTTGCTATATTCCTCCATTTTAGGTGCCTTAAGTTGAAATCCCCCCGCAGCAAGATGTTGGGTGCAGGAGCTGGAAGATTTTCCAGACAGTGGTCAATTTTTAACAGCTGTTCCTGGAATTGCTGGGATGTTGCATCCGGAGGCTTGTAGACTACCACAATGACTAGGTTTTGGTTCTCGACATTTACTGCTAAAACTTCCACCACATCATTTGAGGCATTAAGCAGTTCTGTGCAAACAAGTGACTCTGCAATGTACAGGCCAACCCCCCCCCCCTTTTGCCTGTTCACTCTGTCACATCTGTATAGGTTGTAACCTGGGATCCATATTTCGTTGTCCAAGTGATCCTTTATGTGGGTCTCAGTGAAAGCCGCGAACATTGCCTTTGCCTCTGCAAGCAGTCCACGGATGAAAGGTATTTTGTTGTTTGTTGCTGGCTTTAGACCCTGTATATTTGCAAAGAAGAATGTCATCGGACTGGTGGTATTGTTGGTACTGGGGGGGGTGGATTTTTTTTCCGGCATTAGTATCTGTATCTGTTGGTTTGGAGTGGAGGCCATCGACTGTGGTTCCATAAAGTGTTCCTCTCACTTCTTTGATTAGTCTGATCGCAAGCCTTTGGAGGTATAGGCTCCAGTTCTCATATCCCATATCTCCCGAAGGTTCCACGAGCTGGGGCCTCTCCCATATCTTCCAAAGTGAGATTTCAAGAGCTGGAGCCTCTGCCATATCTTCCAAAGTAAGGTTATATGAGCTGGAGCCTCTCCCATATCTCCTCAACTTCCCCACTTCATGTAAAAGAATGGAGAGGTGTGGGATTCCAGTTTCCACGGCGTTTTTTGACCACGCCCCTATTAGGTCTTTGAAGATTCCGTAGCTAGTGAGCCCTTGCTGGAACCCTAGCGGGAACCCTTGCTGGAATGCTTGACAATGTCCTCATTGCCCTACTGAAGTTTCCCAGCTCAGGCTGACAACACCTTGAATGAGCACCATCCTGCGTGACGACATACTAGAGGGACACACAGCTACCTTGTGTTCTCACTGTGCAATTATCATACAGCATAGGGAAGCAGCACACTGCTAATGTAACCAATTTTGTTTAATAAAAAAATTGTCAGGACACCCACTACTCTCTTTTTGCTTTCCCACTCCCTCGTCTTTCCCTTCCCACTCCCCTTCTTTCCCTTCCCACTCCCCAGCTTCCCCCTTCCCACTCCCCCAGCTTCCCCCTTCCCACTCCCCCAGCTTCCCCCTTCCCACTCCCCCAGCTTCCCCCTTCCCACTCCCCCAGCTTCCCCCTTCCCACTCCCCCAGCTTCCCCCTTCCCACTCCCCCAGCTTCCCCCTTCCCACTCCCCCAGCTTCCCCCTACTCTCCACACATTGACCACTTATACATTTTAAATCTATTACTTCCGTGTCATTCTGTTATGCAATGAAGGAATTCATATTATCTGGAAAAAAGGTGTATGATATATAAATGTTATGTAAAAACTCTCACACAAAGATTAAATAAGTGATTATCGTTTATTAGACAAAGAGTCATTTATATTACGTTGGAAGTCGCATGACTGGCAATTTACAGCTGAAAATGACCACAACTATGAAAATGGGGGATATCTGAGAGCCCGGCTTTTTTCTCTAAGTGAAAAAAAATAGCTTTAGTTCGCTGAATAAATTGCATGTATATTATGAAAGCAATCATGATTTTTGAGACGTCATGAGAAAATCCAGACCTTGATCCATTACATTCATTGATTCAGCCAGTGTTCATATCTAGCTAAATTTTATACCGATGAATTTACCCACTAAAAGCTGTCATCTAACTATTTACTATTATCTAAGCCCAGCCCTATCTAAAGTATACTGCCACTCCAGGGTGTCACCCATGATAGTCAACTAACACCCAGATACCTACTAAATACTTGGTAAACAGGAACTATAAAATTAGGAGACCTGCGCATGTAAGTCAACATCTGACTCGAGAGTGAAAATGTACTTCTTGGGCTGATCAGAAGACGCTGAACCTGAGTGTAACCTTCCTTGCAAGAAGTCCGGGGAAAAAATCAGATACCCAGGTGCTTCAGCAGCGACCTGCTCGAACATGGACGTTGTGCTATGTACAACACAATGTTGCTTTTATTGTCTAAGTTAGTAAACAAAGAACTGGAGCAGTTGTGATGAAAATATTTGTGTGTGTGTGTGTGTGTGTGTGTGTGTGTGTGTGTGTGTGTGTGTGTGTGTGTGTGTGTGTGTGTGTGTGTGTGTGTGTGTGTGTTACCATTTTGTCCTAGGCACATGTCGATTAGACACTAGGCCTGTTGTATATGCGTGCGTGCGTGTGTTAGTTACCATTCTGTCCTATGCACATATTGATTACACACTAGGCCTGTTGTATAAGTGTGTGCATGTATGTGAGTGTGTGTGTGTGTGTGAGTGTGTTTGTGTGTGTGTGTGTGTGTGTGTGTGTGTGTGTGTGTGTGTGTGTGTGTGACTGTGTGTACTTCCTAACATCCCTGTGTGTGTGTGTGTGTGTGTCCAATCTCTGGAACATGTGTGTGTGTGTGTGTGTGTGTGTGTGTGTGTGTGTGGTGTGTGTGTGTGATGTGTGTGTGTGTGTATGCGTGTGTATCTGTGATTGCCTGTACGTGCGTCCTTGACTGTGTACATGTTCATGTTAGTGCATGAGGGTGTGTTGTGCGCGTGTGTGTACGTAATTCCTGCCATCAAGAATGCCACATGAGACTGTTAATAAACATGGGTTACAACAGATCTTAGATCTAACTCAAGCAACGTTTTTCTTACAGATGATTTAAGCTTCCAGTATAACGAAGACATCTACATCAGTGATGTGTACAACTACTGACCTTCTACAAGTAAATAACGCATCCACGGATGGAAATTCATGATTATTACACTAAGGACATGATTTTCCAACGCTCTTCAGTTCTTTTCAAGACAGATTGTAGTTAAGAAAATATATACCAGGAGTAGTGTACGTCCGTATGTTGTAATACACAGACAGTAGTGTTCCTCTGTATATGTACTCTTAGCGTCCACCTTAGTTACTATTTTAGGTACCTACGAGTCCTTACTTTTAGTGAACAGGTGAGCTATCATCTCAACGAGCATCGTGCAGGCAACAGACTTTTAAACCTAGCAAAGGTCCGATATAAAGGTCACGTTATACACAGCCACTATCCCTTTGGAATTAACATTAATTTTTTTTACATCGAGTCAAAGTGAATTTCCTTGACAATTGGTTGCGGCGAGCGAGACGAGAGGCGACCTGTTAATATATTAACACCTCATAACAGTTCTAATATTCATTTCCACTCAGGTTAATTATTGAAATTTGTACAGTTTTTTTTTCACATTATTCACAGTCCTTTAAAAATATATATATTTTTTATAAGAAAGTTGTATTTACGTGCGTCGTATGAAGACATTGGCACCTACACAGTCTCGTGATAATTCGGTATTTTCTTTAAGTAAGATGCATCAGCGATGAAGGTTTGAACTCGACCGGATGAGATATTAACAATATTTCAATTTTCATGATTTCTTCATTAAGAATAACAAAATTATGCTTACACAACTCATGATCAATCCAAAAAATTTAAAGTTTGATGGACTGATTACATCGACTTTAGACTGAGGGACTGATTACCTCAAAATCCTTCTGTGATCTTCAACCATTCTTCTGACGAAGCCAGTGTGTGGCGACACGTTTCCACAGTAAAGATACCCAACCCAGGTGTTGCACATGTGTTTAATTTACCAAGTATGAGAAGACAAACAGTGTTGCAGCTACAACAGCACACACATACGAGGAAGCTGGCATCCAGATGGTCCACCGTCACTCTGAAACAACACAGACCTCCAGCACCTACTCACACATCTTGTACTAAAACGGTGCACTTATCCTGGCTAAGTGATGTGCGGGAAAGTGCTTTTGTGTGACTTACGTCGACCATAAGAGGAATGTTCTTACACAGAGAACTAAGTGAGCTGCAACTGCCAGTAACTTCAGTTAATTGCATGTGCATGCAGCGCTTCTCAAGTCTTATCAATGAAAATCTTACAAAAAGAAAGGAAAAAGAAAATTTGTCAACTTCTTCAAGTTCCACCTTCAGATGTGACGTCACTGGCTTATAAAACCGACAAGTTGCAGACTGAGACACTTGTGCAACAATACAGATTCCCAAATGTTGCACAAGTGTTTCTTCAACACCTTTAGGGATACAGAATAATTACATCTGGCAGAGGAGAAAT
>NC_091315.1:15746700-15761700 GCF_038502225.1 Cherax quadricarinatus
CCCGGCTACCACACTCTAGTATCAGTAACGAGACGCCCACAGCGTTAGTGACCCGGTTATCACACTCTAGTATCAGTAACGAGACGACCACAGCGTTAGTGACCCGGCTACCACACTCTAGTATCAGTAACGAGACGACCACAGCGTTAGTGACCCGGCTACCACACTCTAGTATCAGTAACGAGATGACCACAGCGTTAGTGACCCGGCTACCACATTCTAGTATCAGTAACGAGACGACCACAGCGTTAGTGACCCTGCTACCACACTCTAGTATCAGTAACGAGACGACCACAGCGTTAGTGACCCTGCTACCACACTCTAGTATCAGTAACGAGACGACCACAGCGTTAGTGACCCTGCTACCACACTCTAGTATCAGTAACGAGACGACCACAGCGTTAGTGACCCGGCTACCACACTCTAGTATCAGTAACGAGACGACCACAGCGTTAGTGACCCGGCTACCACACTCTAGTATCAGTAACGAGATGACCACAGCGTTAGTGACCCGGCTACCACACTCTAGTATCAGTAACGAGACGACCACAGCGTTAGTGACCCGGCTACCACACTCTAGTATCAGTAACGAGATGACCACAGCGTTAGTGACCGGGCTACCACACTCTAGTATCAGTAACGAGACGACCACAGCGTTAGTGACCCGGCTACCACACTCTAGTATCAGTAACGAGACGACCACAGCGTTAGTGACCCGGCTACCACACTCTAGTATCAGTAACGAGACGACCACAGCGTTAGTGACCCGGCTACCACACTCTAGTATCAGTAACGAGACGACCACAGCGTTAGTGACCCGGCTACCACACTCTAGTATCAGTAACGAGACGACTACAGCGTTAGTGACCCGGCTACCACACTCTAGTATTAGTAACGAGACGACCACAGCGTTAGTGACCCGGCTACCACACTCTAGTATCAGTAACGAGACGACCACAGCGTTAGTGACACGGCTACCACACTCTAGTATCAGTAACGAAACGACCACAGCGTTAGTGACTCGGCTACCACACTATAGTATCAGTAACGAGACGACCACAGCGTTAGTGACCCGGCTACCACACTCTAGTATCAGTAACGAGACGACCACAGCGTTAGTGACCAGGCTACCACACTCTAGTATCAGTAACGAGACGACCACAGCGTTAGTGACCCGGCTACCACACTCTAGTATCAGTAACGAGACGACCACAGCGTTAGTGACCCGGCTACCACACTCTAGTATCAGTAACGAGACGACCACAGCGTTAGTGACCCGGCTACCACACTCTAGTATCAGTAACGAGACGCCCACAGCGTTAGTGACCCGGTTATCACACTCTAGTATCAGTAACGAGACGACCACAGCGTTAGTGACCCGGCTACAACACTCTAGTATCAGTAACGAGACGACCACAGCGTTAGTGACCCGGCTACCACACTCTAGTATCAGTAACGAGACGACCACAGCGTTAGTGACCCGGCTACCAAACTCTAGTATCAGTAACGAGACGACCACAGCGTTAGTGACCCGGCTACCACACTCTAGTATCAGTAACGAGATGACCACAGCGTTAGTGACCCGGCTACCACACTCTGGTATCAGTAACGAGACGACCACAGCGTTAGTGACCCGGCTACCACACTCTAGTATCAGTAACGAGATGACCACAGCGTTAGTGACCGGGCTACCACACTCTAGTATCAGTAACGAGACGACCACAGCGTTAGTGACCCGGCTACCACACTCTAGTATCAGTAACGAGACGACCACAGCGTTAGTGACCCTGCTACCACACTCTAGTATCAGTAACGAGACGACCACAGCGTTAGTGACTCGGCTACCACACTCTAGTATCAGTAACGAGACGACCACAGCGTTAGTGACCCGGCTACCACACTCTAGTATCAGTAACGAGACGACCACAGCGTTAGTGACCCGGCTACCACACTCTAGTATCAGTAACGAGATGACCACAGCGTTAGTGACCCGGCTACCACACTCTAGTATCAGTAACGAGACGACCACAGCGTTAGTGACCCGGCTACCACACTCTAGTATCAGTAACGAGACGACCACAGCGTTAGTGACCCTGCTACCACACTCTAGTATCAGTAACGAGACGACCACAGCGTTAGTGACCCTGCTACCACACTCTAGTATCAGTAACGAGACGACCACAGCGTTAGTGACCCGGCTACCACACTCTAGTATCAGTAACGAGACGACCACAGCGTTAATGCCCCGCTTCCACACTCTAGTATCAGTAACGAGATGACCACAGCGTTAGTGACCCGGCTACCACACTCTAGTATCAGTAACGAGACGACCACAGCGTTAGTGACCCGGCTACCACACTCTAGTATCAGTAACGAGACGACCACAGCGTTAGTGACCCGGCTACCACACTCTAGTATCAGTAACGAGATGACCACAGCGTTAGTGACCCGGCTACCACACTCTAGTATCAGTAACGAGACGACCACAGCGTTCTTGACCCTGCTACCACACTCTAGTATCAGTAACGAGACGACCACAGCGTTAGTGACCCTGCTACCACACTCTAGTATCAGTAACGAGACGACCACAGCGTTAGTGACCCGGCTACCACACTCTAGTATCAGTAACGAGACGACCACAGCGTTAGTGACCCGGCTACCACACTCTAGTATCAGTAACGAGACGACCACAGCGTTAGTGACCCGGCTACCACACTCTAGTATCAGTAACGAGACGACCACAGCGTTAGTGACCCGGCTACCACACTCTAGTATCAGTAACGAGACGACCACAGCGTTAGTGACCCGGCTACCACACTCTAGTATCAGTAACGAGACGACCACAGCGTTAGTGACCCGGCTACCACACTCTAGTATCAGTAACGAGACGACCACAGCGTTAGTGACCCGGCTACCACACTCTAGCATCAGTAACGAGACGACCACAGCGTTAGTGACCCGGCTACCACACTCTAGTAGTCCCGTACACAACCTTACCTAACCTATCCTAGACTATAATAAAGAAAATGATATTCGTAGAGTAAAGGGAACCTAGTAAGTAGTGGTAGGTTAACAGATTATCAACACACCAGGCAAAGGGGCCCCAGGCGGCTCATCCAAGAATCTCCAGAACGATGTTAAATTTATTTGTCGTTAAGCACTGGAATTTTATGATGTGTTCCATGACGGAAGGATGTGCTCTGATGGGCGACGCTGCCGGGTGCGAGTGACTGTCCTAGAATTATCTCATTCGTGAGGGAGCATTAAACTTTGAAGGGTTATACAATATCTGGGGAAGAGGGAAACAATCAGATACGAGGAAAGAAGAAGGAGGAAATGTCTAGGTCGCTGCAGCAAGAACCACTCACTGGCAACAAGAACCTCTCATGACAGGTCGACCTTAGCAGCCAAACCCCAGGGGACAAGGACAAGCACAGGGGTCTACCTTAGCAGCCAGACCCCCGAGGTCAAGCTCAGGGTCTACCTTAGCAGCCAGACCCCCGAGGTCAAGCTGAGGGTCTACCTTAATAGTCAGACTCCTGGAGTCAAGCAGAGGTATATCCTAGTAACCAGACCCCCATGTCAGAGGTCAATTTTTGAGGAACACACCGAGCCAGGCACGGTGACTTGACCAAACCAACCCCACAACCAATATAGATAAAGTTTGTATAGTTTAAGTTAGGTTAGTTTGGGTTAGTTTCGTAGAAAACGTAGCACATTCTTTGCAGTGAAATTACAACACAGATCTATGCTAACACTCTCACTACTTAACTACAGAAATACAGAAATAATTCTCCAGAACCAATTTTACTATAAATATATCACGGATGTAATGCCGGTGTGTTGATTAAATCACATTTGCAACATCTGTGTTTCTTTGTGAGATCGTCCCTTGCAGGCGATGCCCAAATGCTGCACGTGTGTCTTATTTATCAACAAGTTCAGCCAAATTTTATATTTTCATATGCTACACGACCGAAGTTTTAGGTAGTTTACAAAAACCGTACCACGGGTGGGGTTTGAACCCGCGGTCTGGAGTTTGGAGACTCTCTGAACGCGGGCTCAAACCCCGCCCGTGGTATGGTTTGTTTGCAATCGTGTCATTAGGATTTCGTGAGTTTAGTTAGGTACTTAAAATTCGTCATACATAATAATTAGCTGAGAGTGTCACGTGGTGTTTGTTGACGATGGTTAAGGACAAATATCACTCTGGTATTTCATCTGGAATATGAAACAAGACTAATGTATAGAGAATATGAAAGTCACAATACCGTGACTGGAACAATACACAAATAACCCGCACATAGGACAGCGGAGCTTACTGCGACGTTTCGGTCACACTTGGACCATTACCGAAACATCGGTATAAGAAAACTACACGAATCTCTTAGCGTGTGTGGATCTTTGATCGCAAGTAATCTTGCACCTTCATCTGCCATCTGTTGACCATAAAACAAACACACTAATGTCGCAGCCACCGTTCTCAGATGCTAAGATGAGATGTAATGTTTACAATGCTGAGAACTGGACTCAAGATACTGGAACGGGAGTCAAGACACTGGAACTAGACTCAAGATACTGGAACGGGAGTCAAGACACTGGAACGGGAGTCAAGACACTGGAACGGGAGTAAGACACTGGAACGGGAGTCAAGACACTGGAACAGGAGTCAAGGCACTGGAACGGGAGTCAAGACACTGGAACTGAAGTCAAGACATTGGAACGGGAGCCAAGACACTGGAACGGGAGTCAAGACATTGGAACGGGAGTCAAGACATTGGAACGGGAGTAAGACACTGGAACGGGAGTCAAGACACTGGAACGGGAGTCGAGGCACTGGAACGGGAGTCAAAACACTGGAACGGGAGTCAAGACATTTGTCCGGGTAGCAATTATTTTATCTTTGAGCTCCGTCAGTTTTAGTTAGTTTAATATGTTTATTATGCACCCCATACCCATCCTGTGGGCGGTAGTCAAAAGATTACAGAGGTACATAATTGGTCCAGGGACTGGGCCTCAAAGTTTTGATAGATGAGCAAGTTGCAAAGGTAATGAACTCACAATTTACAAAGGTAATGAACTCACAATTTACAAAGGTAATGAACTCCAGGTAGGTCTGGTCACAATCATGACAAGTTACAAAGGTATTTACAGATTACAGAGGTACGTAATGGGTCCAGGGACTGGGCCCCCAAAGTTGTGATGGCTGAACTAGGTACAAAGGTAATGAACTCACAAGTTACAAAGGTAATGAATCCTGTAAGAATGGTTACTTACGTTTATACATGGCTACAATCATGAACAAATTATAGTGTAATGAGCAATTCACACTTCCACACCCGGTCACAACTGTAGTGAGTTATTGGTGCAAATATTGATTGTTGAGTCACACACACTCACACTCACGCACGCACAAACACACACACACACACACACACACACATACTCACACTCACATTCACGCACACACACACACACACACACACACACACACACACACACACTCACACTCACATTCACGCACACACACACACACACACACACACACACACACACACACACACACACACACACACACACTCACTCACACTCTCTCACACACACACACACACACACACACTCACACACTCATACACAAACTCATACACAAACTCACACACACACACACACACACACACACACACACACACACACACTCACACACACACACACACACACCTGCACTAGGCGAATACACACACACACACACACACACACACACACACACACACACACACACACACACATACACACACACACACACACACACACACACACGGACACACACACACCTGTAAGGACCCCGTTATCAAGTGGTCACTCTACCCTCAGCCTTCTTTCCCCTCCCTCCCCTTCTAATCCCATCACACGCACACACCTCCCTCGCTTCTAAGGGTCACTCATCCTTCTCTCCCCCCTCCCCCTCCCCCTCCCCCTCCCCCCATAATCCCATCCCTCTCTCTCCCACACATGCACACACACATACACAAGCACATATACACTTGACACAAACACGTACTCCCCCTTCCTCTAACCACCTCTCCCCCTCCCCCTAGCCACCTACCCCTCCCCCAAACCATCTAACCCCTCCCCCAAACCATCTAACCCCCTCCCCAACCACCTCTCCCCCTCCAATAACCATCCTCCCCCTCCCCCATAACCATCCATCCCCACTCCCCCTAACCATCTATTCCCCTCCCCTAACCATCTCTCCCCCTTCCTTCTGTGGAGCAATGGGGCAACCTAGAACTAGGATGAGAACAAAGGGCCCGAAGGACGAATCTGGGAGGGAGGACTGGGAGGCAGAGCTCAAAAAAAGGGAGGAAGACTGGGGAAGGAGGGTAGATGAGCTTACAAGGAAGATGGAGGAGAGGTCAGCAGCAGAATCCAGAAGATGGGATCAACATGCCATAGTAGCAGAAGCCAAGATACAGAGATTAGAAGAGGAGCTGAGACATCTGAAACAGCCTAGAGACAAAGATATTACAGAAGTAGCATCAGCAATGTCTACATCAGACACAGACAACGGGTCTGAAGGGAGCATGGAAGCTAAACTGTATGCAGAGGTCCTGTCAAACCCACATGGGGCCAAAGCAAAGACAGGGAGCACACTAGGACAGAATGAGAGGTTGGAAGACATTGAAGAAACTAGGACATGTGCAGGGACCTTACCAGATACTTGTGGGGGCCAGGAACAGGTGAGCAGGAAGGACAAACCAATGAGCATAGGGGCCACAACTAGGGAAGGGACTGAAGGAAGGAACACTTCACGGGAAGGAACTAAAACACCTCAGAGGATGCAATGGGAGTCACAGTGGGAGGTGGAAAGGGAGAGATCAGTTTTTGTCTATGGGCTAGATGAAGCTGAAGGGGAAACTTATGAGGAAAGAAAGCAAGAGGAGAAAAAAGCGATTGAAGGTATCATGAAGGTGATAGGCGAGGGAGACATGACCCAGGTGGCAAATTTTCGGAGAATTGGGTGGTTCACAAAGAAAAGGCATCGGCCTCTCAAAGTAATTTTCAAGGCAGAATCAACCCAACCATGATCCTGCAGGAGAAAGCATGGCTGAGAGGCAAACAGGAGTTCATGAGTGTGTACCTCGATCGAGACAGAACACAGGAGGAAAGGATGATACTGAAAGAGAGAGTGCAAAAACGAAAGGAGGAATGGGAGAAAATGAAAAAGGAGAGCAGAATAACCCAGGAACAGGTGGAAGGACAAGCACACCCCCAGAAACACCTGCAGAAGGACTCCAGCCACGACACCCCAAGGCAACTGAACAATCTAAACCAACCATCACACACCGATCCCTCTGTTCCCACCCCTCTGCATCATGAACCCTACCCCTACAGCAACCCCCTATGGGAGCTCTTCCTCCACCTCCACTGCAACCCCCCACAGGCCCCCAGCAGGGCCACAGTTACAGTATTAGAACAGAAGTTGAAGGTTTGGTACACAAATACGGATGGATTAACGAATAATTATGAGGAATGGCAAGAAAGAATCAATGAGAAGTCCCCAGACATCATAGCAGTTACAGAAACAAAACTCACGGAGACAATAACAGATGCAGTCTTCCAATCAGGATACCAGATCATGAGGAAAGATAGAAGGGGCAGAGGGGGAGGAGGGGTTGCTCTGCTCATAAAAAACCGATGGAAATTCGAGAAAATGGGAAGCATAGACGAGACAGGAGAAAGGGACTACATAGTAGGTACACTTCAGTCTGGGGAGCACAAGGTGGTCATTGCAGTGATGTATAATCCACCACATAACTGCAGGAGGCCAAGAGAGGAATATGAAGAAAGCAACAGAGCAATGGTGGACACACTTGCTGAGGTGGCAAGAAGAGCTCACTCCAGCAGAGCAAAGTTGCTGGTTATGGGGGATTTCAACCACAGGGAGATTGACTGGGAAAACCTGGAGCCACATGGGGGTCCCGAAACATGGAGAGCCAAGATGTTGGATGTGGTGCTGGAAAACCTCATGCACCAACATGTTAAGGACACTACCAGAGTGAGAGAGGAGGATGAACCAGCAAGATTGGACCTTGTGTTCACCCTGGGCAGTTCAGACATTGAGGACATCACATATGAGAGTCCCCTAGGAGCTAGTGACCACGTGGTTCTGTGCTTTGAATATATAGTAGAGTTGCAAGTGGAGAGAGTAACAGGAGTTGAATGGGAAAAGCCTGACTATGAAAGAGGGGACTACATAGGGTTGAGGAACTTCCTGCAGGAGGTTCCGTGGGACGGAGAACTGGCATGAAAGCCAGTAAATGAAATGATGCAATATGTAACAACAAAATGCAAGGAGGAAGTGGAAACGTTTATTCCCAAGGGCAACAGAAACAATGGGAAGACCAGAACGAGCCCCTGGTTTATCCGATGGTGTAAGGAGGCAAAAACGAAGTGCAATAGAGAATGGAAAAAGTACAGAAGGCAGAGAACACATGAAAATAGGGAGATCAGTCGCAGAGCCAGGAACGAGTATGCACAGGTAAGGAGGGAGGTCCAGCGACAGTATGAAAATAACATAGCATCGAAAATTAAGACTGACCCGAAACTGTTGTATAGCCACATCAGGAGGAAGACAACAGTCAAAGACCAGGTGATCAGACTGAGGACAGAAGGTGGAGAACTCACAAGAAATGATCAGGAGGTATGTGAGGAACTAAACAGGAGATTTAAGGAAGTTTTTACAGTAGAGACAGGAAGAGCTCTGGGAAGACAGCACAGAAGGGAACATCAAGAAGGAATATACCAACATGTGTTGGATGACATACGAACAACCGAGGAGGAGGTGCAGAAGCTGCTAAGTGACCTTGATACCTCAAAGGCGATGGGTTCATGGAAGACAAATCCTGTGTCACAAACCTTCTGGAGTTTTATGACAAGGTAACAGAAGTAAGACACGAGAGAGAGGGGTGGGTTGATTGCGTTTTCCTAGACTGCAGGAAGGCCTTTGACTCAGTTCCCCACAAGAGATTAGTGCAGAAGCTGGAGTATCAGGCGCATAAAACAGGGAGGGCACTGCAATGGATCAGGGAATACCTGACAGGGAGGATACAACGAGTCATGGTACGTGAAGAGGTATCACAGTGGGCGCCTGTGACGAGCGGGGTCTCACAGGGGTCAGTTCTAGGACCGGTGCTAATTTTGATATATGAAAACATGATGGAAGGAATAGATTCTGAAGTGTCCCTATTCACGGATGATGTGAAGCTGATGAGAAGAATTAAATCGGATGAGGATGAGGCAGGACTGCAAAGAGACCTGGACAGGCTGGACATGTGGTCCAGAAACTGGCTTCTCGAATTCAACCCTGCCAAATGCAAAGTCATGAAGACTGGGGAGGGGCAAAGAAGACCGCAGACAGAGTATAGGCTAGGTGGACAAAGACTACAGACCTCACTCAGGGAGAAAGACCTTGGGGTGACCATAACACCGAGCACGTCACCGGAGGCACACATCAACCAAATAACTGCTGCAGCATACAGGCGCCTGGCAAACCTGAGAATAGCGTTCCGATACCTTAATAAGGAATCGTTCAAGACACTGTACACTGTGTATGTTAGGCCCATACTGGAGTATGCAGCACCAGTCTGGAACCCACACCTGGTCAAGCACGTCAAGAAGTTAGAGAAAGTACGAAGGTTTGCAACAAGGCTAGTCCCAGAGCTCAGGGGAATGTCGTACGAGGAAAGGTTGAGGGAAATCGGACTGACGACATTGGAGGACAGAAGGGTCAGGGGAGACATGATAACGACATACAAGATACTGCGGGGAATAGACAAGGTGGACAGAGATAGGATGTTCCAGAGAGGGGACACAGAAACAAGGGGTCACAACTGGAAGCTGAAGACTCAGAGGAGTCACAAGGACGTTAGGAAGTATTTCTTTAGTCACAGAGTCGTCAGGAAGTGGAATAGCCTAGCAAAGTAAAGTAGTGGAGGCAGGAACCATACATAGTTTTAAGAAGAGGTATGACAAAGCTCAGGAAGCAGAGAGGGAGAGGACCTAGTAGCGATCAGTGAAGAGGCGGGGCCAGGAGCTGAGTATCGACCCCTGCAATCACAATTAGGTGAGTACAATTAGGTGAGTGCACACACACGCGCGCGCCCACACATGTGGTAATGCATTATTTACAGCTAGCAAAGTCAGGGTATTTCTCCAGAATGGTCTGTAATATACCACAGTGGATAAAATACTTTGCCATTTCTTGAACATTTCTGAGTGAGTTGTTTCTAAATTCATTAATTTGATCGCACTCCAGTACATAATGACGCAGGGTGTGACAATAGTCCATCTGGCAAAGTTTACATTACGTTTGGTCTACATCTATGGTGGTGATTTAACCTGCCAAAGATACTTGTAACCCAACGGGAGCCGGGCGGTGGTGACATCCAAGAGTCTGCTTATCTTGTTGGATGCACCATAGACATGTGGCTCCTCCTGCATGATAGAGTGATGATAGATGGACTCACTGGTGTCAGTCTCCCTGAGTCTTAAGTCAATAAAATTCAGTTGTAGTTCTTTTCTTATTATTGTTCTCAAACTGCTATCTGACAAGCCAAGATTGCAATCTACCCCCTCTTTGAGAGCTTACAGCTTAGCCAATTTATCAGTTTTATCATGCATCTGAAGACCAATGTAAGATGGAATCCACATCATGTGCACTCTGACTCCACTGTCCACAATCTCACCATACCTATGTCTGGCTTCTGACACAAGCATGCCACAATTTATACTTAATGAGTTGAGAGCATTTATGGATGACAGAGAATCAGTTACAATTAAAGTGTTAATCTTAGATACATGGACACATTTGAGTGCAAGGAGTATGGCAAACAGTTCTGTCTGAAGGGTAGAGGCCCGGTGGCCTGGTGGCTAAAGCTCCCGATTCACACACGGAGGGCCCGGGTTCGATTCCCGGCGGGTGGAAACATTTCGACACGTTTCCTTACACATATTGTCCTGTTCACCTAGCAGCAAATAGGTACCTGGGTGTTAGTCGACTGGTGTGGGTCGCATCCTGGGGGACAAGATTAAGGACCCCAATGGAAATAAGTTAGACAGTCCTCGATGACGCACTGACTTTCTTGGGTTATCCTGGGTGGCTAACCCTCCGGGGTTAAAAATCCGAACGAAATCTTATCTTATCTTATCTTATTGATGCGTGCTCCAATTTCTTTAAGAGAGCCATCACTCTGTACGACAACAGCAGCACTACCAGCTGCACCAGTGGTTTGGTGAACAGAACCATCAACGTAAATAATTTGCAAGAGTGTGTGCTGTGTGACTAAGTTATCAATACAGCTTAAGGCATCATGTTTGGCTTCAAGGCGAAGTTTTGGTTCTGATTTAATAAGTAGTTTGGGGGGAAATGGAGGAATGGTAGTTTGGAATGGGGTAATATCCCATGGAGCGGAGAAGTGCCGCTGTTGCCTTACTTGGCATAGATCATGTATCTGATTCATGCGGAGGTCGGTACCAGTTTTTTCGATCCATCTGGAGGAGTGTTCACCAGTGCTGAGGAAAGTTTGGAGAGCTTCTGTGCAGGGGTTTGAATGAGCTTGCCTGAGCATATTAACCCCAATTAGGATATTTCTTTCAGTAACACGATCTCTGATGCTTGGGATATCAAGTTCTTTTTGCATATTTAAAATTTTGGCAGTACGAGGGCATCCTAAAATGACCCTCATTGCTTCGTTCTGCAGTTTTTCCAGCCCTCCAAGCTTCCAGTCAGACACAAGAGCAAGTAGTGGCGCAGCATAATCAACCAATGATCTAATGTAAGCAAGGTACATCATTTTCACAATTTTAACATTAGCACCATACCTGGGGTGGAACCCAGCCACAACTCTAAGTGCTCTCAGTCTTTCTTTGTATTGGCGACAAAGTCTTGTTACAACAGGTCCAAGCAGTGGAACCTCAAAGCCTAGATACCTGTATCTGCTTACATATTCTAGAAGAGACCCATCATGCAACTGGATCTGACGAACTGTGCCTCTCTGTCTAGGAGGACGCCTATTGAGTATCTTTGTTTTATCAGTAGAGATTATCAAACCCAGGTCCTGACACGAGGCTAGTACATGGTTAAGGATGTTTTGGGTGTTGGAGAATCCGGTGGTGTGAATCATTACATCATCAGCAAGACTAACAATATAATGATGGGCTGGCTAGGCTTAGCATTAAGTAAGGCATTAATCAGAATATTGAACAGTGTGGGACTAAGCACACCTCCCTGTGGGGTTCCTAATTCAAAGTCTTTAGTTATACTCCTATGTCCCTGGAACAACACAGACGACTTTCTGTTGGACAGGTAGCCAGCGGAGAAGCCATCCTCCAACATCCATTCTGGCAAGTTCACTAATGATTACATGTCGGTTGGCTACATTATGAAAGTTGTATCGAGTCCGATATTTGGCGACCTTTATCAATTTATCAAAGATGTGCATGGTCACGTGATGGGTGTAAGACAATGCAAGAGTCATCCAGGCATCAACTGACACTGCCGTCACATCACCGTCAATACTCAGCGCACATTCCTCCAGAAAATATATATAATAATCAGAGCTGCAAAAAACTGTCATGCAATCACATGCGCCAATGATCGCAAACGCACGGCGCGCGCGAGCTCACGCACAGAGACACAGACACGCGCACAGACAGACAGACAGACAGACAGACAGACAGACAGACAGACAAACAGACAGGCAGACAGAGACAGGCACACACACACACACACACACACACACACACACACACACACACACACACACACACACACACACACACACACACACACAAACACACACACACATGAAAGGCAGTCAGTGTATAAGAAGACAGAGAAGCAATATTCACACCACATCACTTGACTTCTTCAGATGCAATGAGAAGAGTTATCACCCGACCTCCACTGTGAGCTGCTCTTACCCGACCTCCACTGTGAGCTGCTCTTACCCGACCTCCACTGTCAGCTGCTCTTACCCGACCTCCACTGTGAGCTGCTCTTACCCGACCTCCACTGTGAGCTGCAGACTGTCAGCTGCTCTTACCCGACTCTTACCCGACCTCCACTGTGAGCTGCTCTTACCCGACCTCCACTGTCAGCTGCTCTTACCCGACCTCCACTGTGAGCTGCTCTTACCCGACCTCCACTGTGAGCTGCTCTTACCCGACCTCCATTATCAGCTGTTCTTACCCGACTTCCACTGTCAGCTGCTCTTACCCGACCTCCACTGTGAGCTGCTCTTACCCGACCTCCACTGTGAGCTGCTCTTACCCGACCTCCACTGTGAGCTGCTCTTACCCGACCTCCACTGTGAGCTGCTCTTACCCGACCTCCACTGTGAGCTGCTCTTACCCGACCTCCACTGTGAGCTGCTCTTACCCGACCTCCACTGTGAGCTGCTCTTACCCGACCTCCACTGTGAGCTGCTCTTACCCGACCTCCACTGTGAGCTGCTCTTACCCGACCTCCACTGTGAGCTGTTCTTACCCGACCTCCACTGTCAACTGCTCTTACCCGACCTCCACTGTGAGCTGCTCTTACCCGACCTCCACTGTGAGCTGCTCTTACCCGACCTCCACTGTGAGCTGCTCTTACCCGACCTCCACTGTCAGCTGCTCTTACCCGACCTCCACTGTGAGCTGCTCTTACCCGACCTCCACTGTGAGCTGCTCTTACCCGACCTCCACCCGACCTGTGAGCTGCTCTTACCCGACCTCCATTGTGAGCTGCTCTTACCCGACCTCCACTGTGAGCTGCTCTTACCCGACTTGCACTGTCAGCTGCTCTTACCCGACCTCCACTGTCAGCTGCTCTTACCCGACCTCCACTGTCAGCTGCTCTTGCCCGACCTCCACTGTGAGCTGCTCTTACCCGACCTCCACTGTGAGCTGCTCTTACCCGACCTCCACTGTGAGCTGCTCTTACCCGACTTCCACTGTGAGCTGCTCTTACCCGACCTCCACTGTGAGCTGCTCTTACCCGACCTCCACTGTGAGCTGCTCTTACCCGACCTCCACTGTGAGCTGCTCTTACCCGACCTTCACTGTGAGCTGCTCTTACCCGACTTCCAAAGTGAGCTGCTCTTACCCGACCTCTACTGTGAGCTGCTCTTACCCGACCTCCACTGTGAGCTGCTCTTACCCGACCTCCACTATCAGCTGATCTTACCCGACCTCCACTTTGAGCTGCTCTTACCCGACCTCCACTGTCAGCTGCTCTTACCCGACCTCCACTGTGAGCTGCTCTTACCCGACCTTCACTGTGAGCTGCTCTTACCCGACTTCCACTGTGAGCTGCTCTTACCCGACCTCCACTGTGAGCTGCTCTTACCCGTCCTCCACTGTCAGCTGCTCTTACCCGACCTGCTTTTACCCGACCTCCACTGTGAGCTGCTCTTATCCGACCTCCACTGTCAGCTGCTCTTACCCGACCTCCATTATCAGCTGCTCTTACCCGACCTCCACTGTCAGCTGCTCTTACCCGACCTCCACTGTCAGCTGCTCTTACCCGACCTCCACTGTCAGCTGCTCTTACCCGACCTCCACTGTCAACTGCTCTTACCCGACCTCCACTGTGAGCTGCTCTTACCCGACCTCCACTGTGAGCTGCTCTTACCCGACCTCCACTGCCAGCTGCTCTTACCCGACCTCCACTGTGAGCTGCTCTTACCCGACTTCCACTGTCAGCTGCTCTTACCCGACCTCCACTGTGAGCTGCTCTTACCCGACCTCCACTGTGAGCTGCTCTTACCCGACCTCCACTGTCAGCTGCTCTTACCCGACCTCCACTGTCAGCTGCTCTTACCCGACCTCCACTGTGAGCTGCTCTTATCCGACCTCCACTGTCAGCTGCTCTTACCCGACCTCCATTATCAGCTGCTCTTACCCGACCTCCACTGTCAGCTGCTCTTACCCGACCTCCACTGTCAGCTGCTCTTACCC
>NC_091315.1:15766700-15901700 GCF_038502225.1 Cherax quadricarinatus
GCTAGCAACATGTGTGTGTGTGTGTGTGTCTTGAACTGGTAGTGCTAGCAACATGTGTGTGTGTTTTGTACTGATCAAGCTAGCAACATGTGTGTGTGTCTTGTATTGGTGGTGCTAGCAACATGTGTGTGTGTCTTGTACAGGTGGTGATAGCAGCATGTGAGTCTTATACTGGTGGTGCTAGAAACATGTGTGTATGTCTTGTACTGATCATGCTAGCAACATGTGTGTCTTGTACTGGTGATGCTAGGAACATGTGTGTGTGTGTCTTGTACTGGTGGTGCTAGCAACCTGTGTGAGTGTCTTGTACTGGTGGTGATAGCAATATTTGTGTGTGTGTTGTACTGGTGGTGCTAGAAACATGTGTGTGTGTCTTATACTAGTGGTGCTAGCAACATATGTGTGTGCGTCTCTTGTACTCGTGATGCTAGCAACATGTGTGTCTTGTACTGGTCGTGCTGCAACATGTGTGTGTGTCTTGTACTGGTGGTGCTAGCAACATGTGTGACTGTCTTGTACTGGTGGTGCTAGCAACATGTGTGTGTGTGTGTCTTGTACTCGTGATGCTAGCAACATGTGTGTCTTGTACTGGTGGTGCTAGCAACATGTGTGTGTGTCTTGTACTGGTGGTGCTAAAAACATGAGTGTGTATCTTGTACTGGTGGTGCTAGCAACATGTGTGTGTGTCTTGTGCTGGTGGTGCCAGCAGCATGTGTGTGTGTCTTATACTGGTGGTGCTAGGAACATGTGTAAGTGTCTTGTACTGATGGTGCTAGCAACATCTGTGTGTGTCTTGTACTGGTGGTGCTAGCAACATCTGTGTGTGTCTTGTACTGGTGGCGGTAGCAACATGTGTGAGTGACTTGTGCTGGTGGTGCTAGCAACAACTGTGTGTGTCTTGTACTGATGGTGCTAACAACATGTGTGTGTCTTGTAATTGTGGTGCTAGCAACATGTGTGTGTCTTGTACTGGTGGTGCAAGCAACATGTGTGTGTGTCTTGTACTGGTGGTGCTAGCAACATATGTGTGTGTCTTGTATTGGTGGTGCCAGCAAAATATGTGTGTGTCTTGAACTGGTGGCGCTAGCAACATGTGTGTGTGTCTTGCACTGGTGGTGCTAGCAACGTGTGTGTGTGTGTGTCTTGTACTGGTGGTGCTAGCAACATGTGTGTGTCTTGAACTGGTGGTGCTAGCAACATGTGTGTGTGTGTTTTGTACTGGTGGTGCTAGCAACATGTGTGTGTGTCTTGTACTGGTGGTGCTAGCAGCATGTGTGTCTTATACTGGTGGTGTTATCAACATGTGTGTGTGTGTCTTGTATTGGTGGTGCCAGCAAAATATGTGTGTGTCTTGAACTGGTGGCGCTACCAACATGTGTGTGTGTCTTGCACTGGTGGTGCTAGCAACGTGTGTGTGTGTGTGTGTCTTGTACTGGTGGTGCTAGCAACATGTGTGTGTCTTGTACTGGTGGTGCTAGCAACATGTGTGTGTGTGTTTTGTACTGGTGGTGCTAGCAACATGTGTGTGTGTCTTGTACTGGTGGTGATAGCAACATGTGTGTCTTATACTGGTGGTGCTAGCAACATGTGTGTGTATGTCTTGTACTGATCATGCAAGCAACATGTGTGTCTTGTACTGGTGGTGCTAGCAACATGTGTGTATGTCTTGTACTGGTGGTGCTAGCAACATGTGTGTGTATCTTGTACTGGTGGTGCTAGCAACATGTGTGTGTGTCTTGTACTGGTGGTGGTAGCAACATGTATATATGACTTGTACTGGTGGTGCTAACAACATGTGTGAGTGTCTTGTACTGATGGTGCTAGAAACATGTGTGTGTGTCTTGTACTGGTGGTGCTAGCAACATGTGTGTGTGTCTTGTCATGGTGGTACTAGCAACAAATGTGTGTATTGTACTGGTTGTGCTAGCAACATGTGTGTGTGTCTTGTACTTGTGGTGCTAGCATCATATGTGTGTGCCTTGTACTGGTGGTGCTAGCAACATATGTGTGTGCCTTGAACTAGTGGCGCTAGCAACATGTGTGTGTGTCTTGTACTGGTGGTGCTAGCAACATGTGTGTGTGTCTTGTACTGGTGGTGCTAGCAACACGTGTGTGTGTCTTGTACTGTTGGTGCTAGCAACACGTGTGTGTGTCTTGTGCTGGTGGTGCTAGCAACATGTGTGTGTGTCTTGTAATTGTGGTGCTAGCAACATGTGTGTGTCTTGCACTGGTGGTGCTAGCAACGTGTGTGTGTGTGCGTCTTGTACTGGTGGTGCTAGCAACATGTGTGTGTCTTGAACTGGTGGTGCTAGCAACATGTGTGTGTGTGTTTTGTACTGGTGGTGCTAGCAACATGTGTGTGTGTCTTGTACTGGTGGTGCTAGCAGCATGTGTGTCTTATACTGGTGGTGCTATCAACATGTGTGTGTGTGTCTTGTATTGGTGGTGCCAGCAAAATATGTGTGTGTCTTGAACTGGTGGCGCTAGCAACATGTGTGTGTGTCTTGCACTGGTGGTGCTAGCAACGTGTGTGTGTGTGTGTGTCTTGTACTGGTGGTGCTAGCAACATGTGTGTGTCTTGTACTGGTGGTGCTAGCAACATGTGTGTGTGTGTTTTGTACTGGTGGTGCTAGCAACAGGTGTGTGTGTCTTGTACTGGTGGTGATAGCAACATGTGTGTCTTATTCTGGTGGTGCTAGCAACATGTGTGTGTATGTCTTGTACTGATCATGCAAGCAACATGTGTGTCTTGTACTGGTGGTGCTAGCAACATGTGTGTATGTCTTGTACTGGTGGTGCTAGCAACCTGTGTGAGTGTCTTGTACTGGTGGTGCTAGCAACATGTGTGTGTATCTTGTACTGGTGGTGCTAGCAACATGTGTGTGTGTCTTGTACTGGTGGTGGTAGCAACATGTATATATGACTTGTACTGGTGGTGCTAGCAACATGTGTGAGTGTCTTGTACTGATGGTGCTAGCAACATGTGTGTGTGTCTTGTACTGGTGGTGCTAGCAACATGTGTGTGTGTCTTGTAATGGTGGTACTAGCAACATGTGTGTGTATTGTACTGGTTGTGCTAGCAACATGTGTGTGTGTCTTGTACTTGTGGTGCTAGCAACATATGTGTGTGCCTTGTACTGGTGGTGCTAGCAACATATGTGTGTGCCTTGAACTGGTGGCGCTAGCAACATGTGTGTGTGTCTTGTACTGGTGGTGCTAGCAACATGTGTGTGTGTCTTGTACTGGTGGTGCTAGCAACACGTGTGTGTGTCTTGTACTGTTGGTGCTAGCAACACGTGTGTGTGTCTTGTGCTGGTGGTGCTAGCAACATGTGTGTGTGTCTTGTAATGGTGCTAGCAACATGAGTGTGTCTTGTACTGGTGGTGCTAGCAACATGTGTGTGTGTCTTGTAATGGTGCTAGCAACATGTGTGTGTCTTGTACTTGTTGTGCTAGCAACATGTGTGTGTGTCTTGTACTTGTGGTGCTAGTAACATGTGTGTGTGTCTTGTACTGGTGGTGCTAGCAACACGTGTGTGTGTCTTGTACTGGTGGTGCTAGCAACACGTGTGTGTGTCTTGTACGGGTGGTGCTAGCAACACGTGTGTGTGTCTTGTACTGGTGGTGCTAGCAACATGTATGTGTCTTGCACTGGCGGTACTAGCAACATGTTTGTCTTGCACTGATGGTGCTAGCAACATGTGTGTGTGTCTTGCACTGGTGGCGGTAGCAACATGTGTGAGTGTCTTGTACTGATGGTGCTAGCAACATGTGTGTGTGTCTTGTAATGGTGGTGCTAGCAACATGTGTGTGTCTTGTACTGGTGGTGCTAGCAACATGTGTTTGTGTCTTGTACTGGTGGTGCTAGCAACATTTGTGTGTGTGTCTTGTTTTGGTGGCGCTAGCAACATGTGTGTGTGTCTTGCACTTGTGGTGCTAGCAACGTGTGTGTGTGTGTTTTGTACTGGTGGTGCTAGCAACATGTGGGTGTCTTGTAGTGGTGGTGCAGGCAACGTGTGTGTGTTTTGTACTGGTGGTGCTAGCAACATGTGTGTGTGTCTTGTACTGGTGGTACTAGCAACATGTTTGTGTATCTTGTACTGGTGGTGCTAAAAACATGTGTGTTTGTCTTGAACTGGTGGTGCTAGCAACCTGCGTGTGTGTCTTGTACTGGTGGTGCTAACAACATGTGTGTGTATCTTGTACTGATGGTGCTAAAAACATGTGTGTGTGTCTTGTACTGATGGTGCTAGCAACATGTTTGTGTATCTTGTACTGGTGGTGCTAAAAACATGTGTGTGTGTCTTGTACTGATGGTGCTAGCAACATATGTGTGTGTCTTGTACTGGTGGTGGTAGCAACATGTGTGTCTTTTACTGGTGGTGCCAGCAGAAAATGTGAGTGTCTTGCACTGTTGGTGCTAGCAACATGTATGTGTCTTGAACTGGCGGTACTAGCAACATGTGTGTCTTGTACTGATGGTGGTAGCAACATGTGTGTATGTCTTATGCTGGTGGTGGTAGCAACATGTATGAGTGTCTTGTACTGATTGTGCTAGCAACATGTGTGTGTGTCTTGTAATGGTGGTGCTAGCAACATGTGTGTGTGTCTTGTAATGGTGGTGCTAGCAACATGTGTGTGTCTTGTACTGGTGGTGCTAGCAATATGTGTGTGTCTTGTACTGGTGATGCTAGCAACATATGCGTGTGCCTTGAACTGGTGGCACTAGCAACATGTGTGTGTGTCTTGTACTGGTGGCGCTAGCAACATGTGTGTGTGTGTGTCTTGTACTGGTGGTGCTAGCAAAACGTGTGTGTGTCTTTAACTGGTGGTGCTAGCAACATGTATGTGTGTCTTGTATTGGTGGTGCTAGCAACATGAGTGTGTGTCTTGTACTGGTGGTGCTAGCAACATGTGTATGTGTCTTGTACTGGTGGTGCTAGCAACATGTATGTGTGTCTTGTACTGGTGATGCTTGCAACATATATGTGTGTCTTGTACTGGTGGTGCTAGCAACATATGTGTGTGTCTTGTATTGGTGGTGCTAGCAACATATGTGTGTGTCTTGAACTGGTGGTGCTAGGAACATGTGTGTGTGTCTTGCACTGGTGGTGCTAGTAATGTGTGTGTGTGTGTGTGTCTTGTACTGGTGGTGCTAGCAACATATGTGTGTGTCTTGTACTGGTGGTGCTAGCAACATGTGTGTGTGTGTGTGTCTTGTACTGGTGGTGCTAGCAACATATGTGTCTTGTACTGGCGGTGCCAGCAGCATGTGTGTGTGTCCTGCACTGTTGGTTCTAGCAACATGTATGTGTCTTGTACTGGCGGTTCTAGCAGCATTTGTGTGTCTTGTACTGGTGGTGCTAGCAACATATGTGTGTGTGTCTTGTACTGATGGTGCTAGCAACATGTGTGTGTATCTTGTACTGGGGGTGCTAGCAACATATGTGTGTGTGTCTTGTACTGGTGGTGCTAGCAACATGTGTGTGTATCTTGTACTGGTGGTGCTAGCAACATATGTGTGTGTCTTGTACTGATGGTGCTAGCAACATGTGTGTGTGTGTGTCTTGTACTGGTAGTGCCAGCAGCATATGTGAGTGTCTTGCACTGTTGGTGCTAGCAACATGTATGTGTCTTGTACTGGCGGTGCTAGCAACATGTGAGTGTGTCTTGTAATGGTGGTGCTAGCAACATGTGTGTGTCTTGTACTGGTGGTGCTAGGAACATGTGAGTGTGTCTTGTACTGATGGTGCTAGCAACATGTGTGTGTGTCTTGTACTGGTGGTGCTAGCAACATGTGAGTGTGTCTTGTAATAGTGGTGCTAGCAACATGTGTGTGTCTTGTAGTGATGGTGCTAGCAACATGTGTGAGTGTCTTGTACTGATGGTGCTAGCAACATGTGAGTGTATCTTTTACTGATGGTGGTAGCAACATGTGTGTATGTCTTGTACTGGTGGTGCTAGCAACATGTGTGTGTCTTGTAGTGGTGGTGCTAGCAACATGTGTGAGTGTCTTGTACTGATGGTGCTAGCAACATGTGAGTGTATCTTTTACTGATGGTGGTAGCAACATGTGTGTGTGTCTTGTACTGGTGGTGCTAGCAACATGTGTGTATGTCTTGTACTGGTGGTGCTAGCAACATGTGTGTGTGTCTTGTACTGGTGGTGCTAGCAACATGTGTGTGTCTTGTACTGGTGGCGCTAGCAACATGTGTGTGTGTGTGTGTCTTGTACTGGTGGTGCTAGCAACACGTGTGTGTCTTGTACTGGTGGTGCTAGCAACATGTGTGTGTGTCTTGTACTGGTGGTGCTAGCAACGTGAGTGTGTGTCTTGTACTGGTGGTGCTAGCAACATGCATGTGTGTCTTGTACTTGTGGTGCTAGCAACATATATGTGTGTCTTGTACTGGTGGTGCTAGCAACATATGTGTGTATCTTGTATTGGTGGTGCTAGCAACAAGAGTGTGTGTCTTGTACTGGTCGTGCTAGCAACATGTATGTGTGTCTTGTACTGGTGGTGCTAGCAACATATGTGTGTGTCTTGTACTGCTGGTGCTAGCAACATGTGTGTGTGTGTCTTGTACTGGTGGTGCTAGCAACATGTGTGTATGTCTTGTACTGGTGGTGCTAGCAAGATGTGTGTGTGTCTTGTACTGGTGGTGCTAGCAACATGTGTGTGTCTTGTACTGGTGGTGCTAGCAATATGTGTGTGTGTCTTTTACTGGTGGTGCTAGCAAAATATGTGTGTCTTGTACTGGTGGTGCTAGCAACATATGTGTGTGCCTTGAACTGGTGGCGCTAACAACATGTGTGTGTGTCTTGTACTGGTGGCGCTAGCAACATGTGTGTGTGTGTGTGTCTTGTACTGGTGGTGCTAGCAACACGTGTGTGTGTCTTGTACTGGTGGTGCTAGCAACATTGTGTGTCTTGTACTGGTGGTGCTAGCAACATGAGTGTGTGTCTTGTACTGGTGGTGCTAGCAACATGCATGTGTGTCTTGTACTTGTGGTGCTAGCAACATATATGTGTGTCTTGTACTGGTGGTGCTAGCAACATATATGTGTGTCTTGTATTGGTGGTGCTAGCAACATGAGTTTGTGTCTTGTACTGGTCGTGCTAGCAACATGTATGTGTGTCTTGTACTGGTGGTGCTAGCAACATATGTGTGTGTCTTGTACTGGTGGTGCTAGCAACATATGTGTGTGTCTTGTATTGGTGGTGCTAGCAATATGAGTGTGTGTCTTTTACTGGTGGTGCTGGCAACATGTATGTGTGTCTTGTACTGGTGGTGCTTGCAACATATATGTGTGTCTTAAACTGGTGGTGCTAGCAACATATGCGTGTGTCTTGTATTGGTGGTGCTAGCAGCATATGTGTGTGTCTTGAACTGGTGGCGCTAGGAACATGTGTGTGTGTCTTGTACTGGTGGTGCTAAAAACATGTGTGTTTGTGTGTCTTGTACTGGTGGTGCTAGCAACATATGTGTCTTGTACTGGCGGTGCCAGCAGCATGTGTGTGTGTCTTGCACTGTTGGTGCTAGCAACATGTATGTGTCTTGTACTGGCGGTACTAACAACATGTGTGTCTTGTACTGATGGTGCTAGCAACATGTGGGTGTGTCTTTTACTGGTGGTGCTAGCAACATGTGTGAGTGTCTTGTTCTGGTGGTGCTAGGAACATATGTGTGTGTCTTGAACTGGTGGCGCTAGCAACATGTGTGTGTGTCTTGCACTGGTGGTGCTAGCAACGTGTGTGTGTGTGTCTTGTACTGGTAGTGCTAGCAACATGTGTGTGTCTTGTACTGGTGGTGCTAGCAACATGTGTGTGTGTGTTTTGTACTGGTGGTGCTAGCAACATGTATCTGTGCATTGTGCTGGTGGTGCTAGCACCATGAGTGTGTGTCTTGTACTGGGGGTGCTACCAACATGTATGTGTGTATTGTGCTGGTGGCGCTAGCAACATGTGTGAGTGTCTTGTACTGGTGGTGCTAGCAACATGTGTGAGTGTCTTGCACTGGTGGTGCTAACAACCTTTGTGTGTGTGTGTGTGTGTGTGTGTGTGTGTGTGTGTGTGTGTGTGTGTGTGTGTGTGTGTGTGTGTGTGTGTGTGTGTGTGTGTGTGTGTGTGTGTGTGTGTATGTGTGTGTGTGTGTGTGTATGTGTGTGTGTTTGTGTGTGTGTGTTTGTGTGTTTGTGTGTGATGTGTGTGTGTGTGTGTGTGTGTGTGTGTGTGTGTGTGTGTGTGTGCGTGCCTTGAACTTGTGGTGCTAGCAACATGAGTGTGTGTCTCGTACTGGTGGTGCTAGCAACATGTGTTTTTGTCTTGCCCTGGTGGTGGTAGCAACATGTGTGTGTGTCTTGTACTGGTGATACTAGCAATATGTGTGTGGGTCTTGTACTGGTTGTACTATCAACATTTGTCTGTATCTTGTACTGGTGGTGCTAGCAAATGTGTGTCTTGTACAGGTTGTGCTAGCAACATGTGTGTGTGTCTTGTACTGGTGCTGCTAGCAACACGTGTGTGTGTTTTGTACTGGTGGTGCTAGCAACATGTGTGTGTGTGTTTTGTACTGGGGGTGCTAGCAACATGTATCTGTGTATTGTGCTGGTGGTGCTAGCAACATGTGTGAGTGTCTTGTACTGGTGATGCTTGCAACATGTGTGAGTGTCTTGTACAGGTGATGCTTGCAACATGTATGTGTGTCTTGTACTGGTGCTGCTAGCAACACGTGTGTGTGTCTTGTACTGGTAGTGCTAGCAACATGTGTGTGTGTGTGTCTTGTACTGGGGGTGCTAGCAACATGTGTGTGTGTGTCTTGTACTGGGGGTGCTAGCAACATGTATTTGTGTATTGTGCTGGTGGTGCTAGCAACATGTGTGAGTGTCTTGTACTGGTGGTGCTAGCAACATGTGTGAGTGTCTTGTACTGGGGGTGCTAGCAACATGTATTTGTGTATTGTGCTGGTGGTGCTAGCAACATGTATTTGTGTATTGTGCTGGTGGCGTTAGCAACATGTGTGAGTGTCTTGTACTGGTGGTGCTAACAACCTGTGTGTGTGTGTGTGTGTGTGTGTGTGTGTGTGTGTGTGTGTGTGTGTGTGTGTGTGTGTGTGTGTGTGTGTGTGTGTGTGTGTGTGTGTGTGTGTGTGTGTGTGTGTGTGTGTGTGTGTGTGTGTGTGTGTGTGTGTGTGTGTGTGTGTGTGTGTATGTGTGTGTGTGTGTGTGTGTGTGTGTGTGTGTGTGTGTGTGTGTGTGTGTGTGTGTGTGTGAGTGTGCGTGTCTTGAACTTGTGGTGCTAGCAACATGAGTGTGTGTCTTGTACTGGTGGTGCTAGCAACATGTGTTTTTGTCTTGCCCTGGTGGTGCTAGCAACATGTGTGTGTGTCTTGTACTGGTGATACTAGCAATATGAGTGTGGGTCTTGTACTGGTTGTACTATCAACATTTGTCTGTATCTTGTACTGGTGGTGCTAGCAAATGTGTGTCTTGTACAGGTGGTGCTAGCAACATGTGTGTGTGTCTTGTACTGGTGCTGCTAGCAACACGTGTGTGTGTCTTGTACTGGTGGTGCTAGCAACATGTGTGTGTGTCTTGTACTGGTGGTGCTAGCAACATGTGTGTGTGTCTTGTACTGGTGGTGCTAGCAACATGTATCTGTGTATTGTGCTGGTGGTGCTAGCAACATGTGTGAGTGTCTTGTACAGGTGATGCTTGCAACATGTATGTGTGTCTTGTACTGGTGGTGCTAACAACGTGTGTGTGTGTGTGTCTTGAACTGGTGGTGCTAGCAACATGTGAGTGTGTCTTGTACTAGTGGTGCTAGCAACATGTGTGTGTGTCTTGTACTGGTGGTGCTAGCAACATGTGTTTTTGTCTTGTACTGGTGGTGCTAGCAACATATGTGTGTGTCTTGTACTGGTGATACTAGCAATACGTGTGTGGGTCTTGTACTGGTTGTGCTAGCAACATTTGTGTCTTGTACTGGTGGTGCTAGAAACATGTGTCTGTATCTTGTACTGGTGGTGGTAGCAAATGTGTGTCTTGTACTAGCGGTGCTAGCAACATGTGTGTGTCTTGTTCTGTTGGTGCTAGCAACATGTCTGTCTTGTATTGGTGATGCTAGCAACATGTGCGTGTCTTGTAGTGGTGGTGATAGCAACATGTGTGAGTGTCTTGTACTGGTGGTGCTAGCAACATGTGTGTGTATCTTGTACTGGTAGTGCTAGCAACATTTGTGTGTATCTTGTACTGGTGATGCTAGCAACATGTATGTGTGTCTTGTACTGGGGGTGCTAGCAACATGTATGTGTGTATTGTGCTGGTGGCGCTAGCAACATGTGTGAGTGTCTTGTACTAGTTGTGCTAGCAACATGTGTGAGTGTCTTGCACTGGCTGTGCTAACAACCTGTGTGTGTGTGTGTGTGTGTGTGTGTGTGTGTGTGTGTGTGTGTGTGTGTGTGTGTGTGTGTGTGTGTGTGTGTGTGTGTGTGTGTGTGTGTGTGTGTGTGTGTGTGTGTGTGTGTGTGTGTGTGTGTGCGTGTGTGTGTGTGTGTGTGTGTGCGTGTCTTGAACTTGTGGTGCTAGCAACATGAGTGTGTGTCTTGTACTGGTGGTGCTAGCAACATGTGTTTTTGTCTTGCCCTGGTGGTGCTAGCAACATGTGTGTGTGTCTTGTACTGGTGATACTAGCAATATGTGTGTGGGTCTTGTACTGGCTGTACTATCAACATTTGTCTGTATCTTGTACTGGTGGTGCTAGCAAATGTGTGTCTTGTACAGGTGGTGCTAGCAACATGTGTGTGTGTCTTGTACTGGTGCTGCTAGCAACACGTGTGTGTGTCTTGTACTGGTGGTGCTAGCAACATGTGTGTGTGTCTTGTACAGATTGTCCTAGCAACATGTGTGTGTGTGTGTGTCTTGTACTGGTGGTGCTAGCAACACGTGTGTGTCTTGTACTATTGGTGCTAGCAACATGTGTGTGTGTCTTGTACTGGTGGTGCTAGCAACATGTATCTGTGTATTGTGCTGGTGGTGCTAGCAACATGTGTGAGTGTCTTGTACAGGTGATGCTTGCAACATGTATGTGTGTCTTGTACTGGTGCTGCTAGCAACACGTGTGTGTCTTGTACTGGTGGTGCTAACAACGTGTGTGTGTGTGTGTCTTGAACTGGTGGTGCTAGCAACATGTGAGTGTGTCTTGTACTAGTGGTGCTAGCAACATGTGTGTGTGTCATGTACTGGTGGTGCTAGCAACATGTGTTTTTATCTTGCACTGGTGGTGCTAGTAACATATGTGTGTGTCTTGTACTGGTGATACTAGCAATACGTGTGTGGGTCTTGTACTGGTTGTGCTAGCAACATGTGTGTCTTGTGCTGGTGGTGCTAGAATCATGTGTCTGTATCTTGTACTGGTGGTGGTAGCAAATGTGTGTCTTGTACTAGCGGTGCTAGGAACATGTGTCTGTCTTGTATTGGTGGTGCTAGCAACATGTGCGTGTCTTGTACTGGTGGTCCCAACAACATGTGTGTCTTGTACTGGTGGCGCTAGCAACGTGTGTGTGTGTGTGTCTTGTACTGGTGGCGCTAGCAACATGTGTGTCTTGTACTGGTGGTGCTAGCAACATGTGCGAGTGTCTTGTACTGGTGGTGCTAGCAACATGTGTGTGTATCTTGTACTGGTAGTGCTAGCAACATTTGTGTGTATCTTGTATTGGTGGTGCTAGAAACATGTGTGTGTGTCTTTTTCTGGTGGTACTAGCAACATGTGTGTCTTGTACTGGTGGTGCTAGCAACATTTGTGTGTGCGTTGTACTGGTGGTGCTAGAAACATGTGTGTGTGTCTTTTTCTGGTGGTGCTAGCAACATGTGTGTCTTCTACTTGTGGTGCTAGCAACATGTGTGTGTGTCTTGTACTGGTGGTGCTAGCAATATGTGTGAGTGTCTTGTACTGGTGGTGCTAGCAACATGTGTGTGTATCTTGTACTGGTAGTGTTAGCAACATTTGTGTGTGTATTGTACTGGTGGTGCTAGAAACATGTGTGTGTGTCTTGTAGTGGTCGTGCTAGCAACATGTTTGTGTGTGTCTTGTAATGGTGGCCCTAGCAACATGTGTGTGTGTGTCTTGTACTGGTGGTGGTAGCAACATGTGTGAGTGTCTTGTACTGGTAGTGCTAGCAACATGTGTGTGTATCTTGTACTGGTAGTGCTAGCAACATGTTTGTGTGTGTCTTGTAATGGTGGTCCTAGCAACATGTGTGTGTGTGTCTTGTGCTGGTGGTGCCAGCAGCATGTGTGCGTGTCTTGCACTGTTTGTGCTAGCATCATGTATGTGTCTTGTACTGATGGTGCTAGCAACATGTGTTTATGTCTTGTACTGGTGGTGCTAGCAACATGTGTGAGTGTCTTTTACTGATTGTGCTAGCAACATGTGTGTGTGTCTTATACTGGTGGTGCTAGCAACATGTGTGTGTGTCTTGTAATGGTGGTGCTAGCAACATATGTGTGTCTTGTACTGGTGGTGCTAGCAAAATGTGTGTGTCTTGTACTGGTGGTGCTAGTAACATATGTGTGTCTTGTACTGGTGGTACTAGCAACGTGTGTGTGTATTGAACTGGTGGCGCTAGCAACATGTGTGTGTGTCTTGTACTGGTGGTGCTAGCAATATGTGTGTGTGTCTTGTAGTGCTGGTGCTAGCAACATGTGTGTGTGTCTTGTACTGGTGGTGCTAGCAATATGTGTGTGTGTTTTGTACTGGTGGTGCTAGTAACATGCATGTGTGTCTTGTACTGGGGGTCCTAGCAACATGTATCTGTGTATTGTGCTGGTGGTGCTAGCAACATGTGTGAGTGTCTTGTACAGGTGATGCTTGCAACATGTATGTGTGTTTTGTACTGGTGGTGCTAGCAACATGTGAGTGTGTACTCACCTAGTTGTACTCACCTAGTTGAGGTTGCGGGGGTCGAGTCCGAGCTCCTGGCCCCGCCTCTTCACTGATCGCTACTAGGTCACTCTCCCTGAGCCGTGAGCTTTATCATACCTCTGCTTAAAGCTATGTATGGATCCTGCCTCCACTACATCGCTTCCCAAACTATTCCACTTACTGACTACTCTGTGGCTGAAGAAATACTTCCTAACATCCCTGTGATTCATCTGTGTCTTCAGCTTCCAACTGTGTCCCCTTGTTACTGTGTCCAATCTCTGGAACATCCTGTCTTTGTCCACCTTGTCAATTCCTCTCAGTATTTTGTATGTCGTTATCATGTCCCCCCTATCTCTCCTGTCCTCCAGTGTCGTCAGGTTGATTTCCCTTAACCTCTCCTCGTAGGACATACCTCTTAGCTCTGGGACTAGTCTTGTTGCAAACCTTTGCACTTTCTCTAGTTTCTTTACGTGCTTGGCTAGGTGTGGGTTCCAAACTGGTGCCGCATACTCCAATATGGGCCTAACGTATACGGTGTACAGGGTCCTGAACGATTCCTTATTAAGATGTCGGAATGCTGTTCTGAGGTGTGCTAGGCGCCCATATGCTGCAGCAGTTATTTGGTTGATGTGCGCTTCAGGAGATGTGCCTGGTGTTATACTCACCCCAAGATCTTTTTCCTTGAGTGAGGTTTGTAGTCTCTGACCCCCTAGACTGTACTCCGTCTGCGGCCTTCTTTGCTCTTCCCCAATCTTCATGACTTTGCACTTGGTGGGATTGAACTCCAGGAGCCAATTGCTGGACCAGGTCTGCAGCCTGTCCAGATCCCTTTGTAGTTCTGCCTGGTCTTCGATCGAGTGTATTCTTCTCATCAACTTCACGTCATCTGCAAACAGGGACACCTCAGAGTCTATTCCTTCCGTCATGTCGTTCACAAATACCAGAAACAGCACTGGTCCTAGGACTGACCCCTGCGGGACCCCGCTGGTCACAGGTGCCCACTCTGTACTAGTGGTGCTAGCAACATGTGTGTGTCTTGTACTGGTGGTGCTAGCAACTTGTGAGTGTGTCTTGTACTAGTGGTGCTAGTAACATGTGTGTGTGTCTTGTACTGGTGGTGCTAACAACGTGTGTGTGTGTGTGTGTGTATGTCTTGAACTGGTAGTGCTAGCAACATGTGAGTGTGTCTTGTACTAGTGGTGCTAGCAACATGTGTTTGTGTCTTGTACTGGTGGTGCTAGCAACATATGTGTGCGTCTTGTACTTGTGATACTAGCAATACGTGAGTGGGTCTTGTACTGGTGGTGCTAGCAACATGTGTGTCTTGTACTGGTGGTGCTAGAAACATGTGTCTGTATCTTGTACTGGTGGTGGTAGGAAATGTGTGTCTTGTACTGGCGGTGCTAGCAACATGTGTGTGTCTTGTTCTGTTGGTGCTAGTAACATGTTTGTCTTGTACTGGTGGTGCTAGCAACATGTGCGTGTCTTGTGCTGGTGGTCCCAACAACATGTGTGTCTTGTACTGGAGGTGCTAGCAACGTGTGTGTGTGTCTTGTACTGGTGGTGCTAGCAACATATGTGTCTTGTACTGGTGGTGCTAGCAACATGTATGTGTGTCTTGTACTGGTGGTGCTAGAAGCATGTGTGTGTGTCTTGTACTGGTGGTGCTAGCAACGCGTGTGTGTGTGTGTCATGTACCAGTGGTGCTAGCAACATGTGTGTGTGTGTCTTGTACTGGTGGTGCTAGCAACGTATGTGAGTGTCTTGTACTGGTGGTGCTAGCAACATGTATTATGTGTCTTGTACTGGTGGTCCTAGAAACGTATGTGTGTGTCCTGTACTGGTGGTGCTTACAACATGTGTGTCTTGTTCTGGTGGTGCTAGCAACATGTGTGTGTGTGTGTGTCATCATCCAGTGGTGCTAACAATATGTGTGTGTGTTTTGTACTGGTGGTGCTAGCAACATGTGTGTCTTGTACTGGTGGGTCGTGGATGGTGGGTTGTGGATGGTGGGTGGTGGAACTCCGTGTTCATCAAGAACTGCAAGAAGCCCCTATCACGAGCCTTTTCCATCCTATGGAGAGGGAGCATGGACACGGGGTTCGTCCCACAGTTACTAAAAACAACAGACATAGCCCCACTCCACAAAGGGGGCAGTAAAGCAACAGAAAAGAACTACAGACCAATAGCACTTACATCCCATATCATAGAAATCTTTGAAAGGGTCCTAAGAAGCAAGATCACCTCCCATCTAGAAACCCATCAGTTACACAACCCAGGGCAACATGGGTTTAGAACAGGTCGCTCTTGTCTGTCTCAACTATTGGATCACTACGACAAGGTCCTAAATGCTCTAGAAGATAAAAAGAATGCAGATGTAATATATACAGACTTTGCAAAAGCCTTCGACAAGTGTGACCATGGCGTAATAGCGCACAAAATGCGTGCTAAAGGAATAACAGGAAAAGTCGGTCGATGGTTCTATAATTTCGTCACTAACAGAACACAGAGAGTAGTCGTCAACAGAGTAAAGTTCGAGGCGGCTACGGTGAAAAGCTCTGTTCCACAAGGCACAGTACTCGCTCCCATCTTGTTCCTCATCCTCATATCCGACATAGACAAGGATGTCAGCCACAGCACCGTGTCTTCCTTTGCAGATGACACCCGAATCTGCATGACAGTGTCTTCCATTGCAGACACTGCAAGACTCCAGGCGGACATCAATCAAATCTTTCAGTTGGCTGCAGAAAACAGTATGAAGTTCAACGATGAGAAATTTTAATTACTCAGATATGGTAAACACGAGGAAATTAAATCTTCATCAGAGTACAAAACAAATTCTGGCCACAAAATAGAGCGAAACACCAGCGTCAAAGACCTGGGAGTGATCATGCCGGAGGATCTCACCTTCAAGGACCATAACATTGTATCAATCGTATGTGCTAGAAAAATGACAGGATGGATAATGAGAACCTTCAAAACTAGGGGGGCCAAGCCCATGATGACACTCTTCAGGTCACTTGTTCTATCTAGGCTGGAATATTGCTGCACACTAACAGCACCTTTCAAGGCAGGTGAAATTGCTGACCTAGAAAATGTACAGAGAACCATCACGGCGCGCATAACGGAGATAAAACACCTCAATTACTGGGAGCGCTTGAGGTTCCTAAACCTGTATTCCCTGGAACGCAGGAGGAAGAGATACATGATTATATACACCTGGAAAATCCTAGAGGGACTAGTACCGAACTTTCACACGAAAATCACTCACTACGAAAGCAAAAGACTTGGCAGACGATGCAACATTCCCCCAATGAAAAGCAGGGGTGTCACTAGCACGTTAAGAGACCATACAGTAAGTGTCAGGGGCCCGAGACTGTTCAACTGCCTCCCAGCATACATAAGGGGAATTACCAACAGACCCCTGGCAGTCTTCAAGCTGGCACTGGACAAGCACCTAAAGTCGGTCCCTGACCAGCCGAGCTGTGGCTCGTTCGTTGGTTTGTGTGCAGACAGCAGCAACAGCCTGGTTGATAAAGCTCTGATCCACCAGGAGGCCTGGTCACAGACCGGGCCGCGTGGGCGTTGACCCCCGGAACTCTCTCCAGGTAAACTCCAGGTGGATGGTGGGTGGTGGATGATGAGTGGTGAATGGTGGGTGGTGGATGGTGGGTGATGGATGGTGGGTGGTGGATGGTGGGTGGTGGATGGTGGGTGGTGGATAGTGGCTGGTGGATGGTGGTTGGCGGATGGTAGGTCCTGGATGGTGGGTCGTGGATGGTGGGTAGTGGATGGTGGGTTGTGGATGGTGGGTCGTGGATGTTGGGTCGTGGATGGTCGGTGGTGGATGGTGGGTGGTGGACGGTGGATGGTGGGTGGTGGATAGTGGGTGGTGGATGGTGGGCGGTGGATTGTGGGTCGTGGATGGTGTGTGGTGGATGGTGGGTGGTGGATGGTGTGTGGTGGATGGTGGGTGGTGGATGGTGGGTGGTGGATTGTGGGTCGTGGATGGTGTGTGGTGGATGGTGGGTGGTGGATGGTGGGTGGTGGATGGTGGGTGGTGGATGGTGGGTGGTGGATGGTGGGTGGTTGGTGGTGGGTGGTTGATGGTGGGTGGTGGATGGTGGTTGGTGGGTGGTGGTTGGTGGATGGTGGGTGCTGGATGGTAGGTGGTGGTTGGTGGGTGGTGGGTGCTGGATGGTAGGTGGTGGTTGGTGGGTGGTGGTTGGTGGGCGGTGGTTGGTGGGTGGTGGATTTTGGGTGGTGGATGGTGGGTGGTTGATGGTGGGTGGTGGATGGTGGGTGGTGGATGGTTGTTGGTGTGTGGTGGATGGTGGATGGTGGGTGGTGGATGGTGGGTGGTGGATGGTGGGTGGTGGACGGTGGATGATGGCTGGTGGAAGGTGGATAGTGGGTGATGGATGGTGGATAGTGGATGGTGGATGGTGGGTCGTGGATGTTGGCTGGTGGGTGGTGGATGGTGTTTGGTGGATGGTGGATGGTGGGTGATGGATGGTGGATGGTGGATGGTGCGTGGTGGATGGTGGATGGTGGATGGTGGGTGGTGGATGGTGGCTGGTGGATGGTGGGTGGTGGACGGTGAATGATGGCTGGTGGATGGTGGATGGTGGGTGATGGATGGTGGATAGTGGATGGTGGATGGTGGGTCGTGGATGTTGGGTGGTGGGTGGTGGATGGTGTTTGGTGGATGGTGGATGGTGGGTGATGGATGGTGGATGGTGGATGGTGCGTGGTGGATGGTGGATGGTGGATGGTGGGTGGTGGATGGTGGGTGGTGGATGGTGGCTGGTGGATGGTGGGTGGTGGACGGTGGATGATGGCTGGTGGATGGTGGATGGTGGGTGATGGATGGTGGATAGTGGATGGTGGATGGTGGGTCGTGGATGTTGGGTGGTGGGTGGTGGATGGTGTTTGGTGGATGGTGGATGGTGGGTGATGGATGGTGGATGGTGGATAGTGCGTGGTGGATGGTGGATGGTGGATGGTGGGTGGTGGATGGTGGATGGTGGGTGGTGGATGGTGGATGGTGGGTGGTGGATGGTGGATGGTGGGTGGTGGATGGCGGATGGTGGGTGGTGGATGGTGGATGGTGGGTGGGGGATAATGGATGGTGGATGGTAGGTGGTGGATGGTGGGTGGTGGATGGTGGGTGGTGGATTGTGGGTGGTGGATGGTGGATGGTGGATGGTGCGTGGTGGATGGTGGATGGTGGGTGATGGATGGTGGATGGTGGATGGTGGGTGATGGATGGTGGATGGTGGATGGTGCGTTGTGGATGGTGGATGGTGGATGGTGGGTGGTGGATGGTGGATGGTGGGTGGTGGATGGTGGATGGTGGGTGGTAGATGGCGGATGGTGGGTGGTGGATGGTGGATGGTGGGTGGGGGATAATGGATGGTGGATGGTAGGTGGTGGATGGTGGGTGGGGGATAATGGATGGTGGATGGTAGGTGGTGGATGGTGGGTGGTGGATGGTGGGTGGTGGATGGTGGGTGGTGGATGGTGGATGGTGGGTGGTGGATGGTGGGTGGTGGATGGTGGATGGTGGATGGTGGGTGGTGGATGGTGGGTGGTGGATGGTGGGTGGTGGATGGTGGGTGGTGGATGGTGGATGGTGGATGGTGGATGGTGGATGGTGGGTGGTGGATGGTGGGTGGTGGATGGTGGGTGGTGGATGGTGGGTGGTGGATGGTGGGTGGTGGGTGGTGGATGGTGGGTGGTGGGTGGTGGTTGGTGGGTGGTGGATGGTGGATGGTGGATGGTGGATGGTGGGTGGTGGATGGTGGATGGTGGGTGGTGGGTGGTGGGTGTTGTTTGGTGGGTGGTGGTTGGTGGTTGGTGGATGGTGGATGGTGGGTGGTGGATGGTGTGTGGTGGATGGTGGATGGTGGATGGTGGGTGGTGGATGGTGGGGGGTGGTTGGTGGATGGTGGGTGGTGGATGGTGGATGGTGGATGATGGGTGGTGGGTGGTGGGTGGTCGGTGGTGGGTGGTGGATGGTGGGTGGTGGATGGTGGATGGTGGGTGGGGGGTGGTGGTTGGTGGGTGGTGGATGGTGGATGGTGGGTGGTGGGTGGTGGGTGGTGGGTGGTGGTTGGTGGGTGGTGGATGGTGGATGGTGGGTGGTGGGTGGTGGGTGGTGGATGGTGGATGGTGGATGGTGGATGGTGGGTGGTGGATGATGGGTGGTTGATGGTGGGTGGTGGATGGTGGGTGGTGGATGGTTGTTGGTGTGTGGTGGATGGTGGATGGTGGGTGGTGGATGGTGGGTGGTGATGGTGGGTGGTGAATGGTGGTTGGTGTGTGGTGGATGGTGGATGGTGGGTGGTGGATGGTGGCTGGTGGATGGTGGGTGGTGGATGGTGGATGGTGGGTGGTGAGTGGTGGGTGGTGGGTGGTGGATTTTGGGTGGTGGATGGTGGGTGGTTGATGGTGGGTGGTGGATTTTGGGTGGTGGATGGTGGGTGGTTGATGGTGGGTGGTGGATGGTGGGTGGTGGATGGTTGTTGGTGTGTGGTGGATGGTGGATGGCGGGTGGTGGATGGTGGGTGGTGGATGGTGGGTGGTGAATGGTGGTTGGTGTGTGGTGGATGGTGGATGTTGGGTGGTGGGTGATGGATGTTGGGTGGTGGGTGATGGATGTTGGGTGGTGGGTGATGGATGTTGGGTGGTGGGTGATGGATGTTGGGTGGTGGTTGGTGGGTGGTGGGTGGTGCATGGTGGATGGTGGGTGGTGGATGGTGGGTGGTGGATGGTGGATGGTGGATGGTGGGTGGTGGATGGTGGGTGGTGGGTGGTGGATGGTGGGTGGTGGGTGGTGGATGGTGGATGGTGGATGGTGGGTGGTGGATGGTGGGTGGTGGATGGTGGATGGTGGTTGGTGGGTGGTGGATGGTGGGTGGTGGGTGGTGGATGGTGGGTGGTGGATGGTGGATGGTGGATGGTGTGTGGTGGTGGTGGTGGTGGGTGGGTGTGTGGTGGATGGTGGGTGGTGGATGGTGGATGGTGGGTGGTGGGTGGTGGGTGGTGGGTGGTGGATGGTGGATGGTGGGTGGTGGGTGGTGGGTGGTGGGTGGTGGGTGGTGGGTGGTGGGTGGTGGGTGGTGGATGATGGGTGGTGGGTGGTGGATGGTGGGTGGTGGGTGGTGGGTGGTGGGTGGTGGATGGTGGATGGTGGGTGGTGGGTGGTGGGTGGTGGGTGGTGGGTGGTGGATGGTGGATGGTGGATGGTGGATTGTGGGTGGTGGGTGGTGGGTGGTGGGTGGTGGATGGTGGATGGTGGATGGTGGGTGGTGGGTGGTGGATGGTGGGTGGTGGGTGGTGGATGGTGGATGGTGGGTGGTGGGTGGTGGGTGGTGGGTGGTGGGTGGTGGGTGGTGGGTGGTGGGTGGTGGGTGGTGGATGGTGGATGGTGGATGAAGGGTGATGGGTGGTGGGTGGTGGGTGGTGGGTGGTGGATGGTGGATGGTGGGTGGTGGGTGGTGGATGGTGGGTGGTGGGTGGTGGGTGGTGGGTGGTGGGTGGTGGGTGGTGGATGGTGGGTGGTGGGTGGTGGATGGTGGGTGGTGGGTGGTGGATGGTGGGTGGTGGGTGGAGGATGGTGGATGGTGGGTGGTGGGTGGTGGATGGAGGGTGGTGGGTGGTGGATGGTGGATGGTGGGTGGTGGGTGGTGGGTGGTGGGTGGTGGGTGGTGGATGGTGGGTGGTGGGTGGTGGGTGGTGGATGGTGGGTGGTGGGTGGTGGATGGTGGATGGTGGGTGGTGGGTGGTGGGTGGTGGGTGGCGGGTGGTGGGTGGTGGGTGGTGGATGGTGGATGGTGGGTGGTGGGTGGTGGGTGGTGGATGGTGGGTGGTGGGTGGTGGGTGGTGGATGGTGGGTGGTGGGTGGCGGGTGGTGGGTGGTGGGTGGCGGGTGGTGGGTGGTGGGTGGCGGGTGGTGGGTGGTGGATGGTGGATGGTGGGTGGTGGGTGGTGGATGGTGGGTGGTGGGTGGTGGGTGGTGGATGGTGGGTGGTGGGTGGTGGGTGGTGGGTGGTGGGTGGTGGGTGGTGGGTGGCGGGTGGTGGATGATCCATCAGTTTCCAATAATAATATATCACTGGAAACTGATGGAACGTGTCAATTGTTCTGGTTACGTTCGTACAAATTTTATTGAATTCTCTGGAAAATACATTTTCTGGTCGGCTTTTAACTTTTAACGTTGACGTGTTTTCCTGAAGGGAATCTATCCCTTCATGTTTGGTCGTGTAAGTAATCATGCGCTAATTATATTAATCAAACTGGTTTCTGAGGAATAATTAGAGAATATTTCTTCTGATCAGAAATAAATCACAGTGATTGACTTCGTTTGTTTATCCGAGATTTAATTAACTTCATGTCATTTTATGCCTATAATATCTGCCTTAAACAACATTCTTACTTTCTTCAAAACTGGTCTCTCTTACTTACTTACTACTACTTCTACTACTACTACTACTACTAATAATAATAATAATAATAAGAATATTATTATTATTATTATTATTATTATTATTATTATTATTATTATTATTATTATTATTATTATTATTATTATTATTATTATTATTATTATTATCATTATTGTATTAGAGAAAAGTTTAGATTGATTTTAACCTGCGTTGGTCCCAGTTCTTTTTTTTGGAATAAATATGATGATACGCAGTGACATGCAGAAAAAAATATTTTATATAACGTAAGTCAGGGATTGAACTAAAAGCGAACGCGTTTTATTCGTGTGAGTCAGGCAGTGTCCAGGACAGAAGCAGATGAGAGGTGCGCTTAGTTCAGTACGAGTCTGGTGACGGAGGTAAAGTCATCATGTTTGGGCGGTAGTTTGAGTAGGTAATTTTGATATTTTTTTATAGTGTATAATATAGATGTTTTTGTTGAAGTGTTCTCATGTTTAGTTGTAAAGCCCTACATGCAGAGGCCTGTTTATGCGAGAGTACTGTATGGTGTTTTGCCTGCTGGTAATTAGTCTACCAGACAGAAGTGAAGACGGGGGTGTGTATGTCATGGTGCCTCCCTGATGATTTATTGTTTAACTCTGGAGCAGTGTGAGCTAATGTGAATTGGAGTCTGGTGGTTTTTTTGTAGTTATAAGTTGTATATAAGTTACTATTAATATAGATATATTTTACATAGATGAGTGTTCGTCCTTCCTTCCTAAAAATAATAATGTTTAATATATAAGTACATGCTGACCCAAGGTTCCCTGTGTTTCTCAGTGTAATTTTATAACCCCCAGACAGCAGTGTCAGCAGCCTTTAGGAGTCAGGAACATTTTATTTAAGTTACGACATCAGAGTCGTAACATGTGAAGAAACTGAAATACCATTATTTCATGTGATAATTTTATGAGTGTCGCATCTGATTAGTTTCAATCCTTCCACGATGATATCTTGATAATGCACTTTCTGAGTGGCTTCAAGCTTAATGTGCTTGTGTATTTTAGGATACTGGTCTCTTCGGTCTCTTTGAAAGGAGTGAATTTGATTTTCTCTGTGTCTTAATTTACTGTGGAAATTTGAATGTTAGTTTCCATGTGTTGATTTATGAATGACTCTTTTGATCTTCTTCAAATATTAATATTTAACTGTATTATCAACTTATGCCACACTCTGCCCATAAGACATGGGCTGCTAGTTATACCTTCTGCCTTGCCTAAGAGAATTTCACTTCCTATCTGTACTGACTTGCAATATTTCATAGCTCCTAACAACGCAAGAGAGTGCGAAAGATCTACAGCTAAAGATTTCCATTCCAGGTGGCTTGTTCTACAAACACACACACACACACACACACACACACACACACACACACACACACACACACACACACACACACACACACACACCCACACACCCACACACACATACACACACACATACACACACACACACACACACACAGGAGCTCTGACTCGACCCCTGCAACCTCAGCTAGGTGAGTACACACACACACACACATACAAAAAAAAAACGAAATGATGAACTACGTAACAACAGAATGCAAGGAGGCAGAGGAAAGGTTTGTTCCAAAGGGCATCAGAAATAATGGGAAGACCAGAACGAACCGTTCGTTTACATGAAGGTGTAAGGAGGCAAAAACTAAATATGCCAGAGAATGGAAAAAGTGCAGAAGACAAAGGACCCAGGAAAATAGAGATTAGTCGAAGAGCCAGAAACAAGTTTGCACAGATAAGGAGGGAGGCGCAGCAACAGTATGAAAACAACATAACATCGAAAGTCAAGTCCGATCTGAAGCTGCTGTATAGCCACATCAGGAGGAAGACAACAGTCAAGGACCAGGTAATAAGGCTGAGGAAAGAAGGTGGGGAGCTCACAAGAAATGACCAAGAAGTATGTAAGGAGCTCAACAGTGGAGACAGAAAGGACTCTGGGAAGACAGAACAGAGGGGTATACCAACAAGGGATATACCAACAAGCGTTGGACGAAATACACACAACCGAGGAGGAGGTGAAGAAGCTGCTGAGCGACCTTGATACCTCAAAGGCGATGGGACTGGACAACATCTCTCCAAGGGTCCTTAGAGAAGAACCTGAGACACTGTGTGTGCCACTAACAACAATTTTCAACACATCCATTGAAAGTGGGCAACTACTTGAGGCATGAAAGACGGCAAATGTAATCCCCATTTTTAAGAAAGGAGACAGAAACGAGGCACTAAACTATAGACCAGAGTCACTGACGTGTACAGTATGCAAAGTCATGGAGAAGATTATCAGGAAGAGATTGGTGGAGCACCTAGAATGGAACCAGTTTATAAACGACATCCAGCACGGATTCATGGAAGGCAAATCCTGTATCACAAACCTACTGGAGTTTTATGACAAGGTAACGGAAGTATGACACGAGAGAGAGAGGGGTGAGTAGATCTGCATTTTCTTGGGCTGCAAGAAGGCCTTCGATACAGTTCTTCACAAGAGTTTGGTGCAAAAGCTAGAGGATCAGGCACGTATAACAGGATGGGTGCTGCAATGGATCAGAGAATATCTGACAGGGAGGCAACAACGAGTCATGGTACGTGATGAGGTATCACAGTGGGCGCCTGTGACGAGCGGGGTCCCACAGGGTTCAGTCCAAGGACCAGTGCTATTTTTGGTATATGTGAACGACATGATGGAAGGATTAGACTCAGAAGTGTCCCTGTTCGCAGATGTTGTGAAGTTAATGAGGAGAATTAAATCAGATGAGGATCAGGCAGGACTACAAAGAGACCTGGACAGGCTGGATGCGTGGTCCAGCAACTGGCTTTTCGAATTTAACCCCGCCAAATGGACAGTCATGAAGATCGGGGAAGGGCAAAGAAGACTGCAGACAGAGTATAGGCTACGTGGCCGAAGACTGCAAACCTCATTCAAGGAAAAAGATCTTGATGTGAGTATAGTACCGAGCACATCTCCTGAAGTGCACATCAACCAAATAACTGCTGCAGCATATGGGCACCTGGCAAACCTGAGAATAGCGTTCTGACACCTCAGTAAGGAATCGTTCAAGGCTCTGTACACCGTGTACGTCAGGTCCATACTGGAGTATGCAGGACCAGTTTGGAACCCACACCTAGTCAAGCAAGTCAAGAAATTACAGAAAGTGCAAAGGTTTGCAACAAGGCTAGTTCCAGACCTAAGGGGAATGTCCTACAAAGAAAGGTTAAGAAAAATCGGCCTTACGACACTGGAGGACAGGAGGGTCAGGGGAGACCTGATAACGACATACAAAATAATGAGAGGAATAGATAACGTGGACAGAGACAGGATTTTCCAGAGATGTGACACAGAAACAAGGGGTCACAATTGGAAATTGAAGACTCAAATGAGTCAAAAAGATGTTAGGAAGTATTTCTTTAGTCATAGAAATTTCAGGCAGTGGGATAGTCAGGCAAGTGATATAGTAGAGGCAGGAACCACATATAGTTTTAAGACAAGGTATGATAAAACTCATGGAACAGTGAGAGAGAGGACCTAGTAGTGATCAGTGAAGAGGAGGGGCCAGGAGCTATGTCTCTACCCCTGCAACCACAAATATGTAGGTACAAACACACACACACACACACACACACTGAATGGGGTTCAGTGGGACAGAGAACTGGCAGGGAAGCCAGTTAATGAGATGATGGAATATGTAGCAACAATATGCAAGGAGGCTGAGGAGAGGTTTGTACCCAAGGGTAACAGGAATAATGAAAAAGCCAGGATGAGCCCATGGTTCGCCCAAAGGTGCAGGGAGGCAAAAACCAAGTGTGCTAGGGAATGGAAGAAATATAGAAGGCAAAGGAAATAGGAGAATAAGGAGAGCAGTCGTAGAGCCAGAAACGAATATGCACAGATAAGAAGGGAGGCCCAGAGACAATATGAAAACGACATAGCAGTGAAAGCCAAATCTGACCCGAAACTATTATATAGCCACATCAGGAGGAAAACAACAGTCAAGGACCAGGTAATCAGGCTAAGGAAGGAAGGAGGAGAGACACAACAAGAAATGGCCGTGAAGTATGTGAGGAACTCAACAAGAGATTCAAAGAAGTGTTCACAGAGGAGACAGAAGGGGATCCAGAAAGACGGAGAGGTGGGGCACACCACCAAGTGCTGGACACAGTGCACACAACCGAGGAAGAAGTGAAGAGGCTTCTGAGTGAGCTAGATACCTCAAAGGCAATGGGGCCAGATAACATCTCCCCATGGGTCCTGAGAGAGGGAGCAGAGGCACTATGTGTACCCCTAACAACAATATTCAATGCATCTATCGAAACAGGGAGATTGCCTGAGGCATGGAAGACAGCAAATGTAGTCCCAATCTTTAGAAAAGGAGACAGACATGAAGCACTAAACTACAGACCAGTGTCACTGACATGTATAGTATGCAAAATCATGGAGAAGATTATCAGGAGAAGAGTGGTGGAACACCTAGAAAGGAATGATCTCATCAACAGCAGCCAACATGGTTTCAGGGACGGGAAATCCTGTGTCACAAACCTACTGGAGTTCTATGACATGGTGACAGCAGTAAGACAAGAGAGAGAGGGGTGGGTGGATTGCATATTCTTGGACTGCAAGAAGGCGTTTGACACAGTTCCACACAAGAGATTAGTGCAAACCTGGAGGATCAAGCAGGGACAACAGGGAAGGCACTACAATGGATCAGGGAATACTTGTCAGGAAGACAGCAGCGAGTCATGGTACGTGGCGAGGTGTCAGAGTGGGCACCTGTGACCAGCGGGGTCCCACAGGGGTCAGTCCTAGGACCAGTGCTGTTTCTGGTATTTGTGAAAGACATGACGGAAGGAATAGACTCTGAGGTGTCCCTGTTTGCAGATGACGTGAAGTTGATGAGAAGAATTCACTCGGTCGAAGACCAGGCAGAACTACAAAGGGATCTGGACAGGCTGCAGACCTGGTCCAGCAATTGGCTCCTGGAGTTCAATCGTACCAAGTGTAAAGTCATGAAGATTGGGGAAGGGCAAAGAAGACCACAGACGGAGTACAGTCTAGGGGGCCAGAGACTACAAACCTCACTCAAGGAAAAAGATCTTGGGGTGAGTATAACACCAGGCACAGCTCCTGAAGCGCACATCAACCAAATAACGGCTGCAGCAATTGGGCGCCTAGCAAACCTCAGAACAGCATTCCGGCACCTTAATAAGGAATCGTTCAGGACTCTGTACATCGTGTACGTTAGGCCCATATTGGAGTATGCGGCACCAGTTTGGAACCCACACCTAGTCAAGCACGTAAAGAAACTAGAGAAAGTGCAAAGGTTTGCAACAAGACTAGTCCCAGAGCTAAGAGGTATGTCCTACGAGGAGAGGTTAAGGGAAATCAACCTGACGACACTAGAGGACTGGAGAGATAGGGGGGACATGATAACGACATACAAAATACTGAGAGGAATTGACAAGGTGGACAAAGACAGGATGTTCCAGAGATGGGACACAGTAACAAGGGGACACAGTTGGAAGTTGAAGACACAGATGAATCACAGGGATGTTAGGAAGTATTTCTTCAGTCACAGAGTAGTCAGTAAGTGGAATAGTTTGGGAAGCGATATAGTGGAGGCAGGATCCATACATAGCTTTAAGCAGAGGTATGATAAAGCTCACGGTTCAGGGAGAGTGACCTAGTAGCGATCAGTGAAGAGGCGGGGCCAGGAGCTTGGACTCGACCCCTGCAACCTCAACTAGGTGAGTACGTATGTATATATATATATATATATATATATATATATATATATATATATATATATATATATATATATATATATATATATATATATATATATATATATATATATATATATATATATATATATATACACACACACACACACATATACATATATATATATATATATATATATATATATATATATATATATATATATATATATATATATATATATATATATATATATATATATATGTCGTGCCGAATAGCCAGAACTTGCGATCTTGGCTTAAATAGCAACGTTCATCTTGCCATATAGGACAAGTGAAAATTTGTGTATGCAATAATTTCGCCAAAATCATTCTGAACCTAACGAAAAAAAATATATTTCACTGTGTTTGTTTATTATTAAATTACTGTAAACAAATCTAAAATATATTTAGTTGGGTTAGGCTAAAATAAATTGTTCTTGTTATAATAAGGTTAGGTAAGTTTTCTTAGTTCTTTTTGGTGCAAAATTATGAATCTTTAAACGTATAAGAGAAATTTTTAGAAAGGACTTAATTTTAAAGGAGTTCTTGCTAATTGACCAGTTTTGCATATTCGGCACGACATATATATATATATATATATATATATATATATATATATATATATATATATATATATATATATATATATATATATATATATATATATGTCGTGCCGAATATGTAAAACTGGTCAATTAGCAAGAACTCATTTAAAATTAAGACCTTTCTAAAATTTTCTCTTATACGTTTAAAGATTCATAATTTTGCACCAAAAAGAACTAAGAAAACTTACCTAACCTTATTATAACAAGAACAATTTATTTTAGCCTAACCCAACTAAATATATTTTAGATTTGTTTACAATAATTTAATACTAAACAAACACAGTGAAATATATTTTTTTCGTTAGGCTCAGAAAGATTTTGGCGAAATTATTGCATACACAAATTTTCACTTGTCCTATATGGCAAGATGAGCGTTGCTATTTAAGCCAAGATGACAAGTTCTGCTTATTCGGCACGACATATATATTTATATATATATATATATATATATATATATATATATATATATATATATATATATATATATATATATATATATATATATATATATATATATATATATATATATATATATATATATATATATATATATATATATATATATATATATATATATATATATATATATATATATATATATATATATATATATATATATATATATATATATATATATATATATATATATATATATATATATATATATATATATATATATGTCGTGCCGAATATGTAAAACTGGTCAATTAGCAAGAACTCATTTAAAATTAAGTCCTTTCTAAAATTTTCTCTTATACGTTTAAAGATATATTTTTTTCATTAATGTTGTTGTAAAAATTTATAATTTTGCACCAAAAGGAACTTAGAAAACTTACCTAACCTTATTATAACAAACGCAATTTATTTTAGCCTAACCCAACTAAATATATTTTAGATTTGTTTACAGTAATTTAATTCTAAACAAACACAGTGAAATATATTTTTTTCGTTAGGTTCAGAATGATTTTGGCGATATTATTGCATACACAAATTTTCATTTGTCCTATATGGCAAGATGAGCGTTGCTATTTAAGCCAAGATCGCAAGTTCTGCCTATTCGGCACGACATATATATATATATATATATATATTTATATATATATATATATATGTATATATATGTATATATATATATATATATATATATATATGTATATATATATATATATATATATATATATATATATATATATATATATATATATATATATATATATATATATATATATATATATATATATATATATATATATATATATATATTTATATATATATATATATATATTTATATATATATATATATATATATATATATATATATATATATATATATATATATATATATATATATATATATATATATGCAATAAGATCACAGTAGACAGGTGATTTCAGAATATGCAAAACAACCACTGTGAAAGAATAGAAAAATTCCAAGCGCTTTCGTGACTACTCATATTATCAAGGAACTATGAAAGTGAAGCATCCAAGGAAGGTATATAAGGGGTCTGACCAACACCTCACTATCAGATCCCACAACAGTTAAACACCTGATGCGCGCCGGCCCAACTGGACAGGTCCTTCGCACAACCCACCAACAAACTATTCTACCCATGAAAATTTTTAAAATTATTATTTGTCCAGTATATTATTAAATTCTTCCCAAATTCTATTAATTATAAATGGATCTAATTTATATAAACCAAAGGACATATTTATATTATTGTCAAAACTGCTTTTTATGAAACAAGATTCAATTATATTCCTGTCGACCATGGACTTGCGTGATACTACTTTCTTAACTTTTTGAAAATCAATTGGATGGTTAAAATCTCTTGCATGAATAAATAGAGCATTGGAATCTTGTCCAGTTCTAATGCTATATTTATGTTGTTTTAATCTTAATTCGAGATTTTTACCAGTTTGACCGTAATAAACTTTATCGCAAATTTTACAAGGAATCTTATAGACACATCCATCAGCATTTTGGGGGGAATTCTTTATCAAAAGTTTTTTTTTACCGTATCAAGATTTTTGAATACAACTTTAATATTAAAAGTCTTAAGAAGAGAAGGCATATCAACCAAGTTTTCATGGTAAGGGGGAACCAACATATTTTTAGATGAATAAGGCTGGTTGTCCCTTTTTGGATTGTAAAAAGTATTTCTAGCAACTTTAAAAGATTTATCAATTACATTTCTTGGGTGTTTTAAATCATTACCTATTTCATAAATTTTGGATATTTCCTCATCTATGAACTCAGGACTACAAATTCGTAAACCTCTCAAAAACATTGATGAGAAAACAGACAGTTTGACTCTATCTTGATGCGAAGAATAATAGTGGACATAGGAACAGTTATTTGTAGGTTTTCTGTAAATTTTAAATTTGAATTCATTATTACCCTTAATAATTAAAACATCTAGAAAAGGCAATGAGTTATTTTCTTCAAACTCAACAGTAAAGTTTATAGAATGGGCTAAGCTATTTAATTTTCCAAGGAAATGGTGTATATCTACATTTTTGGGCATAAGACACAAAATGTCATCAACATATCTGAACCATTTAGCTCTATTAGGGAGGATTGTGTTAAGCAATCTTGTTTCAGAAAATTTCATGTATAGGTTACTAAGAACAGGTGAAAGAGGATTTCCCATTGCCATACCAAACTTCTGAGTGTAAAACTTATCATTAAATACAAATTTTGCATCAACAATGCAAAGTTTAATAAGTTTAATGATAGTAGGAACTGGCAATGGTAAATCATAGTTAACGAGTTCTTCAGATAAGAAACTTAATAAATCATCAACAGGAACTTTCGTAAACAAGGAAGTAACATCAAAACTAACCATGTTAAAATCATTTAAGTCAGTCAAGGAGCTTAATTTATCAACCAAGTCTATGTTGTTTTTAACATTAAAGTTAGAAATTTTGCCAACAATAGGGCTCAAAATATCAACAAGCCATTTGGATAATTTATATGAAACTGACCCTATGGAGCTAATAATTGGTCTGACTGGATTCCCTGGTTTGTGTGTTTTTATTAGTCCATACATGTAAGGCAAAGATGGATTAGTGGAAGTAAATTGTTTGACTAATTCATCTTTGCCTTTCAGTAGAAGTTTTATTGTTTTATTGAAATTGCTGTTAACGGTTTCTAGGGGATTTTTCCTAAGTTTAGAATAGGTTTCAATATCATCTAAGAGATTATTCATTTTTTCTTGGTAATCACTTTCTTTAATAATTACTATTGCATTTATTTTGTCTGCTTTAGTAAGGCGCAAATTTTTATTGTTATTAAGTGTATCATAAGACTTAAAGAATCTTTGAGGGCAATTGGGAATGTTTGGTTTTAACATAGAGCTATATACCATTCCTTTACTAATATTAATTTCATCAGAGGAATTTCTCTATTCTTTCACAGTGGTTGTTTTGCATATATATATATGTATGTATGTATGTATGTATGCATATATGTACGTATGTATGTAAGGTAACGAGTTACATAAGCTATATTACCTCAACTGTTTAGTTGTCCATTAACAGCCTCGTTATGAAAGCTTGTATACTGAAGACAATGTGTGGATGATAATACTGTGAAGGAGGAGTCTGATTCAGATGTGTCTCTCTGTACAAACGGAGGAGTCTGGTTCAGATGTGTCTCTTGCTACTACAAACGGAGGAGTCTGCTTCAGATGTGTCTCTCACTACCAACAGAGTTAACACGCTTTGCTCGGCTTTATTTTTCTATCTGATATACAGTTTGATTTGAATGAAAATATTTCTTCAATAGGTTTTACGATTCTGATTTCATATTGTTAAGGAGAGTGAAGGGAAACTCACGGAAAAATGAACATCAAAATGGTATACAATACCGACAGTTTGGTAGGTTCTAAGACACATAGGCAACAGTTAGGCAACTTTATTCCATGTCTTCACATCTCTACTGTTCCTGCCTACTTTCTGTATTCGACTGAAGAAGCCTACTGTGTAGGCGAAACGTTTCGGAATAAAGTTGCCTAACTGTTGCCTATGTGTCTTGCCTATCACGGAAAGATCTTGAAACTTGAATTAACTTTGCAACTAGCTGGACTGTAGACTTAAGTTTGCTCTGTAGGTCTACTGACCTAAATTTTATCTCTAAAAATGTGTAGTCATTGTCTTGGCTCATAATGGACTCCATCTCTTTAACGATGCTTTATCCAAAAGACATTGACCAAACATCATTGGTCCATCAGTCACCACAATTCTCAATGACGAAGTCATGGCTGAATTATTCTGGCACAAGTGAAGTAAAATGGCAGGCCATTGTTTGAATTATTTTTTCAGTGAAGCTTTAAATTGTTATAGATGATAACACAATAAGATGATAATACAATGAGACGAACGTCAGAATGATTCTCCCGGGAATGGTACATCTTGTGTGTGATGCAAGAGACAGTGATGCTCAAGACGGTCTCATGGTGATACTCTCCACTGATTCAACGGTTGCATATATTTTTTTTAACTGATCGAGTGGTAACAATGGCGAGGCGTTGTCATCATGGAGTGACAAATTCCATTAGAATATTATAAAATAAAACGGTTACACAATTAGACATTACATGGTTACAAAATTTCACGTTTTATTTTTTAGCCTGATATACACATTTTCTTGATTTTATTGAGTTTTTCGCTTATGATTTTACTTATGCCATTTTATATACTTTACATATATTATCTTATTCATTTCATAGTCTCGGCAGGCATTTTTATGAATATACATGGCAAATTTTCAGGCAAACGAGAAACGGATTGTTCTTGGAGATTTAATATTGAGGTGCTGCTGCCCAATGCTGTGGAAGGCGTAGCAGGGAACGAGTGCCTTATATATACATTATATATATATATATATATATATATATATATATATATATATATATATATATATATATATATATATATATATATATATATATATATATATATATATATATATATATATATATATATATATATATATGTATATACACATACACACACACACACGATAGTAGAGGACTGTTAATTGAATTTTACTTAGTGGGGGGGAGCTTCAAGATAAATAAGTAAGGACAGTAAGGGAGATGAAGGGAGAAACGTGACCAGTTGACTGGACTGTACTAGTGTAATAGTAGCGAGGGATATGTCTGATCACATAGATGAGTGGACGTCGATGGTTTATCCAGGCTACGTCTATTCGTTCATCCATCCCATTATTGGCCAATATTTTTATCGACTTGGTTGTAAAAGAAGTAAATGCCAAAGGAGTTGAGGTGTGGACTGTGGAATTAAGATATAATGAATATGATAGGAAGTGGCAGTTTTCACAGTTCTTTGCCGATGACATAGTTCTTTTGGGAAACTGTGAAGAGAAGGTACTAAGGTTAGTGGAGGAATTTATGAGGGTTTACAAAGGAAGGAAATTAAAAGTGAAAGCAGTATAGAGCAAGGAGGTGAGTAACAAAATGCTTGGCAATGAAAATTATATATCAGACTGGAGGGAGGAAGTATGGAGGAAGTGAATGTATTTAGATATATGTAAGTGGATGCGTCGGCAGATGGATCTATGAAAGATGAGGTGAACCACAGAAAAGACGAAAGGGGAAAAAGTAGACGAGGCTGGAGACAACTATGGAGTGAAGCAACTTTATGTATGGATGCAGAAGAAAGTGGAATATGCTGTAGTACAGAGGTAATAACCCTGTTATATGGACACATATAGAGGTAATAATCCTGTTACATGGACACAGAGTCTGACTGATATTAGTGACCAAATCATTGTACTACGTTAGTGTATGTTATTATGTCATTATTGAACTAATCCCAGTACTATCACCTCCTGGATAGTATTTACTACCTCATTATCCCATGTGTCCCACACAGTTTCTTGTGTGACCCAATTTGTGTTATCTTCCCAGATTTCCCTTTCACAATTTATTACTTGCTAATAAGATACTCTTTAATAATATCTGTATTACCATTTATTCCTACTTAAGCACTGCTATAATTCTTCTATAATCTTGCCTAATTTTCCCGTTGCTCCTAAACTACAAATAACAAACTAGTGTATGTTCCTACTACACTACAGTGCAATTCCTTGTACCATCTTCCACAAACTAGTATCAACTACCTCAAATAATATTTCTTTAGTGATATTAATTGCTCAAACTTTGTTATAAGGCAAATCTTACTCTCAGATTAATTTCATATCATAGTGTCAGTCTATTTAAAGGTTGTTTTTGCCACTACTTAATTTAGTCCCTTTTTACATTTCTATTGAAATAATTCTCTATATAACAATACATTGTACTGGCCTTTATTCAGTAACTGCTATACTCCTTGTTCTAACAACAATTAAAGAGCAACTTTCAGGAGATTTAATATTTTTTTTCCCTCTTGTCCATATAGTCACATTTATTAAAATACTCCAGGTGCTATTGACTACCTCAGGTGCTATTGACTACCTCAGGTGCTGTTGACTACCTCAGGTGCTGTTGACTACCTCAGGTGCTGTTGACTACCTCAGGTGCTGTTGACTACCTCAGGTGCTATTGACTACCTCAGGTGCTGTTGACTACCTCAGGTGCTATTGACTACCTCAGGTGCTGTTGACTACCTCAGGTGCTGTTGACTACCTCAGGTGCTGTTGACTACCTCAGGTGCTGTTGACTACCTCAGGTGCTATTGACTACCTCAGGTGCTGTTGACTACCTCAGGTGCTATTGACTACCTCAGGTGCTGTTGACTACCTCAGGTGCTGTTGACTACCTCAGGTGCTGTTGACTACCTCAGGTGCTGTTGACTACCTCAGGTGCTGTTGACTACCTCAGGTGCTATTGACTACCTCAGGTGCTGTTGACTACCTCAGGTGCTGTTGACTACCTCAGGTGCTGTTGACTACCTCAGGTGCTGTTGACTACCTCAGGTGCTGTTGACTACCTCAGGTGCTGTTGACTACCTCAGGTGCTGTTGACTACCTCAGGTGCTGTTGACTACCTCAGGTGCTATTGACTACCTCAGGTGCTGTTGACTACCTCAGGTGCTGTTGACTACCTCAGGTGCTACTGACTACCCAGGCTGCTTGACTGCCCTGCCCCAGGTGCTAGCTGATCCACCCTGGCAGGGTGCCAGTTATTGACTCACCCCTAGGTGCTTGCTGACCTACCCCAGGTGCCTGTTGACTACCCTGTGGTGCTAGCTGACTACCCCTCGGTGCTGCTTGACTACCCCAGGTGCCGCTACTTGACCTACCTCAGGTGCTGTTGACTACCTCCCAGGTGCTACTTGACTATTTAGGTGCCACTGTTAACTTACCCTCAGGTGAACTGATTTCCACCAGGTGCCTATTGACTACCTTCTTGGTGCCATTAGACTACCCCTCAGGTGCTGTTGATCACCTTACCCCAGGTGCTATTGACTACCTCCAGGTGCCTACTGGGACTACCCCTCAAAGTGCCTGTTGACCCCAGTTCAGGTGCTACTGACCTACCTTCAGGGTGCTACTGGATCACCTCAGGTGCTACTGACTCACCTCAGGTGCCTACTGACTACCTCAGGCTGCAACTGACTACCCCATCAGGCGTGCTACCTGGATCTTCCCCAGGTGCTACTGACTACCCCAGGTGCCTGTTGACTACCCCTCAGGTGCTACTGATCTACCCCAGGTGCCGACTACCTCCAGGTGCTACTGACTACCTCAGGTGCCTACCTGACCTAATTTAGGCATGCTACTGATCTACCTTCAGGTGCCTACTACCCGATCACCTTACCTACAGGTGCTGCTGATCATACCTCAGGTGCTACTGACCTACCATCAGGTGCCTACTGACTACCCCAGGTGCTACTGACTACCCCTTCAGGTGCGATCACCAAAAGCACTTGATCCACCTCCCAGGTGCCTACTGACTCACCCCAGGTGCCTACTGATCCACCCCTCAGGTGCACTGACCACCAGCTGTTGACTGACCCCAGGTGCCTACTGACCGATCCTCAGGTGCCACCATCACCAGTACATATCGATCACCTGTGGTGCTACTGACTACCCTCAGGTGCTACCTGACTACCCCAGGTGCTATGATTGACCTACCCCAGGTGCTACTGATCACCCCTAGTGCCAATGACCTATCCCCGTCAGGTGCTGCTTGACTACCCCTGGTAAAGCTACTGACCAATTACCCCAGGTGCTACTGACTATTCCTCAGGTGCTACTGATCACCCCAGGTTGCTGGCTGATCACCCCAGGGGCTACTGATCACCCCTCAGGTGCCCGTTGAATCAGACCTACCCCAGGTGCCACTGACCTACCTCAAGGTGCTGCTTGACTCAATTCTCAGGTGTCTACTGACTACCTCATGGTGCCTAACTGATCCTCCCCAGGTGCCACTGACCTACCCCAGGTGCCTGCTGATTGACTAATTTCAGGTGCCACATTGACCTCACCTCCAGGTGCCTACCTGACTACCCCAGGTGCCGCTTGACTCACCCCAGGTGCTACTGGGACTACCTCCCAGGTGCCACTGATCTAACCTCTCAGGTGCCTACTGACTACCTACCCAGGTGCTGCCCTGACTACCTCAGGTGCTACTGACTACCTCAGGTGCTACTGACTACCTCAGGTGCTGTTGACTACCTAAGGTGCTACTGACTACCTCAGGTGCTACTGACTACCTCAGGTGCTACTGACTACCTCAGGTGCTGTTGACTACGTCAGGTGCTACTGACTACCTCAGGTGCTACTGACTACCTCAGGTGCTACTGACTACCTCAGGTGCTATTGACTACCTCAGGTGCTACTGACTACCTCAGGTGCTACTGACTACCTCAGGTGCTACTGACTACCTCAGGTGCTGTTGACTACCTCAGGTGCTACTGACTACCTCAGGTGCTACTGACTACCTCACGTGCTACTGACTACCTCAGCTGCTACTAACTACCTCAGGTGCTACTGACTACCTCAGGTGCTACTGACTACCTCAGGTGCTACTGACTACCTCAGGTGCTGTTGACTACCTCAGGTGTTACTGACTACCTCAGGTGCTACTGACTACCTCAGGTGCTACTGACTACCTCAGCTGCTACTGACTACCTCAGGTGCTACTGACTACCTCAGGTGCTACTGACTACCTCAGCTGCTACTGACTACCTCAGGTGCTACTGACTGCCTCAGGTACTACTGACTACCTCAGGTGCTACTGACTACCTCAGGTGCTATTGACTGCCTCAGGTGCAACTGACTACCTCAGGTGCTACTGACTACCTCAGGTGCTACTGACTACCTCAAGTGCTACTGACTACCTCAGGTGCTGTTGACTACCTCAGGTGCTACTGACTACCTCAGGTGCTACTGACTACCTCAGGTGCTACTGACTACCTCAGCTGCTACTGACTACCTCAGGTGCTACTGACTACCTCAGGTGCTACTGACTACCTCAGGTGCAACTGACTACCTCAGGTGCTACTGACTTCCTCAGGTGCTACTGACTACCTCAGGTGCTATTGACTACCTCAGGTGCTACTGACTACCTCAGGTGCTACTGACTACCTCAGGTGCTACTGACTACCTCAGGTGCTACTGACTACCTCAGGTGCTACTGACTACCTCAGGTGCTACTGACTACCTCAGGTGCTGTTGACTACCTCAGGTGCTACTGACTACCTCAGGTGCTACTGACTACCTCAGGTGCTACTGACTACCTCAGGTGTTGTTGACTACCTCAGGTGCTACTGACTACCTCAGGTGCTACTGACTACCTCAGGTGCTACTGACTACCTCAGGTGCTACTGACTACCTCAGGTGCTACTGACTACCTCAGGTGCTACTGACTACCTCAGGTGCTACTGACTACCTCAGGTGCTACTGACTACCTCAGGTGCTGTTGACTACCTCAGGTGCTACTGACTACCTCAGCTGCTACTGACTACCTCAGGTGCTACTGACTACCTCAGGTGCTACTGACTACCTCAGGTGCTACTGACTACCTCAGGTGCTACTGACTACCTCAGGTGCTATTGACTACCTCAGGTGCTACTGACTACCTCAGGAGCTACTGACTACCTCAGGTGCTACTGACTACCTCAGGTGCTACTGACTACCTCAGGTGCTACTGACTACCTCAGGTGCTACTGACTACCTCAGGTGCTACTGACTACCTCAGGTGCTGTTGACTACCTCAGGTGCTACTGACTACCTCAGGTGCTACTGACTACCTCAGGTGCTACTGACTACCTAAGGTGCTGTTGACTACCTCAGGTGCTACTGACTACCTCAGGTGCTACTGACTACCTCAGCTGCTACTGACTACCTCAGGTGCTACTGACTACATCAGGTGCTACTGACTACCTCAGGTGCTACTGACTACCTCAGGTGCTACTGACTACCTCAGGTGCTACTGACTACCTCAGGTGCTACTTGTAGACAGCCTGTACTGGCAGAGCACACAGCCTAGCCGTCTGCTCTGACTAGTTCATATTTCGCGGCATTCAGTGCTGCCCTCTGTAGGCCTACCTAGGTCGGTGGGACACACAGTCCACCCTCTCTCACTCCCGCCTGGACCGACTTGCCGTACACAAGTTCTCCCCCCTCCACGGACTGGCTTGCGGTCACTTCCTCACACTGCCCGTTGTGTACTCACTCCTACCCGATTAAAGCCAATCTAGTCCACGGCCGTATCATTGCTACCTACGCTACCTTCATCGGCACTAAACCGCTGTTCAACAGTAAGAACAGCAATAACAGTGGTGACAGCGGAGTCAGCGGCATTGTGAGCCTTTTCAGGGTGGAGGGGATCGGTCGACACCAGTCAACATCATCCGTCGTCATCCAACGCACCTGCTAGCCTAAAGAGTTATCTGCTACTCCCAGCGTCTTGACGGGACCCGAGATAGATCTTCGTCCTAGATTTTTCCCACAAAATCTGGACATAGGCATCACGGCGTCATCTCCAGCCGTAGCAGTCACGTGTTCACCTCATCACCCTCTCTACAGCCCTTCAACACTCTCCAGCACCATTCTCCTGCCTCCTACAGCGTCCCTACGCCCTTCTCGCCGTCCATGTGTGTTGTGTTCTTCCCAGTTTCCTCCAAGAAGTTCTACCTGGCTTAGCCACGTGGGAACCCAGTTGGCTTAGCCCCTAAGCCAGCAAAGTTCAGCGTCTACAGCAGCTCGTGACTCATCATAGTGTCTACTACTACTCAGCGCCTACGTATCTCCAGCCAGTGCAGTTTTTTTTTGTGTTGCCCAGTTTAAAAATTTTTTTTTTTTCCCTTTCCCTTGTTGTTTTATTCCCAGTTCATCACCAGTTCTGTTTTCCCCAGCGATTTGTTACAGTAAAACTTACTCGTCCCAGTTCAAAGTTTCACTTAAGCTTGTTTTTAGCACGTTCGAGTAGTGCAGTAAATGTTTTGTTCTCCGTGTGCTGAAGCCGCAGTCAGTCAGCGCGCCCAGACACGCTTGCCAGTGTAAACAACCATACACCAGCTGTGGTTCACGCCGGGTACCCACGTCTAATATTTTATACCTCCACAGAGTTACTCCGGTCTTTCCTGTTCTTCCCAAGTCCTTTCTGATATTTTTTTTCTACGACATTGAAGCCCCATAGCAGTATACAAATGCTACGAGGCGTGTAGTGACACTAGAACATCACTGAAAGTTCCAGCACCTGCCGTACCTTCGTCCACCTGCACTCAAAGTTAAGTAAACAGTGACTTACCTAGCATTTCCTAATATTTTGTGACATTATTTAACTGTCCTGCACCAATACAGTTAGTTACTGAAGCCATACTTCAGTAAATTGTTCAGTGTCATCAGTGCACATTTTGCCATTTACCTACAGCTTAAATTTTGTGAATTTATTTTTGCACTCCTACATTTTAAATTCCAGTTTTTTTATTCTGCTTCTTGCACCTCAGTTATTGATTTAAATTGTTCAGTGTTAACCATTTATACAATTTACCTCTCACATACAGTTTTCATGTAATTCCTGTGTGCTGTTATTTTTTTTTAGTTGCACCTGCAAGTTAGCCACAGATTGTTGACACCCCTGCACTGTTTTGTTTGTTAGTTTTTTTTAATAAGTGTAATCTTCAAGTACTTAAGTATTAGTATATTCTACCTGCAGTCATACAATCTGTGCCTAGCCCATTAAATTTTTTTTTCTGTTCCCCCATTTATTTTGCTCTACATATATTCTATGTTTTATCAGTGAATATTCACCTATGTGCATTGCTTTTTGCTATTTTATATACCCAAGTCATTGAGTGTATTTTTGGGAACCTGCTTATTTACCATTAATTACCAAAATTCCTTGTGAAGTTAATTAATTTTGACCTTGAGATTGTGCAAATTTTTTTTTTCTTTTGCCAGTGTACACCCTGCTAACACCAGTTAACCTTTGCCATATTCTTGAATTTAATAATTTGCATTTTTATTAATTTTATTTTGTGTGCAATATAGCAATTCTGGTCAGTGTATTTTTTTTTTGTGTGATTTTTGGCACTATTCCATACTCTGATATCTTTTTGTGCCAACTTCCCTTGTGCTAGTGAATTACCCCTTTTTTTTTTTGCATTTCAATTTGCAACTGTTAGCACCCGCAATCTTTTTAAACTGTGATTGCAGCACAGTTTAGTGTTGTGTAGTACCTGATTTATTTTAATTTTGTGCAATTTTTGCTACCAGTGTTTACAGTTCAACTCCTTTTCATAAATTTTGTTGCCAGATTCCTGGTGAAATTATTGACTAACCTTAGCTTCATTTTGTGCACTTCCCTGTAGTACATTCACTTGCATACATCTCTTATTTTGTGTTCAGAGTGTATCACTATTCCCCTTTTTATTGTTGTTTTGCTCAAATTATTTCTATCACTAAGCAGTTTACCTAGTACTGTGGTGCTGAGTTCTCTTTGACTCTGTTTTGAATTGTAGCCAGTGCATACCATTTCTTGCTCTGACCTGTTTACCATCTTCGTGACCTACTTGCATTTCAACAATTGACGTCATGACTAAGACACGCAGTGGCCATGCCGTTACCCCAGATTCTGCTGGTGCCAGCAATGGTGCCTCAGCCAGCGTGAGCACGCGGCAGGGCATCGAAGCCCCAGCGACAGTTGGTCAACTTGTGGCTCACGCCTCGAACACCAGTGGGCCGGCTCGTCGTCCACACCTGACCCTTATTTTCGACGGTCGTGCAAATAGTTTAGAGCCATGGCTGCAGTCAGTCGAGGCGACTGTTCAGGCTCTATTTGATAGCCCAACAGATACACAGTACATTCGTGCTGCTGTTGCAGCAGTGGATCTCACCCAGGGTGATATAGGTGCCTTTGTGCAGCTCAAGCGCGTCTGTAAGATTCAGTCTTGGGGTGAACTTAAGGAGGAATTTAGGCGTTATTTTCGGCGTAGTCGCCAACGCCATTACATTGACATCGTTACCAGCGTCTTGGCCGAATGTCAATACCGGCACGAAAGCCCCCTGGCTTGCGTTTGCCGTTTCGAGCAAGCCGCCACGGACTTTACTGATGCCGTCAACTCCACTAAGTGGGCGGATGGTGATGGCCGTATTGCTATTAAAGACATCATCCCCATGCTGGCTGTCGGCATCATGCGGAGGGATTCCGCCCCTAACCTCTGGGCTGCCATTGATGCGCTAGGACTCGGCCCTCAGCACGACGTCCTGGGTGCATATGACGCCATCGACTCGCTCAAGCCGCCTTCCGAGCAAGGCAAGGTTTGCCGCTTTGCGGATGATCCCCTACCCATCCTTGCAGCGCCGTCCGCAGTGACCCCGCGGTCGCAGCCGGAAGTCACTTTTGCTGCTGCTGTCAGACAGCCAGCTCACAAAGGTTCTAACCCCAGTCCCACTAATACGCGCCTAAGTAAAAATAGCGACCACAGTAACAACAGTCGGTCTTATACAAAAAAGCAGTCATCGACTTCCTGGACCAGGGCGAAACGTCGCCAGCAGACACCACCCCCAACCTCACCCGCTAAGCGTGTAGTGACTTGTTTTAACTGTGGCAAACGAGGGCACTACCGATCTGAGTGTTACAAACTTAAGTCCCCGCAAAGTAACCGTCACAGTCCCCACGCTCAGTATCAAGGTAACCGTCACCGTCCCCATGCCCAGTCTCGCGAGGGAATCTGTGTTTACCACAATACTTCCAGTCATACCTCCCATGAGTGTAACAAGCTGCGAAGTATGCTGACAGCTGAGTGGAGCAAGCAGTCGTCGCGCAATGCACATGCTCGTAGAAGCCCTTCCACTAGTTCGGGGGAAGAGGCGCGTCCGCAAAACCAGCGAAAGACGTAGTAACCCTGTCGGAGTCGCTGTATTCCGTCCCTGTCCGCAATGCATTCGCCGCCCTGGGCAGTGATACGCTTGCCGACAGTGAGGAAACCGAGTGTCTTGACGTTGTTGCTGAGACTCTTACCGTACCTTCCAGGTCGAGCCTCGTCAACAAGTGTCGAGCCTCGAGCAGCTGTGACTCCGGGGATCTCGTCGGCCTGTCATGCCTTCATGTTCGGTATGACAACCCATGTGGACCGCTCATCGAGTCCACTGTCCACAATAAGCCTGTTCAGCTTTTCCTAGACACAGGTTCGGTGGTTAACATTGTCCGCTCCACCTTTTTCCGAGACATTGGCCTTCACGCGGCCATGTTGACAGAGCCATCTGCCATTCAGACCTTGAGAGGAGTCTCAGGTAAACCGCTGACGGTTCGCGGTCGCACAACGCTAGAATTTGTGGTCCAGGGTCACAAGCTGTCCGCAAAATTCTTAGTCGTGGATGGTATTGTTTTCCATGGTGACCTGCTCATAGGGTTCAAAACCATGGCAGATCTTAGGATCCGTTTAGATCCAGCTGAGTGGAAAGCGGAATTCAACGGAGTGGATGTGCCCTTCTGGGGCGTGCGCTTAGGATCCACTACGTGCTACTCCGTCTCAGAGTACGCACAGTGCCTAGAATCGTTGGAAACTGGTGGTTTCCATAGCACATTCTCCCCGGGGTCGGTCTCTCGTCCTGATCGACCTCGTAGTAGAGCTCGTTGCCCATCACCTCCTGGCCATCAGCGCATAGTTACCAGTGAAACCCAGTCTGGGGACGCCCAGTCTAACCTTCACTCTAACTCTGACGCTGTTGTAGAGACCAGCAGTTGTCAAGCCGCAGTATCCCTGTCGGCAGGCGACTGTCTGACTCGTGTCATGGCATCAGCGAGCAGAGTTACTGCTTGTACAAAGTATGACGTCACTTTGTCAGCTAACTCGCTCACTCCTGTTACGGTGTACGTGAGCAGAGCTTTTGAAGGAGACCATGTGCTGGTTGACAACGACACATGCCGAGTCAAGGGCCTCTCCCTTGAACCATCCTTGCACACAGTGCAACGTGGTAAGTTGCAAGTCCTTGTTGTCAACATGCATAGTCGAGAATTTCCCCTGCGGAAGAATACCTCACTTGTTGACCTTGTCAGATTCCCTCTCCCGGTGAGAGTGGAGGGTGAAGCCCCAGCTGACTTCCTTGTGAGTGCAGTTCTCCCAGGCGAGTCTGCTGCTGACTCTTCCAACACCCGGCCAGTGCAGGAAGATGATCTAGCTTTGACAGACTATCCTGAAGAGGTTCCAAAACTTCTCCAGGTTCTCAATCGTGCACGTTCTGCAGTTGCACTAGATGGTGAGTCAATGGGTTTGACCTCACTGATCTCTCACCGTATTCCACTTGACAAAGGTACTAAACCCATTTATGTACCTGCGTATCGCCTGCCACATGCGCAAAGAGTCTTCGCCGAAGAACTCATTACACGGATGCTCCGTGATGGAGTTATTGAGGAGTCCACTTCCCCGTGGAATGCTCCCCTTATTCTGGTTCCCAAGAAAGACGGAACCTGGCGCCCTGTTATCGATTACAGGAAACTGAATGCATGTACCATCCCAGACCGTTTTCCATTGCCAGTTCTGAACGACCTGTTGCAGAACATCGGCGATAATAAGGTCTTTTCAACTCTTGATCTTCTTCAAGGGTTCTGGCAGATCCCCCTCGATGATGAGAGTAGAGAGTTGACAGCTTTCTCTACTCCAACTGGTCATTACCAGTTCAGGAGGATGCCCTTCGGCTTGCGCGGAAGCCCAATCACGTTTAGTCGTTTGATGACAATTTTCCGTACCCTCCTAGGTGGCACGCTCATGGTCTACCTGGATGATCTCATAGTCATGTCGCAAGATGTCCCGTCACATCTTGAGAAACTTGACAGGGTATTGGACAGGCTAGCTCAGGCAAATCTTAAGGTAAAGCTCTCCAAATGTCATTTCCTCCGGAAGGAAATAAAATTTCTGGGTCACGTAGTAACTCAGAATGGCATAAAGACGGACGAGTCTAAAATCTCGGCCGTGCAGAAATTCCCCAGACCCATGACGGCGGATGCAGTCCGGTCCTTCATAGGCCTGGCGGGTTTCTACCGCACCTTTATCGCAGGTTTCTCCACCATTGCGGCACCCCTGACACGCTTACTCAAGAAGGATGCTCCTTTTGAGTGGACGTGCGATCAGGAACGAGCTTTTGTCATTCTTAAGAACAAGTTAACATCAGCCCCAACCCTTAGATTCCCTGATTTCACCAAGGCATTTACCTTGACGACTGATGCCAGCAAAGTTGGCATCGGTGCAGTCTTGTCACAAGAATCTAATGGGAAGCAACAGCCTATTGCCTATGCTAGCCGTGTTCTTACTAAAGCGGAAGTCAATTATTCAGTGACAGAGCTAGAAGCTTTAGCCATTGTATGGGCCCTGAGTCATTTTCGGGATATCATCTATCATTATCCTATCAAGATTTATACAGATCATTTACCCTTATTGGCCCTTTTTGCAAATAAGAACCTCTCGGGAAAGCATGCTCGGTGGTCGCTCACGTTCAATGACTACAACCCTGAAATTTGCTATGTCCCAGGTAAGCAAAATGTTGTAGCTGACGCCCTGTCGAGACATATAGCATTCGTGAGTGTCGGCAATTCGTTCTCTGTTGAGGATCTCGAGAGAGCCCAACGACAGGACCCTGTGTGGTCTCCAGTCCTTCGTTTCCTTACCAAGGAGGACGTCGACTTACAGGTCAAGTCTCCCGTTCCACTGAAGGATTTAGTGGTCAACCAAGGAGTACTGTGCCGTGTTGCACAGCTGGTGGACCCCGGCAGAACCGTATACCAACTGGTGATACCAGAGTCCATGATACCAGCTACTCTTAGGTTGATCCACAATGTCCCAGGTGTAGCGCACCCCGGGAAGGACCGCAGTATCAAACAGGCACGAATGAAATATTTCTGGCCTAAGATGGCATCGGACATTGCCAAGCATGTACACCAGTGTGTTGTCTGCCTACAGCACAAGGGTACCATTACAGGTCCTAACCCCATTCTAAAGTATCCCATTACAAAGGAGCCCTGGGAGAGAACTTCTGTCGACCTGTTGACGAACTTCTCGACCTCGGAGAAGGGAAATAAGCACCTGCTTGTAATGGTAGATAACTTGACGCGGTACAGTGAATTAGTACCCATTCCTGATAAAACCGCTGAAACGGTCGCTAGTGCTTTCCGTGAGCATGTTGTTCTTCGTCATACTTGCCCACGTGTCCTTCTGTCAGATAATGGGTCTGAGTTTATAAATGGCATAATGCAGGATCTTTGCTCCAGATTCAACATTCATCAAGCGCCAGTAGCTCCACGCCACCCTGCGAGTAATGGTCTTGCTGAACGTACAAATCGCAAAGTCCTGGAGGTGCTCAGAGTAACCGTTAACCCAAGTTGTACTACATGGGATGAGGCTATCCCAGACGTTCAGTGTACATTAAATTCCTCCCTCAACAGCTCGATCGGTGAGACACCTCATTTTGCTTTGTATGGCTATGACAAGCGCTTACCATATGAAATTCTGTTTACTCCACCTAGACCTACTTACGATACTGATAACCCCAGTGTAGTAAAGATGAGGACAACGCAGCTTGTCTTCCAGCGGGTACGAGAGAACCTTATGAAAGCTACTGATAGGTTCACGTCAGAGCGCAATGCCCACGCCAAGGAAAGCAAAGTGGAACCAGGTTGCAAAGTTATGTTGCTCAACCCAGTGCAGACCCCAGGTATGCACAAACTTGTCCCAAAGTTTGTGGGTCCTTACCGTGTCCTACGACAGCTCCGTGGCAATAAGTTCGAGGTGAGGGAGATTGCTACGGGAATTATCAAGGAAGCCCACCTTGATCACATGAAGTATGTGGACCATATGCAGGCCGAAGTAGAGCTGGAGGCGCGTGCGTTGCAACGCCACGATCAGACTAATGTTAGGGACAAACCGTCTACCCCTTCTCCCGCTACTGCTGGTACGGAAGACGGCCCAGTAAGGCTCCATACTTATGGCCTGCGACCCAGGACAACAGTACATTTCTGTGACATTGACGTACCTACTGACTTGTCCGACTCCTACGCTAGTTATGCTAATTGTTTGCTTGCAGAAATGGGTATAAATGCACACACATTGTATAGCTAGTCGATAATAGAGTCAGGGTGGACAACATCATGTAATTATGTAAATACTTTTAGAAGGGTACCCAGAGTGTAATGAATTCCATGGATATAGTATTATTGTATGTATGTGCACCAGTGTTTTTTTTAACTAAAGGAAAAAGCCTGTATTACGGTCAGGGCAGTGCTGCCCTCTGAGTTACATGTCACACCTTAGGAAATGCTACTGTCAGTCATTGTTTGCAGATGTGAGCGTGCAACAACGTTAGTAGACGAGTGGTCAACTGATGTTCAGCCCTGCGGACAACCTGTATATAGAAGATTTTAGTTCCAGTGCTGACGTCTCCCGGCTCTCTACTCGATGAAACAGCGCGGGCAAACCAGTTTTCTCTTCCCCTGGATGGGAGAGTTTTTTTTTTGCCTGTTGCATTTTTTTGTCCATTTTTTATTTACTAGTGAGCGAAAGCCAGTCCCTCTCTGGGGTAGCTAGTGTAATTCCTTTATACCTATGGGCCCACCAGTATTGTCGCGTCGGGACGACGCGAGGTGCGTGGCCGAGCAAATGTAGACAGCCTGTACTGGCAGAGCACACAGCCTAGCCGTCTGCTCTGACTAGTTCATATTTCGCGGCATTCAGTGCTGCCCTCTGTAGGCCTACCTAGGTCGGTGGGACACACAGTCCACCCTCTCTCACTCCCGCCTGGACCGACTTGCCGTACACAAGTTCTCCCCCCTCCACGGACTGGCTTGCGGTCACTTCCTCACACTGCCCGTTGTGTACTCACTCCTACCCGATTAAAGCCAATCTAGTCCACGGCCGTATCATTGCTACCTACGCTACCTTCATCGGCACTAAACCGCTGTTCAACAGTAAGAACAGCAATAACATACTGACTACCTCAGGTGCTACTGACTACCTCAGGTGCTGTTGACTACCTCAGGTGCTACTGACTACCTCAGGTGCTACTGACTACCTCAGGTGCTACTGACTACCTAAGGTGCTGTTGACTACCTCAGGTGCTACTGACTACCTCAGGTGCTACTGACTACCTCAGCTGCTACTGACTACCTCAGGTGCTACTGACTACATCAGGTGCTACTGACTACCTCAGGTGCTACTGACTACCTCAGGTGCTACTGACTACCTCAGGTGCTACTGACTACCTCAGGTGCTACTGACTACCTCAGGTGCTACTGACTACCTCAGGTGCTGTTGACTACCTCAGGTGCTACTGACTACATCAGGTGCTACTGACTACCTCAGGTGCTACTGACTACCTCAGGTGCTGTTGACTACCTCAGGTGCTACTGACTACCTCAGGTGCTACTGACTACCTCAGGTGCTACTGACTACCTCAGGTGCTACTGACTACCTCAGGTGCTACTGACTACCTCAGGTGCTACTGACTACCTCAGGTGCTACTGACTACCTCAGGTGCTACTGACTACCTCAGGTGCTACTGACTACCTCAGGTGCTACTGACTACCTCAGGTGCTGTTGACTACCTCAGGTGCTACTGACTACCTCAGGTGCTACTGACTACCTCAGGTGCTACTGACTACCTCAGGTGCTACTGACTACCTCAGGTGCTGTTGACTACCTCAGGTGCTACTGACTACCTCAGGTGCTACTGACTACCTCAGGTGCTACTGACTACCTCAGGTGCTACTGACTACCTCAGGTGCTACTGACTACCTCAGGTGCTATTGACTACCTCAGGTGCTACTGACTACCTCAGGTGCTACTGACTACCTCAGGTGCTACTGACTATCTCAGGTGCTACTGACTACCTCAGGTGCTGTTGACTACCTCAGGGGCTACTGACTACCTCAGGTGCTACTGACTACCTCAGGTGCTACTGACTACCTAAGGTGCTGTTGACTACCTCAGGCGCTACTGACTACCTCATGTGCTACTGACTACCTCAGGTGCTACTGACTACCTCAGGTGCTACTGACTACCTCAGGTGCTACTGACTACCTCAGGTGCTACTGACTACCTCAGGTGCTGTTGACTACCTCAGGTGCTACTGACTACCTCAGGTGCTACTGACTACCTCAGGTGCTACTGACTACCTCAGGTGCTGTTGACTACCTCAGGTGCTACTGACTACCTCAGGTGCTGTTGACTACCTCAGGTGCTACTGACTACCTCAGGTGCTACTGACTACCTCAGGTGCTACTGACTACCTCAGGTGCTACTGACTACCTCAGGTGCTGTTGACTACCTAAGGTGCTACTGACTACCTCAGGTGCTACTGACTACCTCAGGTGCTACTGACTACCTCAGGTGCTGTTGACTACGTCAGGTGCTACTGACTACCTCAGGTGCTACTGACTACCTCAGGTGCTACTGACTACCTCAGGTGCTATTGACTACCTCAGGTGCTACTGACTACCTCAGGTGCTACTGACTACCTCAGGTGCTACTGACTACCTCAGGTGCTGTTGACTACCTCAGGTGCTACTGACTACCTCAGGTGCTACTGACTACCTCACGTGCTACTGACTACCTCAGCTGCTACTAACTACCTCAGGTGCTACTGACTACCTCAGGTGCTACTGACTACCTCAGGTGCTACTGACTACCTCAGGTGCTGTTGACTACCTCAGGTGTTACTGACTACCTCAGGTGCTACTGACTACCTCAGGTGCTACTGACTACCTCAGCTGCTACTGACTACCTCAGGTGCTACTGACTACCTCAGGTGCTACTGACTACCTCAGCTGCTACTGACTACCTCAGGTGCTACTGACTGCCTCAGGTACTACTGACTACCTCAGGTGCTACTGACTACCTCAGGTGCTATTGACTGCCTCAGGTGCAACTGACTACCTCAGGTGCTACTGACTACCTCAGGTGCTACTGACTACCTCACTACTGACTACCTCAGGTGCTACTGACTACCTCAGGTGCTACTGACTACCTCAGGTGCTACTGACTACCTCAGGTGCAACTGACTACCTCAGGTGCTACTGACTTCCTCAGGTGCTACTGACTACCTCAGGTGCTATTGACTACCTCAGGTGCTACTGACTACCTCAGGTGCTACTGACTACCTCAGGTGCTACTGACTACCTCAGGTGCTACTGACTACCTCAGGTGCTACTGACTACCTCAGGTGCTACTGACTACCTCAGGTGCTACTGACTACCTCAGGTGCTACTCAGGTGCTACTGACTACCTCAGGTGCTACTGACTACCTCAGGTGCTACTGACTACCTCAGGTGCTGTTGACTACCTCAGGTGCTACTACCTCAGGTGCTACTGACTACCTCAGGTGCTACTGACTACTCAGGTGCTACCTCAGGTGCTACTACTGACTCAGGTGCTACTGACTACTACCTCAGGTGCTACTCTGACTACCTCAGGTGCTACTGGTGCTACTACTACTCAGGTGCTAACTGGTGCTACTGACTACCTCAGGTGCTACTGACTACCTCAGGTGCTACACTACCTCAGGTGCTACTGACTACCTCAGGTGCTACTTCAGACTACTACTCAGGTGCTACTGACTACCTCAGGTGCTACTGACTACCTCAGGTGTTGTTGACTACCTCAGGTGCTACTGACTACCTCAGGTGCTACTGACTACCTCAGGTGCTACTGACTACCTCAGGTGCTACTGACTACCTCAGGTGCTACTGACTACCTCAGGTGCTACTGACTACCTCAGGTGCTACTGACTACCTCAGGTGCTACTGACTACCTCAGGTGCTGTTGACTACCTCAGGTGCTACTGACTACCTCAGCTGCTACTGACTACCTCAGGTGCTACTGACTACCTCAGGTGCTACTGACTACCTCAGGTGCTACTGACTACCTCAGGTGCTACTGACTACCTCAGGTGCTATTGACTACCTCAGGTGCTACTGACTACCTCAGGAGCTACTGACTACCTCAGGTGCTACTGACTACCTCAGGTGCTACTGACTACCTCAGGTGCTACTGACTACCTCAGGTGCTACTGACTACCTCAGGTGCTACTGACTACCTCAGGTGCTGTTGACTACCTCAGGTGCTACTGACTACCTCAGGTGCTACTGACTACCTCAGGTGCTACTGACTACCTAAGGTGCTGTTGACTACCTCAGGTGCTACTGACTACCTCAGGTGCTACTGACTACCTCAGCTGCTACTGACTACCTCAGGTGCTACTGACTACCTCAGGTGCTACTGACTACCTCAGGTGCTACTGACTACCTCAGGTGCTACTGACTACCTCAGGAGCTACTGACTACCTCAGGTGCTACTGACTACCTCAGGTGCTACTGACTACCTCAGGTGCTGTTGACTACCTCAGGTGCTACTGACTACCTCAGGTGCTACTGACTACCTCAGGTGCTACTGACTACCTCAGGTGCTACTGACTACCTCAGGTGCTGTTGACTACCTCAGGTGCTACTGACTACCTCAGGTGCTACTGACTACCTCAGGTGCTACTGACTACCTCAGGTGCTGTTGACTACCTCAGGTGCTACTGACTACCTCAGGTGCTGTTGACTACCTCAGGTGCTACTGACTACCTCAGATGCTACTGACTACCTCAGGTGCTACTGACTACCTCAGGTGCTACTGACTACCTCAGGTGCTGTTGACTACCTCAGGTGCTACTGACTACCTCAGGTGCTACTGACTACCTCAGGTGCTACTGACTACCTCAGGTGCTGTTGACTACGTCAGGTGCTACTGACTACCTCAGGTGCTACTGACTACCTCAGGTGCTGTTGACTACCTAAGGTGCTACTGACTACCTCAGGTGCTACTGACTACCTCAGGTGCTACTGACTACCTCAGGTGCTGTTGACTACCTCAGGTGCTACTGACTACCTTAGGTGCTACTGACTACCTCAGGTGCTACTGACTACCTCAGGTGCTACTGACTACCTCAGGTGCTACTGACTACCTCAGGTGCTACTGACTACCTCAGGTGCTACTGACTACCTCAGGTGCTGTTGACTACCTCAGGTGTTACTGACTACCTCAGGTGCTACTGACTACCTCAGGTGCTACTGACTACCTCAGCTGCTACTGACTACCTCAGGTGCTACTGACTACCTCAGGTGCTACTGACTACCTCAGCTGCTACTGACTACCTCAGGTGCTACTGACTGCCTCAGGTACTACTGACTACCTCAGGTGCTACTGACTACCTCAGGTGCTATTGACTGCCTCAGGTGCAACTGACTACCTCAGGTGCTACTGACTACCTCAGGTGCTACTGACTACCTCAGGTGCTACTGACTACCTCAGGTGCAACTGACTACCTCAGGTGCTACTGACTACCTCAGGTGCTATTGACTGCCTCAGGTGCAACTGACTACCTCAGCTGCTACTGACTACCTCAGGTGCTACTGACTACCTCAGGTGCTACTGACTACCTCAGGTGCAACTGACTACCTCAGGTGCTACTGACTTCCTCAGGTGCTACTGACTACCTCAGGTGCTATTGACTACCTCAGGTGCTACTGACTACCTCAGCTGCTACTGACTACCTCAGGTGCTACTGACTGCCTCAGGTACTACTGACTACCTCAGGTGCTACTGACTACCTCAGGTGCTATTGACTGCCTCAGGTGCAACTGACTACCTCAGGTGCTACTGACTACCTCAGGTGCTACTGACTACCTCAGGTGCTACTGACTACCTCAGGTGCAACTGACTACCTCAGGTGCTACTGACTACCTCAGGTGCTATTGACTGCCTCAGGTGCAACTGACTACCTCAGCTGCTACTGACTACCTCAGGTGCTACTGACTACCTCAGGTGCTACTGACTACCTCAGGTGCAACTGACTACCTCAGGTGCTACTGACTTCCTCAGGTGCTACTGACTACCTCAGGTGCTATTGACTACCTCAGGTGCTACTGACTACCTCAGGTGCTACTGACTACCTCAGGTGCTACTGACTACCTCAGGTGCTACTGACTACCTCAGGTGCTACTGACTACCTCAGGTGCTACTGACTACCTCAGGTGCTGTTGACTACCTCAGGTGCTACTGACTACCTCAGGTGCTACTGACTACCTCAGGTGCTACTGACTACCTCAGGTGTTGTTGACTACCTCAGGTGCTACTGACTACCTCAGGTGCTACTGACTACCTCAGGTGCTACTGACTACCTCAGGTGCTACTGACTACCTCAGGTGCTACTGACTACCTCAGGTGCTACTGACTACCTCAGGTGCTACTGACTACCTCAGGTGCTACTGACTACCTCAGGTGCTGTTGACTACCTCAGGTGCTACTGACTACCTCAGCTGCTACTGACTACCTCAGGTGCTACTGACTACCTCAGGTGCTACTGACTACCTCAGGTGCTACTGACTACCTCAGGTGCTACTGACTACCTCAGGTGCTATTGACTACCTCAGGTGCTACTGACTACCTCAGGAGCTACTGACTACCTCAGGTGCTACTGACTACCTCAGGTGCTACTGACTACCTCAGGTGCTACTGACTACCTCAGGTGCTACTGACTACCTCAGGTGCTACTGACTACCTCAGGTGCTGTTGACTACCTCAGGTGCTACTGACTACCTCAGGTGCTACTGACTACCTAAGGTGCTGTTGACTACCTCAGGTGCTACTGACTACCTCAGGTGCTACTGACTACCTCAGCTGCTACTGACTACCTCAGGTGCTACTGACTACCTCAGGTGCTACTGACTACCTCAGGTGCTACTGACTACCTCAGGTGCTACTGACTACCTCAGGAGCTACTGACTACCTCAGGTGCTACTGACTACCTCAGGTGCTACTGACTACCTCAGGTGCTGTTGACTACCTCAGGTCAGGTGCTGTTGACTACCTCAGGTGCTACTGACTACCTCAGGTGCTACTGACTACCTCAGGTGCTACTGACTACCTCAGGTGTTGTTGACTACCTCAGGTGCTACTGACTACCTCAGGTGCTACTGACTACCTCAGGTGCTACTGACTACCTCAGGTGCTACTGACTACCTCAGGTGCTACTGACTACCTCAGGTGCTACTGACTACCTCAGGTGCTACTGACTACCTCAGGTGCTACTGACTACCTCAGGTGCTGACTACCTCAGACTGACTACCTCAGGTGCTACTGACTACCTCAGCTGCTACTGACTACCTCAGGTGCTACTGACTACCTCAGGTGCTACTGACTACCTCAGGTGCTACTGACTACCTCAGGTGCTACTGACTACCTCAGGTGCTATTGACTACCTCAGGTGCTACTGACTACCTCAGGAGCTACTGACTACCTCAGGTGCTACTGACTACCTCAGGTGCTACTGACTACCTCAGGTGCTACTGATGCTACTGACTACCTCAGGTGCTATTGACTACCTCAGGTGCTACTGACTACCTCAGGTGCTACTGACTACCTCAGGTGCTGTTGACTACCTCAGGTGCTACTGACTACCTCAGGTGCTACTGACTACCTCAGGTGCTACTGACTACCTCAGGTGCTGTTGACTACCTCAGGTGCTACTGACTACCTCAGGTGCTGTTGACTACCTCAGGTGCTACTGACTACCTCAGATGCTACTGACTACCTCAGGTGCTACTGACTACCTCAGGTGCTACTGACTACCTCAGGTGCTGTTGACTACCTCAGGTGCTACTGACTACCTCAGGTGCTACTGACTACCTCAGGTGCTACTGACTACCTCAGGTGCTGTTGACTACGTCAGGTGCTACTGACTACCTCAGGTGCTACTGACTACCTCAGGTGCTGTTGACTACCTAAGGTGCTACTGACTACCTCAGGTGCTACTGACTACCTCAGGTGCTACTGACTACCTCAGGTGCTGTTGACTACCTCAGGTGCTACTGACTACCTTAGGTGCTACTGACTACCTCAGGTGCTACTGACTACCTCAGGTGCTACTGACTACCTCAGGTGCTACTGACTACCTCAGGTGCTACTGACTACCTCAGGTGCTACTGACTACCTCAGGTGCTACTGACTACCTCAGGTGCTACTAACTACCTCAGGTGCTACTGACTACCTCAGGTGCTGTTGACTACCTCAGGTGCTACTGACTACCTCAGGTGCTACTGACTACCTCAGGTGCTACTGACTACCTCAGGTGCTACTGACTACCTCAGGTGCTGTTGACTTCCTCAGGTGCTACTGACTACCTCAGGTGCTACTGACTACCTCAGGTGCTACTGACTACCTCAGGTGCTACTGACTACCTCAGGTGCTACTGACTACCTCAGGTGCTACTGACTACCTCAGGTGCTATTGACTACCTCAGGTGTTACTGACTACCTCAGGTGCTACTGACTACCTCAGGTGCTACTGACTACCTCAGGTGCTACTGACTACCTCAGGTGCTACTGACTACCTCAGGTGCTACTGACTACCTCAGGTGCTACTGACTACCTCAGGTGCTGTTGACTACCTCAGGTGCTACTGACTACCTCAGGTGCTACTGACTACCTCAGGTGCTACTGACTACCTAAGGTGCTGTTGACTACCTCAGGTGCTACTGACTACCTCAGGTGCTACTGACTACCTCAGGTGCTACTGACTACCTCAGGTGCTACTGACTACCTCAGGTGCTACTGACTACCTCAGGTGCTACTGACTACCTCAGGTGCTGTTGACTACCTCAGGTGCTACTGACTACCTCAGGTGCTACTGACTACCTCAGGTGCTACTGACTACCTCAGGTGCTACCGACTACCTCAGGTGCTGTTGACTACCTCAGGTGCTACTGACTACCTCAGGTGCTACTGACTACCTCAGGTGCTACTGACTACCTCAGGTGCTGTTGACTACCTCAGGTGCTACTGACTACCTCAGGTGCTGTTGACTACCTCAGGTGCTACTGACTACCTCATGTGCTACTGACTACCTCAGGTGCTAGTGACTACCTCAGGTGCTACTGACTACCTCAGGTGCTACTGACTACCTCAGGTGCTACTGACTACCTCAGGTGCTACTGACTACCTCAGGTGCTACTGACTACCTCAGGTGCTACTGACTTCCTCAGGTGCTACTGACTACCTCAGGTGCTGTTGACTACCTCAGGTGCTGTTGACTACCTCAGGTGCTACTGACTACCTCAGGTACTACTGACTACCTCAGGTGCTACTGACTACCTCAGGTGCTACTGACTACCTCAGGTGCTACTGACTACCTCAGGTGCTACTGACTACCTCAGGTGCTACTGACTACCTCAGGTGCTACTGACTACCTCAGGTGCTACTGACTACCTCAGGTGCTACTGACTACCTCAGGTGCTACTGACTACCTCAGGTGCTACTGACTACCTCAGGTGCTACTGACTACCTCAGGTACTACTGACTACCTCAGGTGCTGTTGACTACCTCAGGTGCTACTGACTACCTCAGGTGCTACTGACTACCTCAGGTGCTACTGACTACCTCAGGTACTACTGACTACCTCAGGTGCTACTGACTACCTCAGGTGCTACTGACTACCTCAGGTACTACTGACTACCTCAGGTGCTACTGACTACCTCAGGTGCTACTGATTTGTTTTAATAAATTCTTTTTTTTAATACATTCTTTTATTATTATATTCACTAGCTCCTTTATTCTAGCTGTAAATATCTACCGTAGTTCATAAACTCACATTTGTTAAAATAATTAAGGTGCTATTAGATGCTTAATTGTATAACTGAATTATCTGTATTGTAATAATCCCTTTTTTCTTTTAAATTTTTACAAGTTTTATAATAATTACAGAGTCTTATTCACAAGTCTAGTTAAAGATTCACTATAAATGTTATATTATTTTACTCAGAAAATCTAGTTTGTAAAATTACTCTCATCCTATGATTACAGACATAGATCCTGATGTAAACTTTTTACAAAATGAATTACATGAATCAACCAGTAACTGTAATTACTACACAGCAGACCAAGCAAAGACATTACTCAGTACAAACAATAACATAACCATCTTTAACTACAATGTCAGATCCTTGAGCAAACATTATGATGACCTCACAGCATTACTCAGTTCCCTTCATTCCAATATATCAATCATCACACTCACAGAAACCTGGCTTAAGCCTGATATTACGGATGTCTATACCATTCCTGGCTACATGGCCATACACAACTGTAGAACAGACCAGCAAGGGGCAGGAACACCTATATACTACTCAAATCAACTCGAATGCATCGATAAATCTTGCACAAGGGATGGACATGGAGAATATATCACAGCCAAATTTAAATCAAAAGACCTGCAAAAACTCCTCACAGTTATAAACATCTACAGAGTACCACAGTCAAACATTTACCACGTTACTGAAAAATTAGGAAACATTATTACTGATGCACACATGAATAAAGACCACCTATTACTAACAGGAGATTTTAACATAAACATACTACACGACCAGGACCCACAAGTAACCAAATTCACAAACACAATGAGCAACTTCCTGTTGCTACCAGCAATATCTAAACCTACAAGAATCACCGAGACAAGCATCTCCTTAATAGACCACATCTGGACAAACACCATATCCCCTTTAAAATCAGGCATAATCACAGACAACACTACAGACCACTACCCAACCTTTCTCATAACTAATCTGGGCAAACTGCCACAAGACATTACTAAAGTAACCTTCAGACTACATAACGAGACAGCAGTTAACAACTTTATAGCAGCTATGAATAACATCGATTGGCAAAATGAGCTTGAAACATATACAGATATGAATGAATGTATAAATAATTTTCCAGAAAAAGCCCAATGTCTCTATAACAAACATTGCCCCCAAAAAACTAAACAGATCACAGCAAAGAGACTGAATAAACCCTGGCTAACACCAAGCATCCTCAAATCAATTAACACAAAGCACAAATATGAAAAACAGTATAGAATGGGTCAAATAACTAGAGAACAGTCTAAACGTTACTCGTCAGCACTTACCAGCCTGATAAGAAGGTCTAAAAAAATTGTATTACGAAAATAGACTACATAACATCAAAGGAGATATGAAAAAAAACTGGAAAACTCTATCTGAAATTCTTGGAAATAAAAAGTTATCCGAAAACAAAACAATCAAACTAACAAAATCACATGAACCCCAACTCACTCCCACTGAAAAAGCAAACAGACTCAATGTTTTCTTCTCCACCATAGGTAAAAATCTAGCGAACAAAATACCAAGCGTAAACACCCGTCCATCAGACTACCACACAGGTACCTACCCAAATACACTATTCCTAGCTCCAACCAACCCTATAGAAGTTACACTCATCATAAACACCCTTAAAAACAAGGCAGGAGACATAAACAACTTGCCTACTTTTATGTACAAAAAAGCTTCTCAAGTATTGTCACCAATTATTCAACGCTTTTTAACAAATCCATTGAATCATCTACCTTCCCAACAATCCTCAAAATAGCCAGGGTCACTCCGATCCATAAAGGAGGTGACCAAGCTGACTCGAATAAGTATAGACCAATATCTAACTTACCACTGCTCTCTAAAATCTTTGAAAAATTAATGCATAGACGGATCTATTCCTACCTCGTCTCATTCAACATATTAAACCCTTGTGTGGAAAATTGCATTTATCTGAATGTAACTAATTATGTACATCAATTATGTACAAAGATAATTATTATTTATCAATGTTACATAGACAAGTAGAAATTTGGGACACCTAGGTCGCAAAAAATGTCCCCCTTCGATACCTACCACTGTCATAACCACAAGTTGCTCTGGACCTATTAATTAAATGAAATATACATACACCAGGAATACTGGCAAATATATAAATTTGTGGACTGTATATTAAAAATAATAAATTGTTATATATATACACAATTACATAACAGAAGGAAAATATATCTTAATATCACTCACCAATTTGACTGGAGATTAATGTGTATCATACTCAGAAAACCTCACTCTAGCTAAATCTATGAAAATAATGCTGGCCAGAATTACACACAAATCTAGAGAGCTTATCTGAGGTTCCTGGAGCTGTCTTGTCCAGTCGTCTGATATCTCAAGTTATGCAGGAATGCACATCCACCAATTTCGCCTCCTATTTGAGAGGTGTCAACACAATTTTAGCCTCTAGAGCATGAAAAATTCTTCCCATTACACCAACGTTTGTACAAATTCAAAACCAAGATGGCGAGTCTCCTGCCCAGACGCAGGCTTTCCGTTTTCTATGACAAATATTATTAAATACAGTATAGGCCATCTATTTACCTATAAATTACCGTATTTCAGGAAAATATATACAGTATTTTCCACACTGCGGCCGGCCGGAGTTCGTTGCTAAACGACTCAAATTACTCCTTCCTTTAGGAGACGATTCCAGCTGGTTCTGGCTTGAGTGGCTGTTCTCCTAGTAGATCTTACTATGATTTCATTTTCCGGCATCACTTGGTCAGCGTTATCTTCCATATCACTCGTGTCACTTTCCCTCAGATTTTCATTTACGTTTGATTGAACACCTAACTCCAAGGGAATCAATTTATTAATTGTGCATAAACTTTCCTGGCCACGATACAACACTTTGACATTCCTGACAACACCTTGTGCATCTGGGTATAGTGTCAATACTTTGCCCAGAGGCCACAATGTTCGATGTTGTTCAGTGTCAATTAACACAATGTCACCTGGTTGAATGGTCTGTCTATTTACTGCCTCTGTCGCACCATAAAAGTGTTCACGTAGTGTAAAAAGATATTCCTTACGCCACACATTAGACCAATGATCAATTACTTTATTTAACATTTTAAATTTATCACACAACACTGCCGCATCATTGTAATCTTCATCACTTTCTTCCGGATTATCTCTATAGACAGGGGCAGCTTCCAATTTCCTTCCACATATTAGGTGAGGTGTTAATACATCTGCATCAGGTGTATCACTCATGTACGAGAGAGGCCTATTATTTATACGATTTTCTGCCTCCACTAACACTGCCCAGAATTCTTCCAAATTAATTCTCTTCCGGTGTAGTACTTTGCGGAGACACCTCTTCACTGTGCCTATCAATCTTTCGTACAGCCCCCCCCCCTGCCAAGGGGCTCTAGGAGTAATAAATTTCCAGGTACACCCTCGCTGGGTTAACAGAGATTGAACATCGTTACTATTATTTAATTCTATCAAGTGTTGAGCACCTGCTACAAAATTTGTGGCATTATCCGAAATCATCAACCTCGGACAGGATCTCCTAGCTGCAAGTTTTCGAAACAGCTGTATAAACTGTTCTGCAGACAAGTGCTGTGCCACTTCTAAATGAACTGTCCTAGTAGCAGTACAGGCTAACAAACAAACATACACTTTCAGTGGAACACCATTTGACGTACCTGTTAAAATTATTGGACCACTATAGTCTACACCTGTTACATCAAATGGTTTCACTAATTGTACACGCTCCTTTGGCAATGGTGGAGGACCTGGGTACATATAGGATCTGGCATCCACACAGCGACATATTACACAAGATTTAATCACCCTTTTTACACTTTGCCGTCCTTGTGGAATCCAGAAAGTTTCCCTAATACAATTTAAGGTATCTTGTACCCCATTATGCATTACATTTTTATGGGCATTTAGAACAATCAAATTTGTTAGATGATGAGTTTTGGGCAGTTAGATAGGGTGTTTAGCATAATCACCCAATTCAGCATTTTGTAACCTACCTCTGCACCTAATTACACTGTTTTCTAAATACAGCCCCAATTTCTCTATTATAGAACCTTTCACAATTTTTCTTTCCATCATCAATTTAATCTCATTTCCATAGATTTCCTCCTGTACCCTCTTTATCCAATAATCAAGAGGATGTGAAAACTTATATGAAATATTCTTCTTGTTTAGAAATTTAAACACCAATTTAGTTACATTGATTAGTTTGGGTAAAGAAGAATACCTATTTATATCAATGGCTAAGGAAGGACAAACTATTGGAGCGGTGGTCACTGTAATTTCAACAGGAGCAATATTCGCCTTTTGTACAGGCGAATTAGCTTTATTTACCAACCAGCTCGGTCCTTTAAACCATGGTACAGCATTTACAAATTTAGCATAAGGTAAAGCTCGAGACAAGAAATCAGGTGGATTCTCCTCACCAGGTATATGATTAAATGTTAACATATGCTGACCCAAACTATTATACTTCTCTTGCATCTGATTAATTTCAGCGACTCTGTTTTGTACGTACACAATTTTACTGTTTCTATTATGAATCCATTGTAAGGATACCTCATTATCAGACCAAATTACAGTGTCTCTAATATTTATCTCCTGCAACTTATTTCTTATATAATTAGCTAATTTCACACCTACATAAATGGCTGTTAATTCCAACTGAGGTAAGGTGCGTGATTTAATTGGAGACACTTTAGCCTTAGACATAACAAGAGAAATAACACTATTACATTGAAGATAAGCAACTGCTCCATATGCCAATTTTGAAACATCACAAAAAATGTGGAGTACATTTTTCCCATTTGGATTGGCCACCTGGCGTGGGAACTCCAACATTGGAATTTTTTCATAATCACCAATTAATTCATCCCACCTGTTAATGAATTCCTCAGGTAGAATTTCATCCCAAGCACATTTAAGTTTCCATGCTTCCTGAATTAATAATTTCCCTTTTATAGTAAGGGGTGACACTAAACCTAGTGGATCAAAACATTTGGAAACTTCAGCAAGCAAAACTCTCTTAGTTAATTTATTGGGCATACTCCAGGGTAATCTTTACTTATTTTGTCCTTCAATTTGGATGAATTACTATTCCATTCTCTCAGAGGCATATTTGCACTTTGCATTATTTTATTAGCCTCTCCATAAGTCATTAACAGTTCCTCTTCAGTTGACGTTACACCCAGGAAATTATCCACATAAAATTGTTTGCTCATTATTTTACTCAGTGGACTTCCCGTACATTAAGGTGTGCATTTATCGTCGCTTGAAGTAGGAACGGACTGGATGTAACACCAAATAATACTCTCCTAAAGCGAAAGGTTTTCAGAGGGCTAAGTGGGTCAATAGGATTCTCAGGCCATAAGAAGCGGGTACAATCCCGGTCAGCCTCTTGTAAGCCCACTCATAGGAAAGCTTTACTTATGTCAGCCGTAAAGGCATAATTCTTTACTCTGAAATTTAATAAGATATCTCCTAATTTTTCCGTCAACGACGGACCTGTCATCAAACAGTCATTTAAACTAGGTACAGTTTTGTTACTCCTGGCACTACAATTAAACACAATTCTCAGAGGTGTGGTCTTAGAATCCTTCTTCACTCCGTGATGGGGCAAACAGTGACCATAAATTTTTGCTTGCTCAGGAGGTACCTCTTCTATAAATTTATTAATTAACTGCTCAGCAATTATATCATTATATGCAGTTAACAATTCTGGTGTCTTACTCAGTTCGCGGAGCTGAGCCTTTAATTGTCCATATGCCATTCTGTAATTAGTGGGTAATTCTGGATGGTTCAGTCTCCACGGAAGTCGTACCCAGCATTGTCCAGATTCAAATTTTACATCTCTCAGGTACTGTTCCTGAGTAAAAGAATCGTCTGGACTTTCTTCATTTACATTTATTCCAATGCTGTCTAATTCCCACAATTTATGCACTGGCTCAACACCATCCTCTATGGAAGAATTATACTGGGGCACGATTTCATGAGTAAGACACACAGTTATGGTATTTGTAGTTTCCTCTAGTCATGAATTATTATTACGAGGAATCCTACTATACATTACATGGTCTCCTGCAGTCTTCAAAAGGGTGACACCACATTTCTTTACCATACCCTTTACAAAGGAGGCATAATAGTCACTACCTATTAAAATATTTATTGGGCCTACAGAATCATCACTTACCCCAGAAGGTGCTAAATTTACATTATGTGAAAGTCTTTCTGTAGCTTTACTAAGCCCTACTGTAGATATTTTCTCTGGAAGTCTATCTACAATTGCTGCATTAACACGTTTTTTCTCATTGCCCAACCTGACAGTTACATAAACAGTGTCATACAATTTAGCCCTTTTATCTGAGAGAAAACCAGATAATTTTAGAGTTGCAGGATCTCCCATCTGTACTTTCATACCATCAAGACATTTACGTTTTATGAAAGTACGCTGGGATCCCTGGTCTAATAATGCAGTTACACTTTTAGATTTATGCCTTTTATCATCAATTTTTACCTGTAACACAGGTAAGGCTACTTCAGCAAAACCATCATTATTAATATTAGCAGCAATTTTTACATTAGCCACTGTTGTGTCAGGATTGTCAACATTATCATATAGACCTTTACACATGACTACATGGTGTCTTCCTTTGTGACATTGATAACAGTAGTTTAATTTGGCATAACAATCCTTTACATTGTGATTACCCAAACATCTGATACATCTGTCAAGTTCCTCCAATCTTTCAACTTTATCATTCCATGAATTGTATGCATTGCAATTCTTAGAAAAAGGAGTACCCTTGCAGAAAAGACAATCTCTCTTTTCTTTGACTGGTTTCTTATTAACTGGGCTACTCTTAGGAGGGTACTTATTCTTCTTACCTTGTGGAGAATCATTATTTCTGATTCTTGCTACTTGATATGCACCTATGCAACTATTTTTAGGAAATGAATTTTGATTATTACTATTGGTATAATTTTTCCCTTTGTGAAACTTGACAGATACCTCAGAGTTATTGTGTGTTGCATCTTTAAAATGAGTTGGTTGGCTGGTCTGCAACTGCACAATTAATTCTTGTAGACCTAGTCTTATTTCGTCCAGACCAAAATAACCCTTGTGATATTTGTTTGAGACCCATTCAAGTGTTTTACAGCTTAATTTATTCTGAACCATGGCACTCAATAACCAGTCTGATTCCTTCAGATTATATTTATTACTTAAAGTTTTGAGAGTGCTCTCCAGTTTAACTCTAAACTGTTGTAAACCTTTGTAAGTGTTATCTGGAGATTTTAAATTAACAATGATATTCACTAGATCCAACCTACTTTGTTCTATATTACCATAAGTGACCTTCAACAAGTCAACTGCTTCCTTGTAAGAGTCATCTACATTGGGAAAGGCTTGTATCAGTATGTGAGCATCTCCTCTTACCTGTCCTTTGAGGTAAAATAATTTAGTTACACAGGCTAGGTCACTCCTGTCATGCACAGCTGCTTTAAAAATTGACCAAAATTCCTCCCAATTTTCACCAGGATTAAATACAGGTAAACATAGTTCTGGGAGTTTTGGCAAAGACATAATATTTGTTGGAGCAGACTGATTAACTGCCTGGTTTACACATTTTAATTTATTCAAGGCCTGACTTTTACAAGAAAGAATCTTTTCCTCTAATTCATAATACTGATTAATCATAAGATCTACTTCAGTCTCATCTACACAGTTTACTAATAAATCTCCTTCATATTTGTTGTAATATAATTTGTATGAATCATATCTATTACCTAAAGCATCTAAATACAATTTTAAATCATCAGTATTCACAGTATCTTGATTCATTAATTCCAAACATTTATTGTATGCTTTTGTTACATGCCTTTTTCTAGCTTGCAGTGATGCTTTCTTTGCTCTATATTCCATATGTTTGTCTTCTATATTAATTTCCTCATTTTTAGCCATGATGCAATGTATTAAATTCAACTTAATTAATAACACTGATTACAACTCACAACACTGACACAACCTACCTTTGAATAAATCCCAGCTACTTGAGCTCAGCAATTACATGTAAGGAAATAATATAAACTTCAAATGTACATTAATACAAACCTTTAGCCAGCCTTGGCTTATCAAAATTAATATTATACAAATTAATAAATCCTTGCCAGAATTTGGCATAGCAAAATTGTTATACACAATATAATCTTTAGCCACACTTGTCTTATCAATTACACATACACTGATATAAATCTTGGCCAGAATTGTCTTATCAAATTAATATTATACAAATTAATATAAACTTAGCCAGACTTGACTTATCAAAATTGATATTGTAATAATTATAATCCACTACACATTAAGTAAATTTGTGAACTTAACATCCACCTCCTTCTGTTATTTCACATATAATTATTAAGTAATTAACTAATTAATGACTTCACTAATTACCTCCGGTTCAAGAAGGACCAACGGGCTAATTAAATGTGGAAAATTGCATTTGTCTGAATGTAACTAATTATGTACATAGCAGTAAAAGATAACAAAGATAATTATTATTTATCAATGTTACATAGACAAATAGGAATTTGGGACACCTAGGTCGCAAAAAATGTCCCCCTTCGATACCTACCACTGTCATAACCACAAGTTGCTCTGGACCTATTAATTAAATGAAATATACATATGTTACACCATTTTGTTCATTTTGTTCATTTTCTTCTTATTATCACAATGGTATACTATTACATGTTATTTTTGCTATTTCACTTAATATTATATTCAGGAGTAATTCCATTAGTAGCTAAAATGGATTTACTCGACTTTATAATATTATCTGGTCGTATTACTTAGCTTTGTATTTAGGTAGGTCATTTAATTAGTGTCAACTGCTGGTGACCTGGCCAAGCACCAGTAGGTGTGTTGAGCTGCTCGACCCCTGCTCCGACCGAGACAAAGTGGGCTGGTAAAACCTCACAGAGCTCAGTTCTTACCTTCCTCACCTCTCGTGAGGGAAGCTTCCTGATTCCTGGATTTAAACTTCTGGTCCCACATGAGGTTCCCTGGTGACCCTCCAGTACCTCGGACGGTATCTGACAGAAACGTCTCGGACGAAGTGTGTGTTGCTGTTTTGGAGACGCTGGTGATTGTCCCTAGCTCTGCTAGGAGTGAATTTAAGCAGTATTTGTTCAAAGAGGACGGTGAAAAAGTCATGGGAGACAGACTCGCCTCAAAATTCCTTTAAGTGTAAAATATTCCTAATCTCACTTAGTATATTATGAAAGTTGAATAAGAGTGAATTATTATTGAAGTGTTACGTCTTCTGTCTCATTTGTATTGAGTTAAGTAAAGTGTTATTATGTGAAGAGAAGGTGTTAAGATACTAGAGCCGTTCAGTACTATAATCAAGATAATACTGTGTATTATCTTTTAAGTGAACTTAAGTGTAAATTTCATGAGTACTCTGTTTTATGGTGCGACCTTTTTAAAGTTAATATAAAACCCTTCTATGGTTTATTAAGAAACTTAATAAAAAACCTGAAAGAAACATTGTGATTGTTTACTACTGAACCCTTGAATGATTTCATCTAGAACAGGATATTCAATCCTGTTTATTTGTTGCAAGAAAGTGCTAAACAGGCTTAAGTAGTGGCCCTGTACGCAACAACATACACCAGGAATACTGGTAAATATATAAATTTGTGGACTGTACATTGAGAATAATAAATGGTTATATATATATATACACAATTACATAACAGAAGGAAAATGTATCTTAATATCACTCGCCAATTTGACTGGAGATTAATGTGAATCATACTCAGAAAACCTCACTCTAACTAAATCTATGAAAATAATGCTGGCCAGTATTACACACAAATCTAGAGAGCTTATCTGAGGTTCCTGGAGCTGTCTTGTCCAGTCGTCTGATATCTCAAGTTATGCAGGAATGCACATCCACCAATTTCGCCTCCTATTTGAGAGGTGTCAACACAATTTTAACCTCCAGAGCATGAAAAATACTTCCCATTATACCAACGTTTGTACAAATTCAAAACCAAGATGGCGAGTCTCCTGCCCAGACGCAGGCTTTCCGTTTTCTATGACAAATATTATTAAATACAGTATAGGTCATCTATTTACCTATAAATTACCGTATTTCCGGAAAATATATGCAGTATTTTCCACACCTTGTCAGTTTGGATTCAGGAATAATAAAAGCACGAATGATGCTATCATACACATGCTAGAACTAATATATACCGCACTTGAAAAGAAAGAAGTCCCGCTGGGCATTTTCATGGATTTACCTAAAGCTTTCGATACAGTCGACCATGAACTGCTGTACTCCAAATTAACGCACTGTGGTATCAGAGGCCACTCCCTCAACTACCTAAAATCATACCTAAGTAACAGAACTCAATATGTGTATGCAAGTGATGCAAACTCCTCCACCCAACCAATCACAGTAGGAGTCCCACTAGGAAGCGTCCTTGGACCACTCCTCTTTCTCATCTACATCAATGATCTGCCGAATGCATCACAGCTACTCAAACCCATATTATTTGCAGATGATACTACATATGTCTTTTCCCACCCAAACACGTCATACTAGCAAACGCAGATAATGCCGAATTGCAGAAAATATCTGCCTAGATGATGACTAATAAACTTACCCTGAATACTGATAAAACCTATTTCATTCAGTTTGGAAAGAAAGCTGCAAATGATCAGGTTAACATAACAGTAAGTGGATCATCAGTCACAAGACTCACAGAGGGAAAATTCCTAGGTATCCACCTTGACAGTAGCCTTAAGTTCCGGACACACATATAAAAAATCACCAAGAAAATCCATACTATCAAAGATAAGGTACTACGTTCCACAATCAGTTCTCCTGGCACTGTACCATACACTCATATACCATAATCTTACATATGGAATTTGTGCATGGGGATCAACAACATCCAATCACCTAAAACCCCTCATAACCCAGCAAAAGGCAGCAGTAGAATGATAACAAATTCCCACTCCCGCCAGCATACTCCACCAATTTTCAAAAGTCTGAATCTGCTCACCATTAAGAACATCCATACTTATTCATGTGCCTACTACATACACAGAACAATACACGCAAATGTAAACCCCCCACTCAAACTTCTCACCAACCTTAACAGGACACATGAACATAACACAAGACACAGATCTCTTTTTGATATACCTCGTGTCCATATCACACTGTGTAAAAACTCTTATGCACATAAAGGGCCCCAAAATATGGAATTCATTACCAAAAGATGTTAAAGTAACCCGGTCTGAAAATCAGTTTAAGATTCTTCTCAAAAGCCACTTAATCACCCTAGAGTAATAAATGCTAAATACTCAGTACACACTTACTCACCTATGTACTCCCACATCGTAACTTCAACAATCACTTTGAACCTTTCATCCATTGTTGACAGGAATATAATTGAACCGTTGTTTTTCACAAAAAGCATTTTAGACTATATGAATATATCCTTTGCCTTATACAAATTTAATTCATTTATAATTTATAATCTACTGTACAACTATGAAATAATTACTGTCCTACTGTACAACTATGATATACTCCTTAGTGTTAAGTAGACTGTAAGCCAATAATGTTAAGTTGGCCCATAATGCCTAGGCATAATAGAGGCTGTCTTTGTATTGCAACCCACTTTTGTAAATATAAAATCTCAATGTATTGTTTGCAAAGACATAAAATAAATAAATAAAATAAATAAATAAAATAAATAAATAAATACGAAGAACGAGTTATAAATGTTTTAATGAGGAGGCTGGAGGCAGTGGAAATTGTAACCGTTCATGGTTACCACGGTAACCGTGGACGGTGACACCTACGTTACTCTGACACCTCTCTCCCTACTCTGGTTGCTCCCTTGCAACATTGCACTGCTCCTGATGACGTACTGAGAAGTGTGAAAATACACACACACACACACACACACACACACACAGGATCCTGCAGGAGAAAGCACGATTAAGGGACATGACGGCATACAGGAAGGTGTATCTCGACCGCGACAGAACACAAGAAGAAAGGCAGAAACTGAGAGAGATGGTACAAAGGCGAAAGGAGGAAAGAGAGGGGATGGAGAAGACAGACAGGAGATCCCAGACCCAGGAAGAAGATCAAATACAGCCTCCCTCACAACTTCCTATACAAGCCTCCCAACCAGGTCAACCCCAGTGCAACCAAACACTCTAAATCAAAACACCCATGCCACATCCAATGCCCCCACCCACTACATTACAAACTCCACCCCCACAGCAACAACCCATAGTTCCCTACCAGGTCTCCCACTTCCCCAACCCCAATATACCTCCCAGACCACAGTCTTAGAAAAGAAGTTGAAGGTGTGGTATACAAATGCAGATGGAATAACAAACAAGTATGAGGAGTGGCACGAAAGAATCAAAGAGACATCCCCAGACATAATAGCACTCACAGAAACAAAACTCACCAGAATAATAACAGATTCAATCTTTCCATCCGGATATCAAATCCTCAGGAAAGACAGAGGGAGGAGAGGGGGAGGAGGAGTTGCACTGCTCATTAAAAACCAGTGGGGTTTTGAGAAAATGGAAGGAATGGATGGCACGGGCGAAAGGGACTACTTAGTAGGAACAATCCAGTCTGAGGGACATAAGGTGATAATTGCAGTAATGTACAACCCACCACAGAAATGCAGGAGGCCAAGAGAAGAATACGATGAGAGCAACAGAGCAATGCTCGACACACTAGCCGAGGTGGCCAGGAGAGCACACATGGGGGGAGCAAAGTTACTAGTTATGGGTGATTTCAATCACAAGGAGATTGACTGGGAAAACCTGGAGCCCCATGGGGGTCCCGAAACATGGAGAGCCAAGATGATGGATGTGATACTGGAAAACCTCATGCATCAACATGTTAGAGACACTACCAGAGAGAGAGGAGAGGATGAACCAGCAAGGTTGGACCTTGTATTCACCATGAGTAGTTCGGACATCGAGGGTATCATGTATGAAAGGCCCCTGGGAGCTAGTGATCATGTGGTTCTGTGCTTCGACTACATAGTTGAGCTCCAAGTGGAGAAAGTAGCAGGAATAGGCTGGGAAAAACCAAACTACAAAAGGGGGAACTACTCAGGCATGAGGAACTTCCTTCAAGACATTCAGTGGGAGAGGGAACTGACAGGAAAACCAGTACAAGAAATGATGGACTATGTAGCAACAAAATGCAAGGAGGCAGAGGAGAGGTTTGTTCCAAGGGAAACAGAAATAATGGGAAGAACATAACGAGTCCTTGGTTCACCCAAAGGTGTAGGGAGGCAAAAACTAGGTGTACTAGAGAATGGAAAAGGTACAGAAGACAGAGAACTCATGAAAATAAAGAAATCAGCCGAAGAGCCAGAAACGAATATGCACAGATAAGAAGGGAGGCTCAGAGACAATATGAAAATGACATAGCATCAAAAGTAAAGACTGACCCGAAGCTGTTGTACAGCCACATCAGGAGGAAAACAACAGTCAAGGACCAGGTAATCAGACTGAGGAAGGGTGATGGGGAATTCACAAGAAACGACCGAGAGGTTTGTCAGGAGCTCAACACAAGATTTAAAGAGGTATTTACAGTGGAAACCAGTAGGACTCCAAGAAATCAGAACAGGGGGGCACACCAGCAAGTGCTGGATGAGGTACATATAACCAAGGAGGAGGTGAAGAAGCTGCTATGCGAACTTGACACCTCAAAGGCGGTGGGACCAGACAACATCTCTCCATGGGTCCTTAAAGAGGGAGCAGAGATATTGTGTGAGCCATTAACAAAGATCTTCAACACATCTTTTGAAACTGGGCAACTCCCTGAGGTATGGAAAATGGCAAATGTAATCCCAATTTTTAAAAAGGGAGACAGACATGAGGCACTAAACTACAGACCTGTATCACTAACGTGTATAGTATGCAAGGTCATGGAGAAGATCATCAGGAGGAGAGTGGTGGGGCACCTAGAAAGAAACAAGTGTATAATTGACAACCAGCACGGTTTCAGGGAAGGAAAATCCTGTGTCACAAACCTACTAGAGTTTTATGACAAGGTGACAGAAGTAAGACAAGAGAGAGAGGGGTGGATCGACTGCATATTTTTGGACTGCAAGAAGGCCTTCGACACAGTTCCTCACAAGAGGTTACTGCAAAAGCTAGAGGACCAGGCACACATAACGGGAAAGGCACTGCAATGGATCAGAGAATATCTGACAGGGAGGCAACAACGAGTCATGGTACGCGACGAAGTGTCAGAGTGGGCGCCTGTGACAAGCGAGGTTCCACAGGGGTCAGTCCTAGGACCTGTGCTGTTCTTGGTATATGTGAACGACATAACGGAAGGGATAGACTCAGAAGTGTCCTTGTTTGCAGATGATGTGAAGTTAATGAGAAGAATGAAATCGGACGAGGATCAGGCAGGACTACAAAGAGACCTGGACAGGCTACAAGCCTGGTCCAGCAACTGGCTCCTTGAATTTAACCCTGCCAAATGCAAAGTCATGAAGATTGGGGAAGGGCAAAGAAGACCGCAGACACAATATAGTTTAGATGGCCAAAGACTGCAAACCTCACTCAAGGAAAAAGATCTGGGGGTGAGTATAATACCGAGCATATCTCCTGAGGCGCACATCAATCAGATAACTGCTGCAGCATACGGGCGCCTGGCAAACCTACGGATAGCGTTCCGATACCTCAGTAAGGATTCGTTTAAGACTCTGTATACCATCTACGTCAGGCCCATACTGGAGTATGCAGCACCAGTTTGGAATCCACACCTAGTCAAGCACGTCAAGAAATTAGAGAAAGTGCAAAGGTTTGCAACAAGACTAGTCCCAGAGCTACGGGGATTGTCCTATGAAGAAAGGTTGAGGGAAATCGGCCTGACGACACTGGAGGACAGGAGGGTCAGGGGAGACATGATAACGACATATAAAATACTGCGCAGAATAGACGAGGTGGACAAAGACGGGATGTTCCAGAGATGGGACACAGACACAAGAGGTCACAATTGGAAGTTGAAGACTCAGATGAATCAAAGGGATGTTAGGAAGTATTTCTTCAGTCATAGAGTAGTCAGGCCATGGAATAGCCTAGAAAGTGATGTAGTGGAGGCAGGAACCATACATAGTTTTAAGGCGAGGTATGATAGAGCTCATGGGGCAGGGAGAGAGAGGACCTAGTAGCAATCAGCGAAGAGGCGGGGCCAGGAGCTGTGACTCGACCCCTGCAACCACAAATAGGTGAGTACACACACACACACACACACACACACACACACACACACATACACACACACATACACACACACACACACACACACACACACACACACACACACACACAGATATATATATATATATATATATATATATATATATATATATATATATATATATATATATATATACAAGGAATTCGCAAGAGCAGGCGAAATATACACAAACACAAGGTATGCACTGCTTTACCAATCTACCCACACTGGACCAATACCTTGAAAAGCTGTAAGCCTTCTCCCTGAAAGCTGGCTGCCTTGGATCAAAGTCTAGCGCAAGCTGGACTCCAAGGTATTGGTCCAGTGTGGGTAGATTGGTAAAGCACTGCATACCTTGTTCCAAGGTTCGTGGGTTTGAGTCTCCTTCAGCCAGAGATCAGTGTTTGTGTATATTTCGCCTGCTCTTGCGAATTCCTTGCATTGTTAATATCTCTAGTAAGGCTGATGCATGCAGGGGATGAGATGAAAAGCTGTAAGCCTTCTCCCTGAAAGCTGGCTGCCTTGGATCAAAGTCTAGCGCAAGCTGGACTCCAAGGTATTGGTCCAGTGTGGGTAGATTGGTGAAGCACTGCGTACCTTGTTCCAAGGTTCGTAGGTTCGAGTCTCCTTCAGCCAGAGATCAGTGTTTGTATATATATATATGACACTCGTCTTTCCATAAATTTAATATCTGACCAGATACACACATGGGACATCACTGCATCAATGTATTCAGTTGTTTTGGGCAGTTTTAGGAACCGTCTGAGACGCAGTCATTATCACATGTCACTTTGGTGTATTTATATTGACTATACGAAACATGTAGTGTTCCATAAATATGAATATAAGCAACGAATTTGTTCTGTTGCACATTTTCATGATGCTGACCTGTGGCTCAGTTGATAACGCACTCAGCTCACACATTGAATGTCCTTGGTTCGATACCAGGCATAAGTGGAAACGTTAGGCATGTTTCCTTACTCCTGCTGTTACAGTTTACCTAGCAATAAGTAGGTACCTGGGTGTTAGTTGACTGTTGTGGGTCTCATCCTGTGAGACTAGATTAAAAACCACAATGGAAATAAGACAGTCATCGATGGCGCACTTAATTTACTGGGTTATCCTGGGTGGCTAACCTTCCCCGGGTTAAAAATCAAACAAAATCTTATCTCTTATCTTACTTTTCGTTGTTTAATAGAGGTGGCTCGTGGCCTGGTAGGCAAAGCTCTCGCTTCACACGCTGAGAGTCCGAGGTTTGATTCCCGGCAAGGGTGAAAGCATTCAACTTATTTTCTTACACCAGTTGTCCTACAGGTTTAAGGCAACACCCATCAGTAAAATAAGTACCTGGGTGTTAGTCGTCTTGTGTGCACAGGTCGCATCCTGGGAGACAAAATTCATATTCATACATAGTTGTACAATGAATTACAGTAGTTGGGTGAACATGCCAAAAGCACCTTGTATGCAGAGCATTATCAGCAGCTTAAAATTAACATGCAATGAAAGGTTCAGTGTTAAAAATTGCAGTAAACAATTTACAATATGAAGGACAATTGAGTATTTTTTTTTTTATTCGCCGGTACTCTCCCGGCCCGGGTCTTTTCCAGTAGTGGTGACCCGGCCTTGGCTCCCTGCCTGGGGAGTATCTTGAGACCTATGTCTCCCATGGGAGGAGGTACAAGTACCCCCTCATCTTTGGGACCAACTGTCCACAGGCCTAGCCACAGTCCCCGCCCTCACGGGGCTCCTAGGGAGAAGCTAAGCCTCTGGTCCGCCATCTGCCCCGCCCCAAAGGGGCTCGTGGGGATGGCAGTCTTGTGAGCTGCAGGTGGTAGCAAGCTCAGGCTTTTTACTGAGTATTTCTATTCTATTTTATTCTTTGTGATTTGCTGGCATGAATCCCGGCCCGGGTCTCTTCCAATTTGGTGACCCAGGTAGGGAAGTGTCGTTTATCTTGTCTTGTACATGCGTGGCAGTTCTTTGGTGGGAAGGGGGGGGTTCCTCTCTGGCTCTATGACCAAATGGCATACCAAAAGTTAGTGTGCACTAACGGCGGCTGGTGTGCGGTGCAACGGAGGCCCAAAGCAGGCCCTCACAGCGACTTCAGCGGGGGGGGGGGGGGGGCGTGCAATGACTGGGAGGAATGTTTCCAAGTCTTTGACAGCTAAGTACACAAGATGTGCTGCCTCATCCTCCCGGGCCTGCCCCACTGGGGGTCATTGGGAAGTGTCTACGGCGAAGGTGCATCGTAGCCGGGCAGTCTAACAGGTAGTGCACCAAGGGTTTCGGGAACACTCGGTCACAATGGGCACAGAGCTCCTCTCGTGCCCATTCATAATCCACGCAGTGGTGGGATACCCTAAGCGTAGGCGGGGGATATGCACCCTCAGTTCTCTGGTTTTCGTCTGAATACTTGGAGGGGGCGTCCTGTGTGTCGCCATGTCATACCAGTGGAGGCTCAGTGAATCCCCAGGGTCAGGGAGTGGGCACCTGGCCGCACTGGCAGCCCACAGCCCAATCTGGCTGAGGCTGATGGAGATTGCAGCATGTGGCTGTGCCTCGAGGGTTGCGGTCTTTGCAGCCTCATCTGCAGCATCATTGCCAGGGATACCCACATGGCTTGGAATCCAGTTGATGGCGGCCCTGCGAACACTTAATCACATCCGGATGGATGTGATTAACGTATGTCGTCCCTTGGCTCTCTGTGCATAATTGCCTGGATCGCTGCCCTGGAATCAACATGGATGACGGGGGGACCTACTGAGTATTTGAAACAATGAAATTTGAACCTGATTTGCCCGAAATGCTTTGCATAACAAGCAATTTTCTATATAGTTTTTTTTCTTATTCGCCGGTACTCTCCCGGCCCGGGTCTTTTCCAAGTAGTGGTGACCCGGCCTTGGCTGCCTATCTGGGGAGTGTCTCGAGACGTAAGTCTCCCATGGGAGGAGGTACAAGTACCCCCTCATCTTTGGGACCAACTGTCCCCAGGCCTAGCCACAGTCCCCGCCCTCACGGGGCTCGTAGGGAGAAGTTAGGCCTCTGGTCAGTCTTGTGAGCTGCAGGTGATAGCAAGCTCAGGCCTTTATTCCTTCTATATAGTAGTATGACATTGATGTCAGCTAGGACTGTATACCATGTACTTGTAGTAAATAAAGGTATTATTATTATTATTATTATTATTATTATTATTATTATTATTATTATTATTATTATTATTATTATTATTATTATTATAATTGTTATTATTATTATTATTATTATTATTATTATTATTATTATTATTATTATTATTATTATTATTATTATTATTATTATTATTATTATTATTTTGTTTATTTAACATAGTTACCTCACAGCTAGAAGAGATCCATTTTCTTTATTTGCGCCGTCGAAGAAAATTGTAAGTTATGATAAACTAAAATATCTTTGGACATTCCTGGAGAACTGCTAAGATAAGATAAGATAAGATAAGATTTCGTTCGGATTTTTAACCCCGGAGGGTTAGCCACCCAGGATAACCCAAGAAAGTCAGTGCGTCATCGAGGACTGTCTAACTTATTTCCACTCAGATTCTAGGGACCCACAAACTGAGAAAAACCAAGAATATTGTCCTAACTAAACCTAATGAAACACCACTACATCCCACTGACACAGCTAACAAGATAAATGACTTCTTCTCAACCACAGGATCTAATCTCGCCAGTAAAATCCCACATACCAATGCCCATGCCGAGGACTACCTAGATGGGAATTTCCCTAATTCCTTCTATCTTGCACCAACTGAGCCCACGGAAGTCACTGAGATTATAAAGTCACTTAAAAATAACTCGGGGAATCTGTCTCACGTCCCACCATTACTGTACAAGCGAGCGGCCCATGTCCTTTCGCATGCTATTTCATTACTTTTTAACAAGTCACTAGAGACTAGCACCTTCCCGAAACTACTCAAGATGGCAAGGGTTACACCAATACATAAAGGTGGTGACCCTGCAGACTTAAACAACTATAGGCCAATATCTAACTTACCATTGCTATCCAAAATCTTTGAGAAACTCGTGCACAGGAGACTGTATTCATTTATAACGGCTCAAAACATACTCATCCCCTGCCAATTTGGATTCAGGAAAAATAAAAGCACTAGTGATGCAATCATAAAAATGCTAGATCTGCTTTACACAGCATTGGAAAATAAGGAATATCCACTAGGAATTTTTATTGACCTAAGAAAAGCTTTTGACACAGTAGACCACGACATCCTACTCCACAAACTTGATCATTACGGTATAAGAGGCCACGCGCTTGCTTATTTCAAATCTTACATTACTAATAGGTATCAGTACGTCACCATTAAAGACACAGCATCAGCAACACGGCCACTTGATACAGGAGTTCTGCAGGGAAGTATCCTTGGTCCCCTGCTCTTCCTCATATACATCAATGACCTTCCAAACGTATCCCAATACCTGAAACCCATTCTCTTTGCTGATGACATGACTTATGTCATCTCTCACCCTAATCTTGCCACCCTCAACACCATTGTGAATGAGGAGCTGATTAAAATATCGACTTGGATGACAGCCAATAAACTTACGCTTAACACTGACAAAACCTACTATATTATGTTTGGTAGCAGAGCAGGAGATGCACAAATTAACATTAAGATTGACAACACTCTAATTACCAGAAATAATGGGGGCAAATTCCTAGGCTTATACCTTGACAACAACCTGAATTTCAGCACCCATATCCAGCATATAACCAAAAAAGTATCCAAAACGGTTGGGATCCTCTCCAAGATACGATACTACGTGCCGCAAAATGCCCTTCTCACACTATACCACTCACTTATTTATCCATACCTCACCTATGCTATTTGTGCTTGGGGATCAACTGCAACAACACACCTAAAGCCAATAATAACCCAACAAAAAGCTGCAGTAAGAATAATCACTAAATCCCATCCCTGGCAACACAACCCCCCACTCTTCATAGACCTAAACTTACTCCCAGTTCAGTACATCCACACTTACTACTGTGCAATCTACATCTACAGGGCCTTAAACTCTAGTATCAACCTTGACCTAAAATGCTTTCTTGATAGTTGTGACAGAACCCACAGGCATAACACCAGACACAAACATCTCTACGACATTCCCCGTGTCCGGATAAACCTTTACAAAAATTCAATGTATGTCAAAGGCCCTAAAATCTGGAACACCCTACCTGAGAACTCTAGAACTGCAGACACATTCATCACCTTCAAAACTACCATTAGAAAACATCTTATCTCCCTGATACACCCCGTCAACTAACTACACGAATACCACCTGGTGGTTCACACTTACACTCACTCACTCATTTGACCATAAACAGAAATATTAATCTCAATCTTAAAATAATGAATTCTGTGATTCTCCAATACTGAAACTATGTACTGTGCCAAAACAAAAGCATTCACATTGCTAAACTCACAAACTAGTATTTAGTCACTTAGCCATAATACCAACTTACCTCATAATTTGTAATATTTTACAATTAAGAATAAAACTAAGTCTGCCCGAAATGCCTAGCCATGCTAAGCGTTCTAGTGGTACACTCTGTAATCACAATTTTATTACATGTAAACCACACAATAACCAAATTTCTGTAAACTCAGCATTGTAATCCTTATAGAGAATAAACTTTGAATTGAATTGAATTGGGGTCCTTAATCTTGTCCCCCATGATGCGACCCACACCAGTCGACTAACACCCAGGTACCTGTTTGCTGCTAGGTGAACAGGACAACAGGTGTAAGGAAACTGTCGAATGTTTCCACCCGCCGGGAATCGAACCCGGGCCCTCCGTGTGTGAAGCGGGAGCTTTAGCCACCAGGCCACCGGGTATACACATAGAATTATCATACATAGCAGCATATGTGTAGAGAACCTGGGATAACCCAAAAAAGTCAGACAGAGTGACTTATTTCCATTGGGGTCCTTTTACCTTATTATTATAATATAAAGGTTATAATATTTTCTTATTATTCTACAATGAAGATAACATCTTATTATCATACTAAAAAGACTATCTACTACACGAGGGTCATTAAGACTATCTACTACACGAGGGTCATTAAGACTATCTACAATACGAGGGTCATTAAGACTATCTACAATACGAGGGTCATTACTAGGTATAAGGTAAAATTTACACGTATGTTAGCTAAAAAATAGAAAATCATTCCCCTCCCTTTCTGTAGCTTCATTCATCAGACACCTTTTGGCACTCTTCTTGAACTGGTTCATGCTATGACTGGCTTTGACATGTGCGGGCAGTCTGTTCCATTCCTTTATTGCTGTACAATAAAAGGTGTTTGAAGCCTGGCCAATGACTGTGGGTACTACAAAGTTGTGCTCTCTCCCCCTAGTACTATGATTGCTTTGGTTCCCAACCTTGACAAAATTGACAGCAAGATATTCTGGACACTGTTTGTGAGCAATTTTATAAACATGATTTAGCTTCAGTTGTTTTACTCTGTCTTCAACATTCAGCATATCCAACTGCTGTAATTCATCCTGGCCTACATGTTCTCTTGGTCCCAGCCCCAGGATGAATCTTACGATTTTGTTCTGGGTGATTTGCAGTCTATCTTTCAGTTTTTTTGTCAAGGCAGAGTACCATGAAGAGCAAGCGTAATCCATATGGCATTGTATAAGGGCTAGACATAGGGTCCTGCGAGCCTCAGTAGGTAAACACTGTGCTTGTCTATACAGGAACTTCAGTCTGGCATTCGCTTTCTTTACTACACTGTTCCCTATCAATTCTCCTGACATGCATGGGTCAAAGGGGATTCCCAGATATTTTACTGATGAAACGAAAGTGATGGGCTCCCCATTACACTGGACATTAAAATTATTTACCCTTCTCAGTTTATGTTTCGTGCCAAAGAGAATGGCTTCAGTTTTCCCGAGGTGTAATGATAGTTTGTTGTCTACTAACCATTTGCTGCAGGACTCCAGTTCCAGTGTTAAAACATTAGCTATATCTTGTGGGTCTTTACCTGACACTAACAGGGCACTGTCATCTGCATACAGTAGGAGTTTGCACTTGACACTGATAGGCATGTCATTGACATAACATAAGAATAATAAGGGACCCAGAATACTACCTTGGGGAACTCCACATGTTATCGGCAGGGGTTCTGATTCCGTTTTGTTGATTTTGACAATTTGTCTCCTGTTGCTAAGGTAGGACTTAACCAGTCTACAGAACCTATACCGATAGCTTGAAGTTTCGTACATAATATATTGTGGTTGACAGTATCGAAGGCCTTTTGCAGGTCTAAGGTTACTATACCTATAAGGTTCCCCTTTGACATTTCAGTTCTCAGGTAATCCATCAGATTAATTAGGGAGGTGTCGGTTGAGTAAGATCTTCTAAAGCCCGATTGATAGCTATGGAGAATGTTGTTGTCATTAAGGTACTTAACTACTTGAGAGTACACCGCCCTCTCTAGAATTTTGGATATTATACTGAGTATACTAACAGGCCTATAGTTGCTGACATCAGACCTACTATTTTTCTTGAAGATAGGAGTAACTCTGTCCTCCTTGAACCCCCTCCGGTACGGTATTAGTGGTGATTGACAGATTTATTATGTGAGCAATAGGAATTGACAGTTCAGAAGCACCATCTTTTAGGAACTTAGACGGGATGTTATCAGGGCCTGTGATCTTAGTTGGGTTTAACCTACTTAGTTCTTTTTGAATAAAGTCATGAGATACACTTACTAGTTGACAACTGTTTGGGGTTACCCCTTTATTGGTATAGTATATTTGAAACTTATCAGAGTCTGTGTTAAAGGTATTTGATGCAGCTGGTAGTTTACTTACTAGTGTTGATGCAACAGATGTGTAGTAGGAATTAAAGCAATTTGCCACCTTAGATGTTTCGTGGCATACCTCATTATCGATAGTGAGAACTATGTTAGACCTATCTACTGGCTTATGGCTATACCCCAGCTGTTTTAGTTGTTGCCAGAGCTTTCTGGGGTTATGCTTATACTCTTCAATTTTTGAGCAGTAGTGCTTTGCCTTTGCTCCTTTTATAAGTCTCTGTACTCTGTTCTTCACCCTTCGGAATTCATTTAGTGCTGCAATATCCTGTCTGTTTGCTTTAAATCTTTTTAGCAGCTGGTCTCTGAATTTCATATTATCTAATATCTCAGTAGTCATCCAGGGTTCAGTTCTTCGTTTAATCCTAACCTCTTTAACTGGTGCAATATTATCAAGGATGGTAGTGAACATTGTTTTGAATTTTTCCCAGGCATCGTTTACGTCCGTGCAACTTGTTATCTCTGTCCAGTCACAATTGTGTAGCCTATTTACCAGTGTTTCTTTACTGTAGTTTCTAGTTGACCTCATTTTTATTGTCCTGTGTAGGCCTATCCTATCCCTAGTGATTTTCCTGGTGCAGTAAATGATGAAATGATCACTAAGACCTGTGGTAATGACGCCTGACTGACTATTGTTCTCAGAGCGGTTACAAAGTATGTGGTCAATTAGGGTGGCTGAGAACTGCGTTATCCGGGTTGGTGTATTAATTAGTTGAGTGTAACTATTTAAACCTAGAATTTGCTTATACCTTTTGCATAGCCCGTTATTTTGCTGCTGAAAACAGATACTGAAGTCGCCCAGTATTATTGTCTCGCAATTGTTTTCAACTCCGGACAATACTCTGGAAAAGTCTTCTAAGAACTGGTCCTGGGTAGGAGGGCGGTAACTAGTTCCTACTAAGATGGGTTTGGTCTTGGGAAGCAGCACTTCAAATCATAGAATCTCCAGTTTAATGTTATTTAAATCAGGTCTTGGGTTGTAAGCTAAGTCATTTCTAATGTAGGCACATACTTCACCACCCTTTCTGTTCCTATCAAAGCGTTTTATATTGTAACCTTCTATTTTGACCTCGTCGTCAGTCACCGTATCATCCAACCAGGATTCAGAGATGGTTATAACTGCCGCCCTAATTTTGTTAGCTAGAATCCTAATCTCTGCCAATTTAGGAAGAAGTGATCTTGCGTTGACATGAATAAAGTGAAGGCCTGTTTTCATAAAACAATCATAATCATCAATATATGGCAATGGGTCATTTGTATTAAAATTAGGTAAATCAATGTCATCATTGTTAAAGGGTAACTGTGCCAAAGTGCATTTGTTACACACATAATGAATTCTGGCACCGTTACTATAATTGTACATACATCCATCATGCACCCACCCCTTACACATTTTACATAAGGTGCCTTTTCTGTTTTTCATGCGTACTTTAGTACAGTGTATGCACCTGTTTGGTAGTGTTTGAGATAATAATGGCTGTATTGTCTCACGTTGATCTATGTATGCATTATATATGGAGTTAAGGTTATCATTCCTAGCTACGAGACCGTCATTATCACCGTCATTTATCTGTCTGTTTTGCCTCTGCACAATAGTTTGAGGTCCTGGATTAATTTGGATATCACCACTTAAGAGCGCTACAGTAAGAGCTATGTGCCACTGTTTTTGTTTGGGTATGTGGTGTTGCCATACCTTGCGGCGATAGTGAGATTTACTTTTCTGGTAGGATGGCAACTGTTGGGCTTTTACTGTCCAGGGCGCTGTTACTCCATTCACCTTTTCCAGCCCCCATGACTGATTTCTTTCTTCATGGAATTGAAGAAGAAATATAAATATAATTATGGCAGCCTGTACCCCCCTAATGCCTGCCATTTTCACTCTTCGCTCTTTTACTCATATACGATAATATTTATTTCTCTTTTCCAGTCACCTAGTACACTTAGTATGTGCTTTAGCAATCACCACTGAATTACTAGTAAAATTTCTTCTTCAAAACCCTCTTCACTGCTCACTTTTCCCTTAACTTCACAAACCCCTTTCAGTTAACCCTTTATTACACACTCCCCTTCCCGCCTCACTTCACAGTCCGGCTTCACCTATTAACTTCTAACTCCTTTCCATTCTGGTACCAGAAAGGTTTAATCAATGGTTTTATCCTTCCAAAACCCACTCAATTCCATTTATCGGGGGTTGTGTGGTGTTGTTGTCTGCCTGACCTGATCTGCTGACTCAACCATTTTTAAAACACTGAGGGAAGCAAACGCCACCTACAACCTGACTTTCCTTGAGTTTATAGATATATTTGGCGTTTTCTGCTATAATTCTCTCACTGTACACTGGTCAGCTGAATATAGGTCAGCTACTAAAACATTAACCTTGACTGTTTAACCATTCACTTCTTTCCCACGACTGGCACTGAGGGATAACCGTCCTATAACCTTGGAGTTTTGTACTGTTGATTTGACGATATCTCCTGTGTTTCCCTCTCGTTAGCACTCGTTAGCTCTCGTTAGCTGAGTTAGCCGAAATTAACTCCTAGTTCTTAGGCCCGAACACACACATAGTGTCAGGTGACACACACAGACGTTCATGAGTGTGACAGTGTCAGGTGACACACATATATATATATATGAGTATGACACAGTGTCAGGTGATATTCATTTATAACGTCACAAAACATACTCAACCCCTGCCAATTTGGATTCAGGAAAAATAAAATCACTAATGATGCAATTATAAAAATGCTAGACCTGCTTTACACAGCATTGGAAAATAAGGAATATCCACTAGGAATTTTTATTGACCTAAGAAAAGCGTTTGACACAGTAGACCACGGCATCCTACTCCACAAACTTGACCACTATGGTATAAGAAGCCATGCGCTTGCATATTTTAAATCCTACCTTTCTAATAGGTATCAGTATGTCACCATTAAAGACACAGCCTCATCAATACGGCCACTTGATGCTGGAGTTCCGCAGGGAAGTGTCCTTGGTCCCCTGCTCTTCCTCATTTACATCAATGATCTTCCAAACATATCCCAACACCTGAAACCCATTCTCTTTGCTGACGACACGACTTATATCATCTCCCACCCTAATCTTGCCACCCTCAACACCATTGTTAACGAGGAGCTGCTCAAAATATCGACTTGGATGACAGCCAATAAACTTACACTTAACACTGGCAAAACCTACTATATTATGTTTGGTAGCAGAGCAGGTGTTGCGCAACTTAACATTAAGATCGACAACACTCTAATTGCCAGACATAATGAGGGCAAATTCCTTGGCCTATACCTCGACAACAACCTAAATTTCAGCACCCATATCCAACACATAACAAAAAAAGTATCCAAAACGGTGGGGATCCTCTCCAAGATACGATACTACGTGCCGCAAACTGCCCTTCTTATACTATACCATTCACTTATATATCCATACCTCACCTATGCTATCTGTGCTTGGGGATCAACTGCAGCAACACACCTAAAGTCAATAATAACTCAACAAAAAGCCACAGTAAGAATAATCACTAATTCCCATCCCTGGCAACACACCCCCCCCCACTCTTCATAGATCTAAACTTACTCCCTGTTCAGAACATCCACACTTACTACTGTGCAATCTATATTTACAGGACCTTAAATTCCAATATTAACCTTGACCTAAAACGCTTTCTTGATAGTTGTGTCAGGATCCACAGGCATAACACCAGACACAAACATCTCTATGACATTCCCCGTGTTCGACTAAACCTTTACAAAAATTCAATGCATTTCAAAGGATCTAAAATCTGGAACACCCTATCTGAAAACTCTAGAACTGCAGACACATTCATCACTTTCAAAACTACAGTTAGAAAACATCTTATCTCCCTGATCCACCCCAACAACTAACTACATGATAACCACCTGGTGGTTCACAATTACACTCACTCACCCACTGATTATAAACACAGAAATACTAATCTTAATCTTAAAATAATAAATCCTAACTAGTCATAAGTTTGCTTATGATACTCCAATATAGACACCTTGTATTGTGCCAAAACAAAAGCATTCACATTGCTAAAGTCACAAATTATGATGTAGTCACTTAGCCTTAATACCATAATCTGTAAGGATTTAATGTTAAGAATTAATCTAAGTCTGCTCGAAATGCCTAGCCATGCTAGGTGTCCTAGTGTCCCCCTCTGTAATTAGTATTTTATAACATATAAACCACACAATACCCAAAATCTGTAAACCCCACATTGTAACCTTTATAGAGAATAAACTTGAATTTTTTTTTATATTTTATTTAAAACCAATACAGTATACATAAAAATAAAAATAAAAGGAAACAGTATGGATCTCAATCCTGAAGGTTCGGCCATTGACATAAGAAACCCAACACAAAATAAACTAACACAAATGGATTGCACCTATATTCTTGCAAGATATAGCTGTATAACATACAACAATAACTTACGGCAAGAACATAGCTACAAATAAACACAGTAACAGGGTCATGAACTGACATATATAAACATTCAATGACTCAAAACCTAACTTACATATAAATTTTACATATAACATGACATATGACAAAGGTTCATTACAATTGAAAAGAATATATACAAGAAAATGTAACAATTACTTCCAGCCTTCTCATTAATAAATAAACCAAAACCTAACATCATAATCCTACTAGAACATCTACATACTTATCCCTAACATTACAGCTTTACATATACCAAAATACAAATAAACATACAAAGAAAACAGCTTAGATCTCAAAACCGACTCATTACAGTTACAATAAACCCGTATACAAAAATCTCAGACACAAAAGGAATGCGTCTATAAACTGGCTAGATATATCTGTATACCATACAGCCAAAACTTACGTCAAGAACATAGCCATGAAAAACCAATATCAGGGTGCTGACAGTCTATAAGTACATCTTAACATACAAAAACCTAGAACATCACATGAACTAAAAAACACTTCATATGGCAAAGAACAATACCGTTGTATAAAGCTATACAAAGTACATTGAAATGACAATTGAAACAAAGTAACGAAGTGGGAACATACAACAAGCATGTGTTGAATACATATAAACCTACACATCACATACACCACAGTATTATCTTTGTATAACACCTTTGAGGACATAAGGAGAATCCAGACATACTTAGATCATGCCTTGTGTCACCTCAAACCATCAAACACACAAATACTGTGAGATGTACCCTCTCACACATTATACACACAATAATGTAGTGCAACAACACTACTTACATATTATATTCAATACCTTCTGAAAAACAATGTGAATAACATATCTTACACAACTACCCAGACCAAACTCACATCACAAAAGAAGCTTATTTATTATATTACCAAACATACCACACACGCTAACATCTATACACATTTCCATACTCAAGAAACTAGCCCGCCGCAACCCCTTACTTTACACTTAAATCTCTTAAATCCTTCAACCTAAATCTACGATAACCTTCAGCAAATGCTGTCTCCCATCTTCCCCCATAAAGATCCCTATTGCGGCACTTTGTTCTATACATCGTGGCCCCTAACACTCTTATCCTTTCCTCGACTCCCACCTCCCTCATTGCCCAAGATATATAAATAAAATCAGTGACCACATACGCAAGCGCATTCACCACCTGCTGACTCCCCCCACCTATTCTAAACTTAACACCCGCAACACCTGTAACCCTTCCCCACCCACTAACCTAACTTTTTTTTTATATTTTATTTAAAATACAGTATAGATGAAAACTTTATATAAGAAGACAACATATAACTAAACAGAGGACTACCGGAACATATCTTAACCACAAAATAGCTATATAACCAAAACCTGACAGTCTTATTCATTTTATATATGAAATTTTATATACAAAAACAATATCATATAAACTAATACATTGTACACTCAATGGTACAATGGTTATATAAAATAACTGTCAGAAACCTGCGTGACTCTTGAAATTGACACATGATGTTCTTTATTTTTGACTTTGCATATACTGAAAAAGGAATCAAAACTTGCAAAAATCCTTTAATAATTAACATAAGACTTTCACAGATCTAGCATGTATGATTACATATGAGGAAACACTAAGACACCTAATACCCCGACCAACCCCATATTTAGTTTCTCAAACTAATTATAAACCCACAAAAAGTATACCTTGCTTGTATACAGTGATATTAGTAAAGGTGCTTAAATGAACATCAACTGACTATTATGCACCGATTTTGATGTTAAAATCCCCATGAAAAATCTGTACACCAATTCACGAACCCTTGGTGCCAACTTAAATTTACAAAATCCTTCCCATATTTCCCCCCAATTATACAGCGGAAAAACAGACAATCCCTGTACAATTTCCCCACGACAACATATGCTGACCATTTGCCCCACCCGGATCCGTTGCGCATTTCTCAACTTTAACAACAAACGCAGCATGTCCTCACACTCTATTAATCCCCTGCCGCTCCACCATTTACGCATTTCGATCATTACCCGACCCACCCGGATGCCCTTCTCACCGCCCGCCCTGAGGAACCGCTGCTTTACATAGAGAGCCTTCACCCGTGGCCCCAAAGCCAAGAGACCTAAACCCCCACGACGAACATGGGTCATGACAACCTCCCGACTTAACCAAGCTCTCCCGAAACCCCAAACATAACGTAAGACCCTTCTCTGCAGTTCCTGAATATCCATATCTCTTAAAGGGTACACCGCAGCCACACCCCATACTTTACTATAAACAAGTGTATTGACCACTACTGTCCTCTGTTGCAATGAGACATCCCCAGCTCTTAACCCCCGAAGTCGATTTAAAGCCTTGCTAACCACCAATTCAGAGTTTACCCTTCGGCTATCCCTCTCATCTGCCATGTACACGATACCACATATTCCAAGTTGCACCACGACTCCCCTCAAGGAAGGTTCCTTGATGTTGGTGAGGGGCTCTTGATTTAAGGAATTGGATCTGTGCTCCAGTTCCCCGAATTAAGCCTGAATGCCTTCCACATCCCCCCCCCCCCAGGCGCTGTATAATCCTCCGGGTTTAGCGCTTCCCCCTTGATTATAATAATAATGCACCACGACTGACCACCCATACCTTTCGCCCAACCTCCCCCCCACCCATGTACCCACCTCCAATAATTTCGATTTTGCGTTATTGACACACATGCCAGACTCTGCCCCAAAAAACTCAACAATCCATCCCACGATCTGCAAATCCTCCTCCCCTTTTAACAAAATTGTGGTATCATCTACGTACCCGACCACACGCATTGCATGGTCACTGCTCAGCGTCCCACGCCTCAAACCACCATCCACCAGCTCATAAAAGGGGTTTTGCATACAAGCAAAAAGCAGCTGGGAGAGGGGGCACCCTTGCCTCAAACCCCTTTCCATACGGACCGGCTGCCCCAATTTACCGTTTACCTGTACGCGTACCATAGCCGTGACATACAAGGTATCAACCCATCTGACAATCCCCTCTCCAAAACCCTGCTTCAATAAAATAAGCCTCAATAAATCCCTATCAACACAGTCATAAGCATTTTGCCAGTCAAGCCCGAGGACACCCCCCCCCTTGACATTCCTCCAAAAACTCCCGAATACGTACATGTCCGTCCCTCATGCTCCTACCTGGTATGCCTAGCTGTCCCTCGTGAATAACCGACCCCATAACCTTCCTCATTCTGTTTCCTAAAACTTTTGCAAAGATTTTATAGTCAGAGCACATAAGAGATATTGCTCTATATGCACTCAGACCCCTCCCCCCTCCATTTTTGGGCACCAACACAACTACCCCCGTACTTTGTGACATACCTAACCTCCCCTCCGTGAGCATGCAATTTAATACATCAACCAAACAATGCTTAATACTTCCCCAATGCGCCCTATAAAAATCATTCGAAATGCCATCTATACCTGGTGCCTTTCCTTTACTCATACTAAAAATCGCCTCCTCTACCTCCTCCACTCGAATTCTACCTTCTAGTACCTTTCTATCCCTGTCACTTATAACTTTTCTGAAATCCCTCCTCACCAGGCCACCCGCATGGACCCCCCCTACTCCCCTCCGTAGTTTTTCCCCAAACCATAGATCAGCATAAAAACTCATGCTGTTCGTGGTGAGAAGTACTTGACCCGGCAGGTAACCACCCAAACCCGTGCATACTTCCAATTGCAAGAGGGACGTCGCCTGTTGCCTGACCCTAAATTTGCGCAAGACACAACCCGAAGGTTTGTCACCCCATAGCACTTCTTCCATACCTGCTCTGACTCTAACCGCATTGAAACGTTCATTGTGAATTTCTGCAAGTCGACTACGAAGATGTTCAATGTCGTCATACCGACTACTACTCCCGCCCCCCACATAGTAATCATTTAGCTGCCCCTCCAAATAGTTTTGCAGCCCATACCTCCACCTCGCCTCCTCTTTTCCCCGCTTCTTATAATAACTTGCTATTCCAGGTTTGGCACGCGTTTCCCACCATTCCAACAAACATTCACCTGCCCGTCGCGTTTCCCAGAGATTCTTCCACCAGTCCTGAAAAGCTGACCCATCCCCCTCCCCCTCCAATAGCCGCACATTCAGTTTCCAATAACCTGGATAAACCCTGATCATTCCATCCCAGTTCATGTCCGCTAGCACTGCACGGTGATCTGAAAACCCCACATCAAAGGTCTGTACATGCCCAACTCTAATCCCTTGTGTTACATAAAGTCTCTCCAGACAGGCCGCATAGCCCCTGCGAACGAACGTATGCTCCATCCCCCACTCACCCTGCCCCACCACATCATAAACCCCTGCATCCCCCAGCAGATTCCGTAAGACAGGTAAAACGCACCCCGCCCCCCGCGGCTCAACATCGCCATGGCGGATAACGCAATTCCAATCCCCACCCATGACGGTAATGAACGGCAAACCCCGAGTGTAAAACGTTAAAGCCTCCCTCACAAATTCTATTTTAACTTTAGTGTTGCTTTCCGCTGGCATGTAAACGCCAACAAAACAAACCCTCACCTCACCCCAGTACCCATCTACCCTCACCACCCTCCCACCTCCCCCCTCCTCCCATCTTAAGACACGCCAAGGGCTGGACTCCTTCACCGCTATAGCTACCCCACCCTTTAATTTTAAAGAACTGCTAACATACATTCGGTAGCCTTTTAACCGTAACTCTCGCCCAAACTTATAATTGTGTTCTTGTATGAAACATAAGTCCACAGCATACCTGCGCAAGAACCACTCCATCCACACGCACTTAAACTCTGCCCACAGGCCATTTACATTGATGGTAACACACTTGAATTCACAAAAGGAGGTTTTCCTCTATGCTTGTGGGTCTTTCCCGTTCCCACACTATTACAACCTAGGATTTCAAAGGCCTGTTATCCCAGGTGTAATGGGAGCAAAAGAAACACAGCAGAAAAAGTTCAGACTTATATTATCCTTCACCAATTTAGAACAGCAATATGTACACTATGTACAGTAATAAGTATAGTGCACGTCACGGTAAGCAAGGCAGAAATAGAAGCCACAAGATAGCAGACCGTGCTCAACCAGCTCTAGAATGGGAATGACAAGGGCAGACAGGAGAGCGGTATCCACATAACCTCTGCGATTGCCAATCCCACCTTCTTATTGGCAGAACCTGGTCACTAGTTGAACGATGGGGCCCCATCACCAACTCTTAGCAACCTGGTTCGCTGGTTGGGGGAGATAGCCTGTAAATGAGGGTGTGTCCATGCGCCGAATAAAGGTTACGTACTCTTTGCATGCCACACACACGTACATTACACTGACCTTCTTTGACCTTTGACTTCCCAAGGCCCCCCTCACCCCCCCATGCCCTACCCATATGCTGGGTGCTTGCCCCAACCCCGTCTGCAGGAGGCGCCTCAGCCACTTTCGACCATAATTTCTTCCCTGGACGCTGTCCCGGTGTCAGGACCTCGTCCATATCCGACACTCCTGCCGTCCGTTTGCGGGAACCAACTTCCACACACATCTCCTCACCAGACGAAGCCTCTTGGTGGACTTCCACCACCATCTCATGCATCCATGTCATTGTAGGCACGTCCAGGTCTCCCATCTTTGGCGAATCATTCTTCACCACTTCTTGACACTCTGGTGAAACGTCTGGGCTATGCTCTGCCCCATCCAGGAGATCGTTTAGCACGTTCTCCAGCAAACTTTCCTGTGACAACCCCACAGGCTCCGTAGGCCTCACAGGTAGCGTGGGCACGTTTGTAGTGTCAACCGACAGGGTGGCACACGGCATAGACCGCATCTCCTCTTGTTGTACTTCCTCACTCCAATGCTTAGGTCCTTGTTCAGGCGAGGGACCAGTCTCCAGATCAAAGGCCTCGGTTCGTAGGACCACAGGAGAAGGTTCCCGGATGCGTACAACGAGGCGTCTGGAGCACTGAGCAGCCATATGGTCATAAGAGTTGCATAACCTGCATGTCTTACGTTGGCCTGCATAGTGAACAAAAACTTGTGTCCTGTAGTGTTCGAGATGCACGTAAGATGGAATCGGTTGTTTTAAAGTCATCTTGAGGGTGCAGGAGCCTTCCGGGAGCCCCTCGTATGGGCCCTCCCTCCACACTCCCTTGGTCGCTGCATGTACCGTGCTGTATTTACCAAAAACTTCCCAAATAACATACTCCTCCGCCTCAAAAGGCACGTTCCTTACTTTGACCCAGGTGATGTATGTGGAGACGTCATGCAGGCATACCTCTACAGCTGAATTCACCGCCATTTTCCTCTCTTGAAAAGCTTCCACAATCTTGGAGTAAAAGCCGGCATTTGCGAATTTTACAAAAAACCTCGACATCCTCAGTGGGTATGCCGTAGACGTCGCGAATAATGGTAGGCAACAAGACGTGCATCGTTGCACCACTGAGAGAGCCACGAATGAATTCAACACAGACCGTGTTTACTCTTCTACCCTGACGATCCGCCATCTTGCGTACTGTAGTACACGGTTCGCCACCAGGTGTAAGCAGGAGCAGGCTTAGAAAGCGTCCTCTCAGCCCGCAGGTTGAGAGATGAATGACTAACCTAACTACCCTACTTAGCCAGACCCTCACATCTTCTAAACAAGTACAAAAGTACACAGTGTGAAATATAGTTTCCGAACATCCACACGCTTTGCACTCCCCACCCTCCTTTAATCTCCTATTAAATAACACAACCCCAGATGGCAAGATCCCATGTAAAAACCTAAACATAACCTCCCTGACACTTGGTTTTACACGTAGTTGTTGAAGACATTTCCATACAGAACCCCATGCATACATAGGGTATGCCCCCTCAACTGCCGCCACCACAGACCCACCCCCCACCCTCTCAAGAACCTTAAATTTAAGCTGTTTCGGATCCCTTACCTTCAGTAAAACTCGCAACATATCCTCCCCAAACATTAAATCCCTACCCCTCCACCACCGTTGCATATCCATGCGCAGTCTTTCAAGGCCCCCCCCCCCCGCTCACCCCCTCCCTCACAAACCCCCTTTTCAGAAACAGACTCAACATACGCTTCTCAAGAGGTATAAGCCCCAGCCCCCCCAGGCTAAGGGGAAGCGACACCACCCCTCTACTTAGCCAGTCACAACCCGATCCCCATATAAATCTGAATACCCGCAGTTGCAACCGTTGCACCTCACACCGTCGTAACGGATATATTGCCACCACGTGCCATAACTTGCTATACAACAGGACATTCGTGACTATAACCCTTTGATGCAACGTTAATTGCTCTGCCCTCAAACCTCCCAATCTTTTCAAAACTCCATCCACGGTGTGCCTCGAATTTGCCTCTTGTGCATCCCTATCATTCCGCATGTACACTATCCCACATATCAACAACTGATCTACCACACGCCACCCACCCTCAACAGTCTCACTATTATGTACACTATCCCACATATCAACAACTGATCTACCACACGCCACCCACCCTCAACAGTCTCACCATTATGTACGCTATGCCCTAGATCCAAATACTTGGACTTTACTACATTAATTTTCATCCCCGTAGCCTCACCAAAAACGTCTATCACCCTTCCTACCTTATGTAAATCCCTCACATCCCTCACCAAGACAGTCGTATCATCCACGTAACCCACTATACCCGCTTCCCCTTCTCGTGCAAAACCAACCCTCGCTCTCGCTATACTCCACCTAACTGCGCTATAAAAGGGTTCCTGAAGACATGCAAACAAAATTTGCGACAGAGGGCATCCCTGTCGCAAACCCCTTCCCATCTGTATGCTATCACCTAGTCGTCCATTAACCTGTATTCTCATAACTGCACCCAGATACAAAGTTTTTGCCCAAGAAACAATTTCCCTCCCGAAACCCAACCAACGCCTAAAACTCCATAATGCATCCCTTTCTACGCTATCATAAGCAGCTCTCCAATCCAGAGCCAAAACTCCCCCTCCCCCCTCCCCCCTATGCTCTATAAAACTCCTAATAACTCCATGCCCTTCATACATTGATCTACTCGGTATGCCATATTGTCCTCTATCAATTACTTTACCTAAAACCTGTTTGATTCTGTTCCCTAATACCCTTGCAAATAACTTATAATCACCACACATAAGCGATATTGCACGGTAATCTTCTACCGTGGTCTGTCCACCCTTTGGCACTAATACAACAACAGCAGTCCTTTGCTGCTCACCCATTGCCTCATCTTCCTTCATTACAGTGAACAATATGACTAAAAATCTCCTCATTACTTCCCAGTTCTTAACATAAAAATCATTAGGCAACCCGTCTACACCCGGTGCCTTACCTAAACTTGCACCTGCTATAGCTTGCCAAATTTCCCCTTCCGTAATCTGTCCTTCCAAAGTCTCCCTATCTCTACCATCAAGCTCGCATTGCACATAACCACCCATTTCCCTTAAAGCATCATCTCGTATACACACGTTGTGCATATGACCTAAACCATGCATCATGATATCCACTCATACCTTCAGTCGACATCAATACCTGCCCTTCCCTATACCCTCCCATCCCCACATGAACAGTTAATCCCATCATCTCCGTCGCCGCTCTCCTCTTATGCTGTCCTCTCAATACACACGCCGATGGCCTGTCACCCCATAACACCTCCTCCAACCCCGCCAAAACGCGTGCACCATCAAATCTTTCATTTTGCAAATCCCTAATGCTCTCCTTTAATCCCTCAATATCTCCCACTGGGTAACTAACCCTCCCACGTTCGTAGCAAGCTCTCAACTGCCCCTCAAGATAAGATTGAAACCCATACTTTAACCTATTATATTCCTCCCCATTACGTACATAAAAATCATTAATACCTGATTTCGCCACCGAGTCCCACCATCTAACCAGATCACAATTCCCAGGCGCTTCTGCCTCCAACCCCTCCCAAAACTGTTTAAATGACTGTCTATATTCTTCTTCATGCAACAACTTTACATTTAACTTCCAATACCTCCTACCCCTTCGAGGCAACCCCTCCCAACCCAAATCCACCATAACACCTCTATGATCAGAAAATACCACATCCAACACCCTCACCCTATGTATTACTACCCTTCTGGGGACGTACAAACGATCGAGCCTAGCAGCATACCCACGCTTAATAAATGTATGCTCTACCTCCCCCCCCCCACAGATATCGATCAAACCCACCCCTGATAACAATTCTCCCAATATTCCCATACAATGCCCCCACCCCCCTCGGTTCCACATCCTTACGCCTTATCACACAGTTCCAATCACCTCCTATCACGGCTACCCCCAGCAATCCACGCAAGTAGTAAACCAGCACGTCCCTCACAAATTTATTCTTAACACGTACGTCACCCTCTGCCGGGCCATACACACACACCAACGTCATCTGTACCTGACCCCATAATCCATCCACACGTATCACCCTCCCCTTCTCCCCTTCACAATGCCTGACAACCAACGGGCTAGTTTCCTTTACCAATATAGCCACACCGCCTTTCAATCTGACTGCATGTTCAACATACACCTTATATCCCTCCACCTTCAACTCATAACCATGTCTATAATTATGCTCCTGCAAGAACACAACGTCAACACCATGACGCTCCAAAAACTCCCTAAACCGCTCACACTTTCTCTGCGACCTCAAACCATTGATGTTCAATGTCAAGCACTTAAAACCGACAAAGAAGGTTTCCCTCTTGACACAACCTTTTTGTCACCTGATCGCCTCATTGCACTCTTATCCCTCCCCCCCCCTTTTTGTGCACTCTTACTCGATCCCTGTCCCTGAGTGTCTTTTGAACCCCCTCTGCGTGACATCCGCCGATTTCTTCCCTGAACATTGTGCGGGCGTAAGCACTTCATCTGAACCGTAAAGCGCTGCTGCCGCTTTCGCGTCGTACCGTCGACCTGCATCTCGTCATCAAGCTCATCACCACGATGAACCTCAACCTCCACCGTATTCACCGACAAGACAGCCTTGTCACACACCTTAGGACGAACTATCTTCGCCTCTCTGTCCTCCATAGTAGTCTCAAGATCCAGGACCGTGCCTTCTTCCTGATAAGGCCCCGTGCCCAAAATATCCACAAGCGTCGTCCTTATCGATGCTTCCTCCTTGCTATCATTCACTTCCGCGATGATCTCCTCCAATGCCTGAACCACGTCCAAGGAAGGGGAGTCCCCCCCACTCGTGGCACCTGCCATCTTCTCTGCCCTCTCAACCTCCTCACTCCATGACGCACTCTGCAGAGGCAGTGTCGAAAAAGGCTGCCCTTGCTCCACTCTCCTCTCCTCTACGTTTCTTCGTTGTTGCAGGTCGTTGTCTCCACGTCCTCTACCACATTGCGCTGCCAGGTGTTCATACGACCCGCACAAACGACAAGTGCGTCGTTGCCCTGCATATGTCACAAATACCTGAGTTCTGAAATCGTCCATCACCACATACGACGGTATAGGATGTCGTATCGTCATCTTTGCAGAGTAAGTACCCTCAGGTATCCCCATATACGTACCAGCTGACCACCTTCCTGCAGTGACCGTGTGTACCGTCCCATATTTACTCATGGCGAACCTTATGTCAGATGCATCCGCCTCGAATGGCACATTCCTGATCTTCACCCAAGTGAAGTAACTTGATACATCATGCATCCTCACCGTGACAGCATGATTCACAGGTATGGCCGCTTCCTGAAACTTGTTCACCACTGCCTCATACATACTCGCCGAATTGAATTTAAGAAATATCCTCTTCGTGCCATTCAAGGCAAGTCCACAAATCTCTTCAGTAGCAACGCCGTAGGTGTCTCTAATTATTGCTGGTAGAAGTAACTCCATAGACGGCCCCATGATAGCTCCACTGGTTAATTCAATACAGACTGTATTAACCCGCCGGCGACAAGCCTGCGCCATGTTGTGAAAATATTACTGCACCCAGTCAACACCAGGGGGTAGCAGCAGCACACGTCCTCTCTACTCAAGGGTTGAGAGACGAATTGGTAAACTTGAATTGAATTGAATTGAATTGAATTAATGAATGTGACAGTGTCAGGTGACACACTCATATGTATCTGAGTATGACACAGTGTCAGGTGACACAGACGTTCGTTAGTGTGACACTGTGTCAGGTCACACGGACGTTAATGAGTGTGACACAATGTCAGGTGACATAGACGTTCATGAGTGTGACACAATGTCAGGTGACATAGACGTTCGTGAGTGTGACACAGTGTCAGGTGACACGGACGTTAATGAGTGTGACACAATGTCAGGTGACATAGACATTCATGAGTGTGACACAGTGTCAGGTGACATAGACGTTCGTGAGTGTGACACAGTGTCAGGTGGCAGATGTACATGAGTATATACACAAATAACCCGCACATAGAAAAGAGCAGCTTACGAAGACGTTTCGGTCTGACTTTTACCATTTACAAAGTCGAAGTCGGACCGAAACGTCCTGGTAAGTTTATCTCTTCTATGTGCGGGTTATTTGTTTATTGTTCCAGTCATGGTATTGTGATTTTTTGTTGTTGTTACACATGAGCATGACACAGTGTCAGGTGACACGGACATTCATGAGCATGACACAGTGTCAGGTGACACGGACATTCATGAGTGTGACACAGTGTCAGGTGATACGGACATTCATGAGTGTGACACAGTATCAGGTGACACAGATGTACGTGAGTGTGACACAGTGTCAGGTGACACAGATGTACGTGAGTGTGACACAGTGTCAGGTGACACAGATGTACATAAGTGTGACACAGTATCAGGTGACACTGATGTATATAAGTGTGACTCAGTGTCAGGTGACACAGATGTACATAAGTGCGACACAGCGTCAAGCGATACACACTGACGTGGATTTCTAAAATCAGCTGAGATTTTTCCTGTTGACGTTGGCAGAGTCTGGAATGTTGCGTCGGAGCACTTTCCTGTGAGACGCTGAGAGAAGCAGCGCTACACAGCAGTAGCACACCACCTGCTACACAGCAGTAGCACACCACCTGCTACACAGCAGTAGCACACCACCTGCTACACATCAGTAGCACACTACCTGCTACACACCCAGTGAGACGCTGAGGGAACTACTGCTACACAGCAGTAGCACACCACCTGCTACACAGCAGTAGCACAGCGCCTGCTACACAGCAGTAGCACACCACCTGCTACACATCAGTAGCACACTACCTGCTACACACCCAGTGAGACGCTGAGGGAACTACTGCTACACAGCAGTAGCACACCACCTGCTACACAGCAGTAGCACAACACCTGCTACACAACAGTAACACACTACCTGTTACACAGCAGTAGCAGACCACCTGCTACACAGCAGTAGCACACTACCTGCTACACATCCAGTGAGACGCTGAGGGAACTACTGCTACACATCCAGTGAGACGCTGAGGGAACTACTGCTACACAGCAGTAGCACACTACCTGCTACACATCATGAGACGGCGCGGGATCCCAGTGGTTCCTGGTCTTGCTGCCATGTGTATCTTATGGACGCTGACAACAGCAGGAGTACAGGAGTCAGGAAGCTTCGGTGCAGGTAGGTTGTGACACCAGGAGGAGGAGGAGGAGGTGGAGAAAGAGGAGTAGGAAAAGGAGGATGTGGAGGAAGAAGAAGAAAGCTTTCACTTTTTAAGTTCCCTGGCGTACTGCATCTGTGTCATCTAAATTCACTGGTCTGAAAAATAATTAGAAAGGCAAGTTTTGATATTTCTCCCTTCGTATGACATTCTTTTCAGAAAGGAAATAATTAGGATTCCTAATGCTGGGTCGTTCACATATTGAGCTGTTGCGTGTAACGCCATAGGTAATTAGTTATCTTGGCGGTCATACTGGACGTAAGGGAGCACTGACTATCATGTATAACACAGGAAAAACAAGCCCTAATTCCTTGGTGTGGATTATCTTAAGTGTAATTCCACACCGAAGAATTAAAACCTGTTTTTCCTGCTCGTTTTCTTGACGGTTAGACCAACGTCTGCCTCAGAATCTTGTGGGATAGATAAATTACGGCTGTTTTCCTTTGAATAATTTACAGATGAATCCCTTTCAATGAGTCCCATTAAATGGACCCGTTTTCTAGAGGTGTAGAAATTCATAAGACAATTAACAGTGATATCTATATTTGGAATGTGAAGTCATTTATATCATATGACCGAATTTTTGATAATTGTCATAATACGTTCGTTAGGCTACTACTGCAATATTAGTGGCTTTGGGCTGGCTGTCTTCTAATGCTATAATATTCAGTCTTTCTGGATATGGATATTGGTACTGAGGGGCACTTCCTGCCTCCAGCTTCTCTGCCATGTTCCACAAAATACGCTTTCCCTGATCGTATTTGCATAGATCTCCTTCTCTTTTCTGCAACATTGCAAGCTCCCGATGATGTGTTGATTGCAACATGAAAGGCCTAGAACTATCATTCCTGCATTAATCACCTTATACCGACTTACACTCACTTTCCACCTACTTATACCCTCCTATGCCTCTCTAATACTCTCTTACTCTCCGTCTTGCGCACTTACACCTGCTTCATGCAGGCTTATACCCTTTCAAGTTCACTTAAACCCTCTTCTGGCCGCAGGTGTTCACGTGGTGGGTCTGCTAGGAGACGCGAGCACCAGGGAGGACCACTTTCTGCAATCTCTCTGCAGGCTGCAGTACCCCAGTGTTCAGGTGAATCCTCGTCGAACACTTTCGCTGAGTCAGTTGCTTTGAGTCAGCTTTGTCAGTCAGTTTTTCACTTCAGTCAGTTTTCAATAAATTTTCAGTTTTTTAGTCAGTCTTAGTGAGACAAGCTGATAGTGAAATATATAGTCTCTTGGTGGGATAGTCTATTAGTGAAATAAGTTATTGGTGAGACAATCTATCAGTTAGTAAGTCTATTCTTAAATTCAGCTTACTAAGCACCTGGTAAGATAAGATAAGATAAGATAAGATTTCGTTCGGATTTTTAACCCCGGAGGGTTAGCCACCCAGGATAACCCAAGAAAGTCAGTGCGCCATCGAGGACTGTCTAACTTATTTCCATTGGGGTCCTTAATCTTGTCCCCCAGGATGCGACCCACACCAGTCGACTAACACCCAGGTACCTATTTGCTGCTAGGTGAACAGGACAACAGGTGTAAGGAAACGTGTCGAAATGTTTCCACCCGCCGGGAATCGAACCCGGGCCCTCCGTGTGTGAAGCGGGAGCTTTAGCCACCAGGCCACCGGGCCACCACCACCAGGCCACCGGGTCAGGGTTGAAAGTGAACATAGGAAAGAGCAAGATGATAAGAATAACAAACAAATTAGGTAATGAAAGATTGGATATCAGATTGGAGGGATGGAGTCTGGAGGAGGTAGTGGAGATGTTAGTGTGAATATTATGAAGAGAATAAGCAGTTTGGAGATCAGAGGGAGATGAGGGGTTCTAAAATTATTATCCAGATAGCAGAGGATAGTTGAGGTGGTTTGGACATTTAGAGAGGATGGAATAAAATAGAATAACTTGGAGTGCATATAAATCTGTAATGGAAGGAAGGCGGGGTAGGGGTCGGCCCAGGAAAAGTTGGAGGGAGGGGGTACAGGAGGTTTAATGTTCGAGGAGGTTTAATGTGTGAGTGTGTTAAGTAGGAGCAAGTGGAGGCAAATGGTTTTTATGACTTGACGTGCTGTTAGAGTGTGAGTAGGGAAACCGGTTAGCCAGACTTGAGTCCTGGAGGTGGGGAGTACAGTGCCTGTACCCTGAAGAAGGGGTGGAGATTTGTTGCAGTTTTTTAACTGTAGTGTCAGCACGCCTCTGGCAAGACGGTGATGGAATGAATGATGATGAAAGTGTTTCTCCTTTTTTTGGGTCACTCTCCTTAGTGGGAATTTGGACAATCTGATGAAGACACATTTGCAGCAGTTCAGTATCTTTATTATTGAAACGTTTCGTCTGTATAACAGACTTCTTCAGTCTGGAGACATCAGTCGTAGTGGAGAGGTAGATCTGACGGCTGGGAGACTGATCTTCCTGGAATTGTTCATTATTAATGCCATTTGGCGCGTATTATTTATGTGGATAAGTTCAGTGTAACTTCCACACACTCCTTGGTGATGAGATGTTTCTGAAAATAAACATTCTTCACATTTGTTTATTCGTAAGCGGGTTATGTAGTGCGTGACGTGCGAAATATGTGAAGATAAAAGTTCAAGGCTTAAAGAAAGCTGTTACTTGGACAAATTTTAGCTCTACCAGTGGCAATTTAAAAAAAAATATTCCTTACAGAGTAAAACATCGTCCCATAGAAAGCTTATTTTAGGACGTGTTTCTGTCTTCATAGGAGACGACAACTACACCCAGTTAGTGTTGACGTGTAGGGTGTAGAGTAAACTGGTACAACAACCACTACACTCACAGTGTGTTGATGTGTACGGTGTAGACTGGTGATACATCCACTACACTCACAGTGTGTTGACGTGTACGGTGTAGACTGGTGATACATCCACTACACTCACAGTGTGTTAACGTGTAGGGTGTAGACTGGTGATACATCCACTACACTCACAGTGTGTTAACGTGTAGGGTGTAGACTGGTGATACATCCACTACACTCACAGTGTGTTAACGTGTAGGGTGTAGACTGGTGATACATCCACTACACTCGTAGTTTTAAACTTCATGAAAGCTTGTAAGGAGCTCGATACATCTAGACTCTTCAAAACTGATTCTATACGTAATTTATATAATTGACGTTAATGACCGTGCTCATCCCCACCACAGATGTCAGCGACAACAACAATACAACTTCAGCCGATATTCCACTTTAAGATTTCTCTCTCTCCTTGGCAGGTGTTGAAAAACTGGTGTCCTTCAGGAAGGTGTGAGGAGGACGCCAGACTGGAGGACCAGCTGAAGAACTTGCCCGAGGACGACCTAGTTATTGTTGTCAGCTTGTAAGTTAACCGAAGCATCGTTCCTTTACTTATTTTTTGTTCATTTTGTTATTAACTGTCATACATAACAGTCTGATGAATTACTGCTGCACCTGATGACTCTACCAGTTAATGATTCATATAATACACTGCCCATACATGCAAGGAAGATAACAATACGGCATGAAGATACTTCAGGACGATATGCTTTAAAACATCCATTAACCTGACTTATTGGAATTATTAACTGATTTCCCGAATACACCGACCATACAGATATGCTTGTATAATAAGCCAAAATATTCTGTGATTTGAGTAAAGCTCATTGAATACCTTAATCATACACTTTTGCACTCACCTTAAATAAATTGAAAATAAGAAAAAGTTTTGGAATGAGATTAATAAGTTGAGGAAGCCTAGGGAACAAATGGATATGTCAGTTAAAAATAGGAGAGGAGAGTTATTAAATGGAGAGTTAGAGGTATCGGGAAGATGGAGAGAATATTTTGAAGAATTGTTAAATGTTGATGAAGATAGGGAAGCTGTGATTTCGTGTATAGGGCAAGGAGGAATAGCATCTTGTAGGAGTGAGGAAGAGCCAGTTGTGAGTGTGAGGGAAGTTCGTGAGGCAGTGAGTAGAATGAAAGGGGGTAAGGCAGCTGGAATTAATGGGGTAAAGATAGAAATGTTAAAAGCAGGTAGGGATATAGTTTTGGAGTGGTTGGTGCTATTATTTAATAAATGTATGGAAGAGGGTAAGGTAACTAGGGATTGGCAGACAGCATGCATAGTTCCTTTGTATAAAGGCAAAGGGGACAAAAGAGAGTGCAAAAATTATAGGGGAATAAGTCTGTTGAGTATACCTGGTAAAGTATATAGTAGAGTTGTTATTGAAAAAAAATGAGAGTAAGACAGAGAGTAGGATAGCAGATGAGCAAGGAAGATTTAAGAAAAGTTGGGGGTGTGTAGACCAAGTGTTTACAGTGAAACATATAGGTGAACAGTATTTAGATAAGGCTAAATAGGTTTTTGTGGCATTAATGGATTTGGAAAAGGCGTATGACAGGGTGGATAGGGTGGCAATGTGGCAGATGTTGCAGGTGTATGGTATATTAGGTAGGTTACTGAAAGCAGTGAAGAGTTTTGACGAGGATAGTGAGGCTCAGGTTAGAGTATGTAGGAAAGAGGGAGATTATTTCCGAGTAAAAGTAGGCCTTAGACAAGGATGTGTGATGTTACCATGGTTGTTCAATATATTTATAGATGGGGTTGTAAGAGAAGTGAATGTGAGGTTCTTAGCAAGAGGTGTGGACTTAAAAGATAAAGAATCTAACACAAAGTGGGAGTTGTCACAGTTGCTCTTTGCTGATGACACTGTGCTTTTGGGAGATTCTGAAGAGAAGTTGCAGAGGTTGCTGGATAAATTTGGTAGGGTATGTAAAAGAAGAAAATTAAAATTGAATATAGGAAAGAGTAAGGTGACGAGGATAACAAAAAGATTAGGTGACGAGAGATTGGATATCAGATTGGAAGGAGAGAGTATGGAGGAGGTGAATGTTTGGAAATTAGGAGAAGGTGTGGGATTACCAAAACTATTATCCAGAGGGCTGAGGAGGGATTGTTGTGGTGGTTCGGACATGTAGAGAGGATGGAACAAAACAGAATGACTTCGAGAGTGTATAAATCTGTAGTGGAGGGAAGACGGGGTAGGGGTCGGCTTAGGAAGGGTTGGAGGGAAGGGGTAAAGGTGGTTTTGTGTGCAAGGGGCTTGGACTTCCAGCAAGCATGCGTGAGTGTGTTTGGTAGGAGTGAATGAAGACAAATGGTTTTTAATAATTGGCGTGCTGTTGGAGTGTGAGCAAAGTAACATTTATGAAGGGATTCAGGGAAACCGGCAGGCCGGACTTCAGTCCTGGAGATGGGAAGTACAGTGCCTGCACTCTGAAGGAGGGGTGTTAATGTTGCAGTTTTATAACTGTAGTGTAAAGCACCCTTCTGGCAAGACAGTGATGGAGTGAATGATGATGGAAGTTTTTGTTTTTAGGGCCACCCTGCCTTGGTGGGAATCGGCTGATGTGTTAATAAAAAAAAAGATTAAGGGATACCTAACTACTTAAGATTAATAATCTAAAAAAAAAGTTATTAATAACCTCTGCAAGTTTGAGCTTATTTTTTTTTGTTACCAATTGTAAGATAAGATTATTTATATTTTATAGGTGGGACGAGTTTGTTTACTTCGTAGCAAGTTACGCGGACGCCAGAGCGCACCTGATGGATGTTGAAAATTCACTGATCGTGGCTCATGTTTCTTTCCTGAGTCCTGATGACGGCAAGAAACAGAAACGAAAGGAGAAATACGTAGATAAGAAAATGGCCGAAGATCGTGAAGAGGATAAAATGAATAACGAGGAGAGAGAGGGAGAACATGATAGTATTAGAGACAATGTAAATATTCCTAGAGAATCAGGGGAAAATCTCGAAAAGGAAACTAAATTTAAGAATAATGAGGCAAAAGTCTTAGCTAGAAAGAAGCAAGAAGATTACGAAGATGAGAACACAGGACTGGAAAAAGACGCGATTCAGATCTCTGATAAAAACGATAATGACGAAAAAAATAAAAGAAAAATAAGAGAAGTTGAAGAGGAAGCCAACTTTTCAAGCGAGAATAAAGACGATGAAGCAGCGAAGAAAGGAAAGACAAAGGGAAGTAATAAAGAAGAAGTAAGGACTGACGAGAACCTCGTCTGGTCTGTTCTTAAAGGTGATTGTAGACATGCTGATCATCCTGGTCTGTTTTCCTTCTTGTTCTTACGACATTCTCTTGTTATTTTTTCATGATCAGAATTCCTAATGATTATAATTATAACTATAATTTTTAAAGGGGTGGACCGGTAAGCCCGCGGAAGGTCTCGGTCAGATGACCGAAAGCTCCATCTGCGGGTCATCATATAACTAACACCCGTGTCAGGAAACACTTGTCCTGTTTCCTGAGAAACGTAACGTAACGTAACGTAACGTAACGTAACGTAACGTAACGTAACGTAACCTAACCTAACCTAACCTAACCTAACCTAACTTAACCTAACCTAACCTAACCTAACCTAACCTAGCCTAACTTAACCTAACCTAACCTAACTTAACCTAACCTAACCTAACTTAACCTAACCTAACCTAACCTAACTTAACCTAACCTAATTTTCTACATAATCTTTATCGTGGGTTTTTCTGCCTTCTCATCTGTCTTCTGATTTTATTCTGAAATTATCAAGGCACTGTGTTCGGATGTGCATTGTGGATAAGAGATAAGATAAGATTTTGTTCGGATTTTTTAACCCAGGAGGGTTAGCCATGCATGATAACCCGAGAAAGTCAGTGTGTCATCGAGGGACTGTCTGTCTTATTTCCATTGTGGTCCTTCAGTCTTCTCCCCCAGGATGCGACCCACACCAGTCGACTAAGACCCAGGTACCTGCTTGCTTGCTAGGTGAATGGGGATAGCAGGTGTAAGGAAACATGCCCAATATTTCTACCCTTGCCGGGGGTCGAATCACGAACACTCAGTGTGTGAGGCGATATCGTTGCCTACCAGGCCACGGGGCACCTATACATAAGTGAACAGTGTACTCACCTGTTTGTACTCACCTACTTGTGGTTGCAAGGGTCGATTCATAGCTCCTGGCCCGCCTCTTCACTGATCGCTACTAGGTCCTCTCCCTCATTGCTCCATGAGCTTTATCAATCCTCATCATAAAACTGTGTATGGTTCCTGCCTCCACTACGTCATCTGCCAGACTATTCTACTTCCTGATAACTCTATGACTAAAGAAATACTTCCTAACATCTCTTTGACTCATCTGACTCCTTGTGACCCCTTGTTTCTGTGTCCCATCTCTGGAACATCCTGTCTCTGTCCACCTTGTCAATTCCTCGCAGTATTTTGTATGTCATTATCATGTCTCTCCTAACCCTCCTGTCCTCCAGTGTCGTAGGGCATTTCCTTTAGCTCTGGAACTAGTCTTGCTGCAAACCTTTGCACTTTCCCTAATTTCTTGAAGTGTTTGATCAGGTGTGGGTTCCAAACTGGTGCTTCATAGTTCAGTATGGGCCTGACGTACACAGAGTACAGAGTCTTGAAAGATTCCTTACTGAGGTAACGGAACGCTATTCCCTGGTTTGCCAAGCGCCCATGCGCTGCAGCAGTAATCTGGTTATGTGCGCCTCAGGAGATGTACTCGGTATTATATTCACCCCAAAATCCTTTTCCTTGAGCGAGGTTTGCAGTCATTGGTCACCTACCCTATACTCTGATTGCGGTCTTCTTTGCCCTTCCCCGATCGTCATGACTGTGCATTTGGCAGGGTTAAGTTCAAGGAACCAGTTGCTGGACCCGGTTTGCAGCCTGTCCAGGTCTTTTTCAAGTCCTGCCTGATCCTCATCCGATTTAATTCTCCTCATTAATTTCACATTATCTGCAAACAGGGACACTTTTGAGTCTATCCCTTCCGTCGTGTCATTCACATATACCACATGTCATCATATATACAACACTGGTCCTAGGACTGATCCCTGTGGAACCCCGCTCGTCGCTGGCGCCCACACCTCATTACATACGATGACTCGCTGGTCTCCCTGTCAGGTATTCCCTGATCCATTGCAGTGCCCTTCCTGTTATGCGTGCCTGATCCTCTAGTTTTTGCACTAATCTCTTGTGAGGAACTGTGTCGAAGGCTTTCTTGCAGTAAAAGGAAATGCAATCCACCCACCCCTCTCTCTCGTGTCCTACTTCCTTTACCTTGTCATAAAATTCCAGTAGGTTTGTGACACAGGAATTTTCTTCCCTGAATCCGTGCTGGCTGTCATTTATAAGCTTGTTCCATTCTAGGTGATCCATCTCTCTCCTCCTGATAATCTTCTCCATGACTTTGCATACTATACACGTCAGTGACACTGGTCTGTAGTTTAGTGCCTCGTGTCTGTCTCCTTTCTTAAATACTGGGAGTACATTTGCTGTCTTCCATACCTCAGGTAGTTGCCCAGTCTCAAGGGATGTGTTGAAAATTGTTGTTAGTGGCACACACAACGTCTCAGCTCTCTCTCTAAGGACCCACGGAGAGATGTTGTCCAGTCCCACCGCCTTTGAGGTATCAAGTTCACTTAGCAGCTTCTTTACCTCCTCCTCGCTTGTGGTATTTCATCCAGCACTTGTTGGTATATCCCTTGTTGGTGTAATCCCCTATTCTGACTTCCCAGAGTAATTTCTGTCTCTACTGTAAATTCTTCCGTCTCATGCTGAGCTCCTCACATACTTCTTAGTCGTTTCTTGTTAGCTCCTCAACTTCCTTCCTCAGCCTGATTACCTGGTCCTTGATTGTTGTCTTCCTTCTAATGTGGCAATACAACAGCTTCGGGTTAGACTTGACTCTCGATGCTATATCGTTTTCGTACTGCCGCTGCGCCTCCCTCGTTATCAGTGCATACTCGTTTCTTGCTCTTCGAATAATCTCTTTATTTTCCCGGGCCCTTTGTCTTCTGTACTTTTTCAATTCTCTAGCACACTTAGTTTTTGCCTCCCTACACCTTCGGGTAAACGAACGGCTCGTTCTGGTCTTGCCATTATTTCTGTTGCCCTTGGGAACAAACCTTTCTTCTGCCTCCTTGCATTTTGTTGTTACGTATTCCATCATTTCGTTTACTGACTTTCCTACCAATACTCTTTCCCACTGACCCTCTTGCAGAAAGTTCCTCGTGCCTTATGAGTTTATGTGTATGAGAGTATACTGTGTGTCCATGTATTGGTGTATATTATATCAGTGTATGATCCCATAGCTGGTATATGCATTTATGAGTGAAAATTATATGTGTGTACGTGTGAACCTGTCTGAATATATATATATATATATATATATATATATATATATATATATATATATATATATATATATATATATATATATATATATATATATATATATATATATATATATATATATATATATATATATATATATATATATATATATATATATATATATATATATATATATATTTTATCACACTGGCCGATTCCCACCAAGGCAGGGTGGCCCGAAAAAGAAAAACTTTCACCATCATTCACTCCATCACTGTCTTGCCAGAAGGGTGCTTTACACTACAGTTTTTAAACTGCAACATTAACACCCCTCCTTCAGAGTGCAGGCACTGTACTTCCCATCTCCAGGACTCAAGTCCGGCCTGCCGGTTTCCCTGAACCCCTTCATAAATGTTACTTTGCTCACACTCCAACAGCACGTCAAGTATTAAAAACCATTTGTCTCCATTCACTCCTATCAAACACGCTCTCGCATGCCTGCTGGAAATCCAAGCCCCTCGCACACAAAACCTCCTTTACCCCCTCCCTCCAACCTTTCCTAGGCCGACCCCTACCCCGCCTTCCTTCCACTACAGACTGATACACTCTTGAAGTTATTCTGTTTCGCTCCATTCTCTCCACATGTCCGAACCACCTCAACAACCCTTCCTCAGCCCTCTGGACAACAGTTTTGGTAATTCCGCACCTCCTCCTAACTTCCAAACTACGAATTCTCTGCATTATATTCACACCACACATTGCTCTCAGACATGACATCTCCACTGCCTCCAGCCTTCTCCTCGCTGCAACATTCATCACCCATGCTTCACACCCATATAAGAGCGTTGGTAAAACTATACTCTCATACATTCCCCTCTTTGCCTCCAAGGACAAAGTTCTTTGTCTCCACAGACTCCTAAGTGCACCACTCACCCTTTTCCCCTCATCAATTCTATGATTTACCTCATCTTTCATAGACCCATCCGCTGACACGTCCACTCCCAAATATCTGAATACATTCACCTCCTCCATACTCTCTCCCTCCAATCTGATATCCAATCTTTCATCACCTAATCTTTTTGTTATCCTCATAACCTTACTCTTTCCTGTATTCACTTTCAATTTTCTTCTTTTGCACACCCTACCAAATTCATCCACCAATCTCTGCCACTTCTCTTCAGAATCTCCCAAGAGCACAGTGTCATCAGCAAAGAGCAACTGTGACAACTTCCACTTTATGTGTGATTCTTTATCTTTTAACTCCACGCCTCTTGCCAAGACCCTCGCATTTACTTCTCTTACAACCCCATCTATAAATATATTAAACAACCACGGTGACATCACAAATCCTTGTCTAAGGCCTACTTTTACTGGGAAATAATTTCCCTCTTTCCTACATTAACTTGAGCCTCACTATCCTCGTAAAAACTCTTCACTGCTTTCAGTAACCTACCTCCTACACCATACACCTGCAACATCTGCCACATTGCCCCCCTATCCACCCTGTCATACGCCTTTTCCAAATCCATAAATGCCACAAAGACCTCTTTAGCCTTATCTAAATACTGTTCACTTATATGTTTCACTGTAAACACCTGGTCCACACACCCCCTACCTTTCCTAAAGCCTCCTTGTTCATCTGCTATCCTATTCTCCGTCTTACTCTTAATTCTTTCAATAATAACTCTACCATATACTTTACCAGGTATACTCAACAGACTTATCCCCCTATAATTTTTGAACTCTCTTTTATCCCCTTTGTCTTTATACAAAGGAACTATGCATGCATATATATATATATATATATATATATATATATATATATATATATATATATATATATATATATATATATATACATATATATATATATATATATATATATATATATATATATATATATATATATATATATATATATATATATATATATATATATATGTCGTGCCGAATATGTAAAACTGGTCAATTAGCAAGAACTCATTTATAATTAAGTCCATTCTAAAATTTTCTCTTATACGTTAAAAGATATATTTTTTTCATTTAATGTTGATGTAAAATTTTATAATTTTGCACCAAAAGGAACTTAGAAAACTTACCTAACCTTATTATAACAAGCGCAATTTATTTTAGCCTAACCCAACTAAATATATCTTATATTTGTTTACAATAATTTAATACTAAACAAACACAGTGAAATATAATTTTTTCGTTAGGCTCAGAATGATTTTGGCGAAATTATTGCATACACAAATTTTCACTTGTCCTATTTGGCAAGATGAGCGTTGCTATTTAAGCCAAGATCGCAAGTTCTGCCTATTCGGCACGACATATATATATATATATATATATATATATATATATATATATATATATATATATATATATATATATATATATATATATATATATATATATATATATACATATATATATATATATATATATATATATATATATATATATATATATATATATATATATATATATATATATATATATGCATACGAATGTGCAGTGTGTATGTACGAGTGTACATACACTTTGTATGTACACAAGTAATTTTAAGAGCGAGTAATTTTAAGGATTACATATATTATTGGAGACAGCGTCTATGTGTGCAAGCAATGCAGTTTCTTCATTGTTTGAGAGTGTATCTAGAGGAATATTGACACAAGTTGTGAAGAGAGAGAAGTTAGGCAAGCAGCTAAAGAAAAAATAGTAAATAAATAGTAATAGAAAGTGATAGGTGCCATATAAACGATTCTCCCTCTATTCTATGCTATTTCCTTCCCCGCCCCATTACCACCAGACCCCGCCCTGCCCCGTCCCGTGCCCGTCCTTTCTCTGCCCTGTCTCCGCCCCGCACAGCTTCCCAGCTGCTGTAGGAGTACACCGTACAGCAGAAATTTCTGTAAATAATACTGTCTGTATTTTATGAGGTGGTAGGGCAGGTGTGCCCGACACATGACCAGCAAGTTGTATGTTATTCATCACGGGATAATGAATATTATACCCCATTACCACTACTACTACTACTACTACTACTACTACTTAAGGATCTCATCTGAGGAGGTTATTCAGCCCATGTCGTCTGTCCTGCAGGAGGAGTGGTTATGGGTCGAGTGAGTAGCCTGATGAGAACGCTGCAGGAGCGGCGAGTGGGTGGCACCCAGCTTGTGGATGACATCCAGCGTGAGGGTGGCACCCAGAGTGAGGGTGGCATCCAGCGTGAGGGTGGCACCATGCAGACAGTGCCAGACACTGTCGCTGAGTATGTCGTCTTTGGAGAGAGACAGGAGGGTAAGTAGTGCTTCACGTGTGTAAGTGTATTAGGCTGCCAAGTGAAAAAGACGGGATATCAAATTCCTATATCAAATAATGTTAAGCCCTAAACCCACGTGGGTTATTCAGCTCAAGACATGGTGGAGGCTTGATCCTCCGTCTGCTGAGTGTGAGACGGACGCGATTCCTATTTATTTTCAACTGCACCGAAAACAAGGGAAGCGCGGTAAATGAGAACGAGTTCTTGTGTCTAATACAAGGCTAAGTACTGACGGTAACCAAGACAGGTTCGGCTTGCTTGCTAAATAAACGTAAAACTACAAACAATAATCAAACATCACGATAACTGAGATGTTTGCTATAATCTACACCATATGTCCTCTACATAATCTATATTTAATAACTTCATCTGGTTTACATTACTGATATCGCGGAGCAGCTTATCAAAATTAGTTGTTCAGTAATTAAAATCTATCACAATGGTATTCTGAATCTCCAAGTTTGCGCATATTTTGAATCAAGTGATGGTGAGGCCAGGCGAAGTAGATCTCCTTTCTACCTCGCCTGATTGAAGGTCTCAAAGAGATAATAACAGTGACACACAGTACCACGGCCGATGTTTAGGTGTAAAATAAGTTTCCTGGCCGAGTATGTCAACAGTTGGTGTGTCTGATTAACGTGTGTCACGTGTCAGACACAAGGGAAGAACCAGGTCATCGTGTCAAAGCACCTCCAATATTTCCAGTACCAGCGTCTGGTGAACCTTTCTCTAGGCTGGTTATTGACTGTGTAAATCTCTTACATCGGATGCATAGAGAAAAATGAATGTTTGCCATTACGTGACTTCTGCTGTGGGGAGATTCTTCGTACAGACTGCGGGTGCTGCCGGAAATTCGATCATACAGTGGATTGATCTTCATGTCTAGCATCTTTCTTGAAGTTCTTTCTTAACAAGGAATAATCACAAGGCATTGGCGATCCTGGACATAAGCGGTATAGTTAAGGATGAGAGACATGTGAGAGACAAGTGAGAATCATAGTTGAGGGACAAGTGTAAGAAAGGTGAGGAACTAATTTCTGTGTGTGGAGAGCTGAATGACACCGAATTCCATTTAATACAGTAGTGAGGATGAAGTGGACGACCCTGGTTTCGTCGAAACCAAGTTACCATCTCCATCATTCTCGCGTCTTTAATCCACCAAGAGAGATGATGCAGAAATAAAGTTTAGACGATGTCACCAGGTAATTTTTTTTACTTTTGTCATACTTGTAGTTCTTATAGTCAAAATAAAAAAAAAATAACTCTCCTCTTGAGAGGAAAGAAAATATCAAGAAAATCAAGCGTTAGAGTGGAACTAAGTACGAGAGATTTCTGGTTTAGTTTGAACGAGGTCGTTGCCGGACACGTCAGCTGGAAAGTCTTTGTTTATGTTTCTGAATTCGGGTGTTGCTGGAAGTCTTCTTCTCACACTGCTGCACATACACAATACTCGGATCATTCTCTATTTTGACGTATATGTTCTTTAGTCTCTCTCTCTCTTTGTCTTCCTCCTAAGCATCCTTCATCCTGCCTTCCTCCTAGACATCCTTCACCCATCCTTCCTCCTAGACATCCTTCACCCTGCCATCCTCCTAGACATCCTTCATCCTTCCTTCCTCCTAGACATCCTTCACCCTGCCTTCCTCCTAGACATCCTTCACCCTACCTTCCTCCTAGACATCCTTCATCCTGCCTTCCTCCTAGACATTCTTCACCCTGTCTTCCTCCTAGACATCCTTCACCCTGCTTTCCTCCTAGACATCCTTCACCCTGCCTTCCTCCTAGACATCCTTCATCCTGCCTTCCTCCTAGACATCTTTCACCCTGCTTTCTCTTAGATATCCTTCACCCTGCCTTCCTACTAGACATCCTTCATCCTACCTTCCTCCTAGACATCCTTCACCCTGCCGTCCTCCTAGACATCCTTCATCCTGCCTTCCTCCTAGACATCCTTCATCATGCCTTCCTCCTAGATATCCTTCGTCATGCCATCCTCCTAGACATCCTTCACTCTGCCTTCCTCCTAGACATCTTTCACCCTGCCTTCTTCCTATAAATACTTCACACTGCCTTCCTCCTAGACATCCTTCACTCTACCTTCATCCTACCTTCCTCCTAGACACCCTTCATCATGCCCTTCTCCTAGACATCCTTCACCCTACCTTCCTCCTACATATCCTTCATCCTGCCTTCTTCCTAGACATCCTTCATCCTGTTTTCCTCCTAGATATCCTTCATCCTGCCTTCTTCCTAGATATCCTTCACACTTTCTTCCTCCTAGACATCCTTCACCCTGCCTTCCTCCTAGACATCCTTCACCCTGCCTTCCTCCTAGATATCCTTCATCCTGCCTTTCTCCTAGACATCCTTCACCCTGCCTTCCTCCTAGACATCCTTCATCCTGCCTTCTTCCTAGACATCCTTCATCCTGTTTTCCTCCTAGGCCTGGTCACAGACCGGGACGCGGGGGCGTTGACCCCCTGAACTCTCTCCAGGTTAACTCCAGATATCCTTCATCTTGCCTTCCTCCTAGACATCCTTCACACTTTCTTCCTCCTAGACATCCTTCACCCTGCCTTCCTCCTAGATATCCTCTATGCTGCCTTCCTCCTAGACATCCTTCACACTTTCTTCCTCCTAGATATCCTTCACCCTGCCTTCCTCCTAGACATCCTTCACTCTGCCTTCCTCCTAAACATCCTTCACCCTGCCTTCCTCCTAAACATCCTGCACCCTGCCTTACTCCTAGACATTCTTCACCCTGTCTTCCTCTTAGACATCCTTCACCCTGCCTTCCTCCTAGACATCCTTCATCCTCCCTTCCTCCTAGATATCCTTCACCCTATCTTCCTCCTAGACATCCTTCACACTGCTTTCCTCCTAGACATCCTTCACCCTGCCTTCCTCCTAGACATCCTTCACCCTGCCTTCCTCCTAGACATCCTTCACCCTGCCTTCCTCCTAGACATCCTTCACCCTGCCTTCTTCCTAGATATCCTTAACTCTGCCTTTTTCCTAGACATCCTTCACCCTGCCTTCCTTCTAGACATCCTTCACCCTGCATTCCTCCTAGAAATCCTTCATCCCGCCATCCTCCTAGACATCCTTCACTCTGCCGTCTTCCCAGATATCCTTCACCCTGCCTTCCTCCCAGACATCCTTCACCCTGCCATCCTCCTAGATATTCTTCACCCTGCCTTCCTCATATACATCCTTCACTCTGCCTTCCTCCTAGACATCCCTCACCCTGCCTTCCTCCTAGATATCCTTCACCCTGCCTTCCTCCTAGATATCCTTCACCCTGCCAACCTCCTAGATATCCTTCATCCTGCCTTCCTCCTAGACATCCTTCACTCTGCCTTCCTCCTAGACATCCTTCACCCTGCCTTCCTCCCAGACATCCTTCACCCTGCCTTCCTCCTAGATATCCTTCACCCTGCCTTCCTCCTAGACATCCTTCACCCTGCCTTCCTCCTAGATATCCTTCACCCTGCCTTCCTCCTAGACATCCTTCACCCTGCCTTCCTCCTAGACATCCTTCACTCTGCCTTCCTCCTAGACATCCTTCACTCTGCTTTCCTCCTAGATATCCTTCACCCTGCCTTCCTCCTAGACATCCTTCACTCTGCCTTCCTCCTAGATATCCTTCACCCTGCCATCCTCCTAGATATCCTTCACCCTGCCTTCCTCCTAGACATCCTTCACTCTGCCTTCCTCCTAGACATCCTTCACTCTGCCTTCCTCCTAGATATCCTTCACTCTGCCTTCCTCCTAGATATCCTTCACTCTGCCTTCCTCCTAGATATCCTTCACCCTGCCATCCTCCTAGATATCCTTCACCCTGCCTTCCTCCTAGACATCCTTCACTCTGCCTTCCTCCTAGACATCCTTCACTCTGCCTTCCTCCTAGATATCCTTCACCCTGCCTTCCTCCTAGACATCCTTCACTCTGCCTTCCTCCTAGATATCCTTCACCCTGCCTTCCTCCTAGACATCCTTCACTCTGCCTTCCTCCTAGACATCCTTCACCCTGCCTTCCTCCTAGACATCCTTCACCCTGCCTTCCTCCTAGACGTCCTTCACTCTGCCTTCCTCCTAGACATCCTTCACTCTGCCTTCCTCCTAGACATCCTTCACCCTTCCTTCCTCCTAGACATCCTTCACCCTGCCTTCCTCCTAGACATCCTTCACCCTGCCTTCCTCCTAGACATCCTTCACTCTGCCTTCCTCCTAGACATCCTTCACCCTTCCTTCCTCCTAGACATCCTTCACCCTGCCTTCCTCCTAGACATCCTTCACCCTGCCTTCCTCCTAGACATCCTTCACCCTGCCTTCCTCCTAGACATCCTTCACTCTGCCTTCCTCCTAGACATCCTTCACCCTGCCATCCTCCTAGACATCCTTCACCCTGCCATCCTCCTAGACATCCTTCACCCTGCCATCCTCCTAGACATCCTTCACCCTGCCATCCTCCTAGACATCCTTCACTCTGCCATCCTCCTAGACATCCTTCACTCTGCCTTCCTCCTAGACATCCTTCACCCTGCCTTCCTCCTAGACATCCTTCACTCTGCCTTCCTCCTAGACATCCTTCACCCTTCCTTCCTCCTAGACATCCTTCACCCTGCCATCCTCCTAGACATCCTTCACCCTGCCTTCCTCCTAGACATCCTTCACCCTGCCTTCCTCCTAGACATCCTTCACTCTGCCTTCCTCCTAGACATCCTTCACTCTGCCATCCTCCTAGACATCCTTCACTCTGCCTTCCTCCTAGACATCCTTCACCCTGCCATCCTCCTAGACATCCTTCACCCTGCCATCCTCCTAGACATCCTTCACCCTGCCATCCTCCTAGACATCCTTCACCCTGCCATCCTCCTAGACATCTTGCGCAAATAAACTGAAGAAATATCAATCACGGTACCATATAGTGTTCAGAACAATACACAACTAAGCTCGCACTCTAATGAATAAATGTCGCACGACGTTTCATAACCGAGTGAAACATCGTCTAGAGTTTCGTCTAAGAGCTTCACAGTTCCTATCTCTTCTTCCTATCACAGAGAGTAATTCTCCCGCAGGTACACTCACAATGACCGAGCCTCTGCGAGTGGCGTTCACTGCTGCAGGCAGCGCTGACGGGGAGGCCAGGCGGCCCCTGCTGGCCTACAGTCTCCATCAAAACCTCGACTTTTATAACACTTTCGAAGTGCTGGGTGAAGAGCGAGGGGCGTGCCCCTACTACCCTTACTCCGCCCACGCCACGCCCACTCAGGTCAGCCACGCTCCTATCATTATTATTAATTTTACTATTATTTGCTTTATTATCATTAGTTTTATTATTATTAATTTATAATAATAATAATTATTATTATTATTATCTATTATTATTATTGTTATTATTATTATTGTTATTATTATTATTATTATTATTATTATTATTATTATTATTATTATTATTATTATTATTATTATTATTATTATTATTTATTATTTATTATTATTATTATTTTTATTATTATTATTATTATTATTATTATTATTATTATTATTATTATTATTATTGAGATATTATTTCCGTTGCTATTAGCGTCATGGTTATGCGCTAAATCTGTACGGGTCATACAGGTTTCGGGGATTGGGAGGTAGCTAAGCTTGATCCAAGGATGGGAGAATGTAGCTCCAACTACCTGGATCAGAAACATTTCTAATGAACCAAGTGCCAATGCTGCAGAGTGTTCAGTGGCGCAAGGGATTATTGGTGAGGTAAATCGCCAGACCTTTGTACTGCGTCTTTCTTGCGTGACGGAGCTGTGGGACGGACACAGGTGTTACTCTGTGTATTATCCAGACAGAATCCCTGTTGAGGTTCCTAAGAGCCGTTTTATAAGTTTCCAGTATTGCTTGTGAAGCTGGTTTTATCCTTTGTATCGGATCTTTCTTTTCTGTGTTTGTTCTTGTTCTCTGCTTCAAGCTCTTCACTAGTAAAGTATTTCTCTAGCTATGACTCCTTGTCGTCTGTTTTTCATATATTTCTTTATCAAGTGAAGTATTCTACCTTATTCCTCGTATCTAGTGGAGTCTTCTCCCTAATGCCGTAAATCTGGCTTGTATTTAGTTTGTAAATTTGTTGCCTGTTAGGCACCGGATCAAGAGCTTTCTTACAGTCCAAGAATGTTCAGTTTGCCCTCCCCCCCCCCACACAAACAGCCTTTCTTGTCTTTCGTCAATTGTCATTGAACTCTATTTAGTTAGTGAAACAATATTGTGACTGTTTTAAATCTCTGTTGTTGGTGTTTGACTCCACGAGATGTTGTCTATCACTGTGTGTGCAAACATGAGGGATATTGATCTATACTTTACGAATTTCTCTTTCTCACCCTTTAAATATTATTAATACACTGACCCTTTCCTAGCTGTCTGATTCTTTACCCTGCTCTATTTTAGCATTGTAAACGTGTACTCTTCTAGATCTCACTTACTGCAGTTGCAGAACCCTGTCTCTGAAGTACTCAACAACTGTCACCTGACTACCTGGCTCCTAGAGCCCTCTCATGTCGTACATATTAATAAGACTAATAAAAAATAACTATATAAAATTGTTTTAATCTTCCGTCTCTGTCCACCTTCAGCTTGAACAAGATCCTCGGCTACTGGTGGTTCTCCTGCTGGGAGGTTCCTGGGCTCCCTTCCTGGATGAGGTACTGAGGGGCCTTGCCTCACAGACCTACCCAAAAGACAAAATGGGTATCTGGATCTTGGCCAAGGTAATGCTGAGGATGAAGAGTGTGACATTAATATATATATATATATATATATATATATATATATATATATATATATATATATATATATATATATATATATATATATATATATATATATATGAATAACAGCACGGCGACTAGTTAAGGAGTCGAACCCATGCTGCTTTGGCAACTCATGATGCCTTAATCCACGGGACCACACAATCCCTAAGAGTAGCACATCCAGCGGAACTGGATGTTGTACTCGCTATCCAAGGACATACGTTGGTATGGATGAATATAGGATAATTTCATTCTTCTCCCTGTTTGGTGTACTAGTACAACGAGCAGTATTTTATATTATTGTACCCACGAACAAGTGGTATTGATCAATAACAACATTGCAACTAGCCAAGGAGTCGAATCCATGCTGCTTTGGCCTGCCTCATGGTGGGCGAAAACTCTTGACGCCCACTTATCCTGTACTTATCCAGCAGCTCCTGCCTTCTGCCCTTCCCATTACCTGACATATTATCCAACCTGCTGACTATGTCACCTACACCAGCTCTTGGGAGGCACACCCTCTATCTGAGCTTCCTATGTCTGTTACAAAAAGCACAGTCCATATATCTTACCTGAGAGTCTCCCTCAATTAGAATATTCTTACCTTGATTAGCAGGGGAATCAGTGGTACCTTTAACCTCACTAACCACTGAAATACACTCCTCCTGGAGAACAGAGAATCGATTTCCTACCTTGACGTCTTCTCTATTAACCTTATCATCCTTCTTCCTGAATTGTGAACCACTGCCACTTAAAGCGGCTGCAAATCTGTAGCTCACTGCTGGTAACCTTTTCCTCCTCACCAGCTCCCACCATCTCACACTCACTCCCAAACCCATCTAGGTGAAGCTTCAGCCTCCTATTTTCCTCCTGAAGAAGTAGAACCTCCTTCTTCATCACTTTAACCCGAGATTCCATAACACTACAGCAAGCCATGGTCTCGGTAACACCCCACGCTGACTCCCAGACAGCTTGGGACACTGACCTCACGTGACCTTTGACTTCAGCGTATGTATGTATGTATATATATATATATATATATATATATATATATATATATATATATATATATATACACACACATACATGAGTATGTGTGTGTGTGTAATGGTTGTCATAATCATCATCATAATGGTTGTCATCATCATCATCATAATGGTTGTCATCATCATCATCACAATGGTTGTCATCATCATCATCATAATGGTTGTCATCATCATCATCACAATGGTTGTCATCATCATCATCATAATGGTTGTCATCATCATCATCATAATGGTTGTCATCATCATCATCATCATAATGGTTGTCATCATCATCATAATGGTTGTCATCATCATCATCATAATGGTTGTCATCATCATCATCATAATGGTTGTCATCATCATCATCATCATAATGGTTGTCATCATCAACATCATCATCTGGCTCCTCCTCAGACAGGTCAACAGGAGACAGAAATCTCCCAGTTTATGGCGCGTCACCAGCATCAGTACGCGTCCCTGGAGGTGACCAGGGACCAGGAGCTACAACCACACCTGGCCAGGTAAGTCACTGCCATGGAAGTGACCAGGGACCAGGAGCTACAACCACACCTGGCCAGGTAAGTCACTGCCATGGAAGTGACCAAGGACCAGGGTTTAGGGCCATCACTTGGCCGAGTAAGTCATTGCGGAGGCCATCAGCAGTCTACCTGAAAGATGTTGCAGGGGTCAACGCCCCCGCTGCCCGGTTCATGACCAGACCTCACGGTGGATTAGGGCCTGATCAACCAGGCTGTTACTGCCGGCAGCACGCAATCCAACGTTCAAAATACAGCCCGGATGGTCAAGCACTGACTCTAGGTATCTGTCCAGTTCCATCTTGAAGAAAGCCAGAGGTTATTAGTAATTCCCTTTGTGTATGATATGATGCTGTTGAACAGTCTTGGGCCCCTGACACTTGTGTTTTTTCTCGGTGTTAAATATACTGCTTTTCATTGTGAGATATTGCACCGTCTGCCTAGTCTTTTGCTTTCATACGGACCAGTCCATCTAGGATTTTCCAGGTGTAAATTATGAAGTGCATTTCTCGCCTGCGCTTCAAGGAGTACAGGTCTAGGGTCTTCATACGGTCCTAGTAATTGAGACACTTTACTGAACTTATAAATGCAGTGAATGTCCCCTGTACATTCTCCAAATCTGCAATTTCATCTGCCTTAAATCCTAACCTTATCTGTCAGCAACACCATTCAGTAGTCTGTTGATCTTGCTACTTCCTCCATTAACATGCTTAATTGACTCATATTATGGTACTGGATCTGCTAGTTCTTATCTGCACTCTTGTTTTTTCTTCAAATTAATTTGCTAGATCTTTTCCAATGAGACTTTTATAGCTTTCTGATAAACCAAAATTTTATTCGGCACTGTTTTTGTTTAGTGATAATTTAGTGAGGGCACTGACTTTATCGTGCCCCATCCTGGAGTCTATCTGGAGGGTGTTCTAGGGGTCAGTGCCCCCGCGGCCCCTGGAGGCATATGCAAGAGGAAATCCGCAAAACAAACGTTTTTAAATCCTTTATCAATAATTCGTGTATATCTGTGTCTGGCTTCAGACACAAGCATGTTATAATCAGGTTGTCTATAGCAAGCTTAAGAACAATACTCTTAACAGACAGTCCAGTTTGCGTGGTAGAAGCCTGGACATTAATTATAACACGTTAATGTATTACCATCAGGCTCGTATATGATTACAGCCCTACCTGCCCTCCCAGTGTCAGAGTTAAGAGAACCAGAGAACCACCAGGCTGGATCAATGGTCCCAGTGTCAGAGATAAGAGAACCAGAGAACCACCAGGCTGGATCAATGGTCCCAGTGTCAGAGTTAAGAGAACCAGAGAACCACCAGGCTGGATCAATGGTCCCAGTGTCAGAGTTAAGAGAACCAGAGAACCACCAGGCTGGATCAATGGTCCCAGTGTCAGAGTTAAGAGAACCAGAGAACCACCAGGCTGGATCAATGGTCCCAGTGTCAAAGTTAAGAGAACCAGAGAACCACCAGGCTGGATCAATGGTCCCAGTGTCAGAGTTAAGAGAACCAGAGAACCACCAGGCTGGATCAATGGTCCCAGTGTCAGAGTTAAGAGAACCAGAGAACCACCAGGCTGGATCAATGGTCCCAGTGTCAGAGTTAAGAGAACAAGAGAACCACCTGGTTGGATCAATGGTCCCAGTGTCAGAGTTAAGAGAACCAGAGAACCACCAGGCTGGATCAATGGTCCCAGTGTCAGAGTTAAGAGAACCAGAGAACCACCAGGCTGGATCAATGGTCCCAGTGTCAGAGTTAAGAGAACCAGAGAACCACCTGGTTGGATCAATGGTCCCAGTGTCAGAGTTAAGAGAACCAGAGAACCACCAGGCTGGATCAATGGTCCCAGTGTCAGAGTTAAGAGAACCAGAGAACCACCAGGCTGGATCAATGGTCCCAGTGTCAGAGTTAAGAGAACCAGAGAACCACCAGGTTGGATCAATGGTCCCAGTGTCAGAGTTAAGAGAACCAGAGAACCACCAGGTTGGATCAATGGTCCCAGTGTCAGAGTAAGAGAGCCAGAGAACCACCAGGCTGGATCAATGGTCCCAGTGTCAGAGTTAAGAGAACCAGAGAACCACAAGGCTGGATCAATGGTCCCAGTGTCAGAGTTAAGAGAACCAGAGAACCACCAGACTGGATCAATGGTCCCAGTGTCAGAGCTAAGAGAACCAGAGAACCACCAGGTTGGATCAATGGTCCCAGTGTCAGAACTAAGAGAACCAGAGAACCACCAGGTTGGATCAATGGTCCCAGTGTCAGAGTTAAGAGAACCAGAGAACCACCAGGTTGGATCAATGGTCCCAGTGTCAGAGTTAAGAGAACCAGAGAACTACCAGGTTGGATCAATGGTCCCAGTGTCAGAGTTAAGAGAACCAGAGAACCACCAGGTTGGATCAATGATCCCAGTGTCAGAGTAAGAGAGCCAGAGAACCACCAGGCTGGATCAATGGTCCCAGTGTCAGAGTTAAGAGAACTAGAGAACCACCAGGCTGGATCAATGGTCCCAGTGTCAGAGTTAAGAGAACCAGAGAACCACCAGACTGGATAAATGGTCCCAGTGTCAGAGCTAAGAGAACCAGAGAACCACCAGGTTGGATCAATTGTCCCAGTGTCAGAGCTAAGAGAACCAGAGAACCACCAGGTTGGATCAATGGTCCCAGTGTCAGAGTTAAGAGAACCAGAGAACCACCAGGTTGGATCAATGGTCCCAGTGTCAGAGTTAAGAGAACCAGAGAACCACCAGGTTGGATCAATGGTCCCAGTGTCAGAGTTAAGAGAACCAGAGAACCACCAGGTTGGATCAATGGTCCCAGTGTCAGAGTTAAGAGAACCAGAGAACCACCAGGTTGGATCAATGGTCCCAGTGTCAGAGCTAAGAGAACCAGAGAACCACCAGGCTGGATCAATGGTCCCAGTGTCAGAGTTAAGAGAACCAGAGAACCACCAAGCTGGATTAATGGTCCCAGTGTCAGAGTTAAGAGAACCAGAGAACCACCAGGCTGGATCAATGGTCCCAGTGTCAGAGTTAAGAGAACCAGAGAACCACCAGGCTGGATCAGTGGTCCCAGTGTCAGAGTTAAGAGAACCAGAGAACCACCAGGCTGGATCAATGGTCCCAGTGTCAGAGTTAAGAGAACCAGAGAACCACCAGGTTGGATCAATGGTCCCAGTGTCAGAGCTAAGAGAACCAGAGAACCACCAAGCTGGATCAATGGTCCCAGTGTCAGAGTTAAGAGAACCAGAGAACCACCAGGCTGGATCAATGGTCCCAGTGTCAGAGTTAAGAGAACCAGAGAACCACCAGGCTGGATCAATGGTCCCAGTGTCAGAGTTAAGAGAACCAGAGAACCACCAGACTGGATCAATGGTCCCAGTGTCAGAGTTAAGAGAACCAGAGAACCACCAGGTTGGATCGATGGTCTCAGTGTCAGAGTTAAGAGAACCAGAGAACCACCAGGTTGGATCAATGGTCCCAGTGTCAGAGCTAAGAGAACCACCAGGTTGGATCAATGGTCTCAGTGTCAGAGCTAAGAGAACCAGAGAACCACCAAGCTGGATCAATGGTCCCAGTGTCAGAGCTAAGAGAACCAGAAAACCACCAGGCTGGATCAATGGTCCCAGTGTCAGAGTTAAGAGAACCAGAGAACCACCAGGCTGGATCAATGGTCCCAGTGTCAGAGTTAAGAGAACCAGAGAACCACCAGGCTGGATGAATGGTTCCTTGGGAAAGGATCGTGAGAAAATTCCCGGTGGAGCGCGGGGGGTGAGTGGAGAATGTTGGTACGAAGCTGAGTTGCTGATCTCAGCTCAAAGAAGACGTGAGGATATTTCTTGAAACTGAGATAAAATGAGACGTCGTCACCATCTTTAATTTGGAGTTTAGCTTGTCATTGGCTCACCCATCGGATTATTTTCGAGGCCTTAAATGCCTTCAACTTTAAGCTACACTGTAGACATGCAGCAATCATTGGCCATTATGAAGCAACTTGAACATTCAGCTAAGATACAATTAAGAAGTGTTTCATTAAGGAAAGAAATCAGTCTCTGGAGAACTAGTCTCCTGAAGTGAAGCTGAGGAAGCTGTGGACTAAATATCTACCAGCTAACGAGAATGTAAGTCTTTCCTGTCATTACCAACTTTTAATCGACGTATCTGTGCGAAATTTGATTATTAGATTTGGCTGAAATCAAATCAAAGCAGCAACAACAAGAATGATGTGGAAAACTGTCTTGGATGGTCACACGTCACCCAGTACAACAAGACCTGTATGGGAGACGAGTCAGTATCACCCGTCTCGTAAACAGTACTTGCTAGTGGCACCTTTTAATTTATATGGAGTTCCCTCACACAATAAATGGAAATCAGTGGTAAAAATAATGCAACTGGAGATGAAAAAAAAACCACTTTTGTTTCTTCTTAGAGTGATGTTAAAGGTTGTGTACTGTGCAGTGTTATGTATCATTCATCTTGATTACGGTTATACATTAACAGAGTTGTGGGAGCTGCGAATCTGTCTGTATTATTGACAGTTTGTGTTCGTACAGCTGTCAGTGTACATGAAGCAGTGATACCATCATATGTGTGAGGGGAAACAGTGTACACGAGACAGTGATATCAACATGTGTTTGGGGAAAGACAGTATACATGAGACAGTGATACCAACATATGTGTTAGAGGAAACATAGTCAGCAGGTATATTGTTAACTTTTATTTTTGGGATACAGTTGGTACACTGTACCCACACAACGTAAATAACAGATATATTGTTTATGGTTACCTTGAAGACGGCTTGGTAAAAAATCTTGAACAATATACTTAGAAACCAAGCTTGGACACTAAGCATGGCCACCAAGCTTGGACACTAAGCATGGCCACCAAGCTTGGACACTAAGCATGGCCACCAAGCTTGGACACTAAGAATGGCCACCAAGCTTGGACTCTAAGCATGGCCACCAAGCTTGGACTCTAAGCATGGCCACCAAGCTTGGACACTAAGCATGGCCACCAAGCTTGGACACTAAGCATGGCCACCAAGCTTGGACACTAAGAATGGCCACCAAGCTTGGACTCTAAGCATGGCCACCAAGCTTGGACACTAAGCATGGCCACCAAGCTTGGACACTAAGCATGGCCACCAAGCTTGGACACTAAGCATGGCCACCAAGCTTGGACACTAAGCATGGCCACCAAGCTTGGACACTAAGTATGGCCACCAAACTTGGACACTAAGCATGGCCACCAAGCTTGGACACTAAGCATGGCCACCAAGTTTGGACTCTAAGCATGGCCACCAAGCTTGAACACTAAGCATGGCCACCAAGCTTGGACTCTAAGCATGGCCACCAAGCTTGGACACTAAACTTGGGCACCAAACTTGGACACTAAACTTGGGCACCAAACTTGGACACTAAACTTGGGCACCAAACTTGGACACTAAACTTGGGCACCAAGCTTCAACACCAAACTTCGGCACCAAGAATCATCAAATTTGATGTGACAAGCTTGGTGTGGAAGCGACCCATTATCTCCTAATTAGGTTTCCACTCTGCCAGTAAACATTTTGCTCCATTACTTTCACTGGTTCGCTTTTAGGATTGCCAAAGTGATAGTTGAATTTCTTTCTTTCTCTCCAGAGGCTACGAACCCATGTCTGAGTATGATTCAGAATGTTTGGTGTTCTTCACACTGGGTTTCGTGTACAGGAAAACTAGCAGTACAACTTTCGATACTAGAAGAATCTTCAATACTTCCTGTCAGGTTTAGTGTCACAGCTGTGAATGTAAGATTCTGAGTGCCAGGCAGTCTGGTAGTTAGTGATACTAGGTCACGATTGGTTACATGATTGTTACCAGTACATGGCGGCCTCTGGATCATTGCGCCAGTACATGGCTGACCTGGCGGTGACTTCGGGGTCGTGGGCAGCCATCTTCTTCCAGTAGATGTCAGCCATTCTGGCGTATTCGGGGCCACGGCCAGACATGCGCTGGTAGAAGAAAGCTGATTGGGCCATGGCCTCAGGATCACTGGAGGTGGCCTTGCGGGTCTCCATGGCCGCCTTGGCAGCCCCTTCAGGGTCCTCCGCGAACATGATCCGCCAGTACATTGACGCTGCCGCTGCCGCCTGCGGGTGTCTGCCGATCATATGGCGCCAGTACATGGCCGCACGTGTAGCATTGCTGTTGATGGCGGCCGCAGGGAAGGAGTTGCTGGCTTTACTTTTCTCAGACACTGCCGCACCTGCTTCCACCACCACGCCCGCGGCTACCACCACCACCACCACCACCACCACTTCTACATAAAGCACAAGTCTGCAATAAAAACAACAAGACATATAAGGTAGTTATAGCATCCAACAGCGCCATTAACTACGCTCCAAGAGCACAGTCACTGTAAACATTGAATTCTGTATCAGATTATAATCCGTGTCATTATTCATTTTCGTAATAATTAAAACAATAAGTGCACTAGGTATTGATAAGAACACAAGGTGATATTTAATATCTTTGATGCACTTCCGCTCAAAGGATAAACGCATGGGATTCCTCGCTGAATTAGTTCGTGAACCGAAGATCTCGTCGCTGGACCAGTTCGTACTCAACAAATATTTCGTCGGTGGGACAGTTCGTGATGTGATCATTGAAATCCTTATTTCCTTTCCATGAAATATGACTAAAATCAAATTTGGCTTTCCGTTGATGGCACTCAGCGGGAAGCCATTGACTGATAAGAGAAGCTTTCACTAGCAGTGTGCCCATGAGAAGTGTTTTATGATCTCCACGAAGTGTTCTGTGATCGCCACGAGGTGTTCTGTGATCGCCACGAGGTGTTCTGTGATCGCCACGAGGTGTTCTGTGATCGCCACGAGGTGTTCTGTGATCGCCACGAGGTGTTCTGTGATCGGCACGAGGTGTTCTGTGATCGCCACGAGGTGTTATGTGATCGCCACGAGGTGTTCTGTGATCGCCACGAGGTGTTCTGTGATCGGCACGAGGTGTTCTGTGATCGCCACGAGGTGTTCTGTGATCGCCACGAGGTGTTCTGTGATCGCCACGAGGTGTTCTGTGATCTGTATGAAGTGATCAAATAACTGATTTTTAAGCTTGGATTATTCAGCTGGTGATGAGTTACCAGTCCGAGGAAGAAGCAGCAGGTCACATTGTTAAACAAACCACAGAACGAGAGGGTGTTTGCATCCATGGCAAGTGAATCCTAAAATTTACAGGCCAGTGCGTTAACCACTAGGCCAGTGGTTTAACCTATTGTGGTTTGCATGTTGCATCCTGGCGTCTGGCCTTGCGTCACTGTTAGATACTGGTCACTCACTCCTGCAAGCTATTACCAGAATTAGTGTAGAAATAACATAGTTAAAGTGAAGATAGTGTTGAGGAGAGTGTGAGGTGTAGAGCAGACTAGCGAGGGGTAACGTAGGGGTAAGACAGTGTTTCTACCGGTAGTTATTAGCAGTAAGAATACTTAGGAAGCTAGGAAGTCCTCTCTCAATGTGAACAAGGAATAGGATAATAACCAGCAATAATTGATACTTAAATCCAGAAAGGGCAATAAGTGGACAGAGTAGCATTACTTGGAAAGATAGCTGACACTAAATTTGACTTGACTTAAGAAATCGTAATGACACGATTGCAAATAAACCATACACGACAGAGAGGTATAACGGATCTTTCAACCACACCACCTACCCCCCCCCCCCGTAACCATCCCTCCCTCACACACACGCACACACGCACACACACAAGGGCAGACACTCATAGAAGCTTTAGACCCTAGCAGCAAACTCCGCTTTTTATAACCCAGAATTACTGGTATGTATTAGCAGTATCTCCCCCTCACACCTCCCCCACACACACGAACACACACATATACACACATACACACACACACCTGCACTAGGACAATATGGTAACTAACTAGGCGAATACACACACACACACACACACACACACACACACACACACACACACACACACACACACACACACACACACGCACACACACACAAACACACACACACACACACGCACGCGAACACACACACACACACATGTGCACACACACACACATACACAAGCTCATATACACTTGACACAAACACGTACCCATCCCTCCCCTAACCACCGCTCCCCCTTCCCTAACCACCTCACCCTAGCCACCTACCCCTCCCCCACACCATCTAACCCCTCCCCCAAACCATCTAACCCACCTCCCCCAACTACCTCTCCCCCTCCAATAACCATCCTCCCCCTCCTCATAACCATCCATCCCCTCTCCCCCCAACCATCTATTCCCCTCCCCCTAACCACCCCTCCCCTTCCTTCTGTGGAGCAATGGGGGAACCTAAAACTAGGATGAGAACAAGGGGCTCGAAAGACGAATCTGGGGGGGAGGACTGGGAAGCAGAGCTCAAAAAAAGGGAGGAAGACTGGGGAAGGAGACTAGAGGAGCTGGCAAGAAAGATGGAAGAGTGGTTAGAAGCAGAATGTAGAAGGTGGAAGCAACATGCCACAACAGCAGAAAACAAGATAAAGAGATTAGAAGAGGAGCTGAGACATCTGAAACAGCATAGAGACAAAGATATTACAGAAGCAGCATCAGCAATGGCTACATCAGACACAGACAACGGGTCTGAAGGGAGCATGGAAACTAAACTGTATGCAGAGGTCCTGACAAACCCACATGGGGCTAAAATAAAGACAGGGAGCACACTAGGACAAAATGTGAGGTTGGGAGACATTGAAGGAACTAGGACATGTGCAGGGACCTTACCAGACACCTGTGGGGGCCAGGAACAGGAAGGAGAAACCAAGGAGGATAGGGGCCATAGCTAGGGAAGGGACTGAAGGAAGGAACACTCCACGGGAAGAAACTAAAACACATCAGAGGATGCAATGGGAGTCACAGAGGGAGGTGGAAAGGGAGAGATCAGTGTTTGTCTATGGGCTAAACGAAGCTAAAGGGGAAACTTATGAGGAAAGAAAGCAGGAGGAGAAAAAAGCGATTGAAGGTATCATGAAGGTGATAGGCGAGGGGGAAATGACCCAGGTGGCAAATTTTCGGAGAATCGGGTGGTTCACAGAGAAAATGAATCGGCCTCTCAAAGTAATTTTCAAGGCAGAATAAACCCGAACCATGATCCTGCAGGAGAAAGCATGGCTGAGAGGCAGGCAGGAGTTCATGAGTGTGTACCTCGATCGAGACAGAACACAGGAGGAAAGGAGGACGATGAAAGAGAGAGTTCAGACACGAAAGGAGAAATGGGAGGAAATGAAAAAGGAGAGTAGAATAACCCAGGAACAACTGGAAGGACAAGCACCCCCCCCCCAGAAACACCTGCAGAAGGACCCCAGCCACGACACCCCCAAGGCAACTGAACAATCCAAACCAACCATCACACACCGATCCCTCTGTTCCCACCCCCCACACCACAGTTACAGTATTAGAACAGAAGTTGAAGGTTTGGTACACAAATGCAGATGGATTAACGAATAAACATGAGGAATGGCAAGAAAGAATCAACGAGAAGTCCCCAGACATCATAGCAGTTACAGAGACAAAACTCACGGGGACAATAAAAGATGCAATCTTCCCACCAGGATACTGGATCATGAGGAAAGATAGAAGGGGCATAGGGGGAGGTGGGGTTGCTCTGCTAGTATAAAACAGATGGAAATTCGAGAAAATGGAAGGCATAGATGAGATGGGAGAAAGAGACTACATAGTAGGTACACTTCAGTCTGGGGAACACAAGGTGGTCATTGCAGTGATGTATAATCCACCACAGAACTGCAGGAGGCCAAGAGAGGAATATGAAGAGAGCAACAGAGCAATGGTGGACACACTTGCTGAGGTGGCAAGAAGAGCTCACTCCAGCAGAGCAAAGTTGCTGGTTATGGGGGATTTCAACCACATGGAGATTGACTGGGAAAACCTGGAGCCACATGGGGGTCCCGAAACATGGAGAGCCAAGATGATGGACGTGGTGCTGGAAAACCTCATGCACCAACATGTTAAGGACACTACCAGAGTGAGAGGGGAGGATGAACCAGCAAGATTGGACCTTGTGTTCACATTGGGCAGTTCAGACATTGAGGACATCATGTATGAGAGTCCCCTAGTAGCTAGCGACCACGTGGTTCTGTGCTTTGAATATATAGTAGAGCTGCAAGCGGAGAGAGTAACAGGAGTTGAATGGGAAAAGCCTGACTATAAAAGAGGGGATTACATAGGGTTGAGGAACTTCCTGCAGGAGGTCCCATGGGACAGAGAATTGGCAGGAAAGCCAGTAAATGAAATGATGGAATATGTAACAACAAAATGCAAGGAGGCAGAGGAAAGGTTTATTCCCAAGGGCAACAGAAACAACGGGAAGACCAGAACGAGCCCCTGGTTTACCCGACGGTGTAAGGAGGCAAAAACAAAGTGCAATAGAGAATGGCAAAAGTACAGAAGGCAGAGAACACACGAAAATAGGGAGATCAGTCGCAGAGCTAGGAACGAGTACGCACAGGTAAGGAGGGAGGCCCAGCGACAGTATGAAAATAACATAGCATCGAAAATCAAGACTGACCCGAAACTGTTGTATAGCCACATCAGGAGGAAGACAACAGTCAAAGACCAGGTGATCAGATTAAGGACAGAAGGGGGAGAACTCACAAGAAATGACCAGGAGGTATGTGAGGAGCTAAACAGGAGATTTAAGGAAGTTTTCACAGTAGAGACAGGAAGAGCTGTGGGAAGTCAGTACAGAAGGGAACATCAAGAGGGAATATACCATCAAGTGTTGGATGACATACGAACAACTGAGGAGGAGGTGAAGAAGCTGCTAAGTGACCTTGATACCTCAAAGGCGATGGGACCGGACAACATCTCCCCATGGGTCCTTAGAGAAGGAGCAGAGATGCTGTGCGTGCCTCTAACCACAATCTTCAACACATCCCTTGAAACTGGGCAACTACCTGAGAAATGGAAGACAGCAAATGTAGTCCCCATATTTAAGAAAGGAAACAGAAACGAGGCGCTAAACTACAGACCTGTGTCTCTGACATGTATTGTGTGCAAAGTCATGGAGAAGATTATCAGGAGGAGAGTGGTCGAACACCTGGAACGGAACAAGATTATAAATGAAAACCAGCATGGGTTCATGGAAGGCAAATCTTGTATCACAAACCTCCTGGAGTTTTATGACAAGGTAACAGAAGTAAGACACGAGAGAGAGGGGTGGGTTGATTGTGTTTTCCTAGACTGCAGGAAGGCCTTTGACACAGTTCCCCACAAGAGATTAGTGCAGAAGCTGGAGGATCAGGCGCATGTAACAGGGAGGGCACTGCAATGGATCAGGGAATACCTGACAGGGAGGCAGCAATGAGTCATGGTACGTGAAGAGGTATCACAGTGGGCGCCTGTGACGAGCGGGGTCCCACAGGGGTCAGTTCTAGGGTCAGTGCTATTTTTGATATATGCGAACGACATGATGGAAGGAATAGACTCTGAAGTGTCCCTATTCGCAGATGATGTGAAGTTGATGAGAAGAATTAAATCGGATGAGGATGAGGCAGGACTGCAAAGAGACCTGGAAAGGCTGGACATGTGGTCCAGAAACTGGCTTCTTGAATTCAACCCTGCCAAATGCAAAATCATGAAGATTGGGGGGGGGGGGCAGAGAAGACCGCAGACAGAGTATAGGCTAGGTGGATAAAGACTACGGATCTCACTCAGGGAGAAAGACCTTGGGGCGACCATAACACCGAGCACGTCACCGGAGTCACACATCAACCAAATAACTGCTGCAGCCTACGGGCGCCTGGCAAACCTGAGAATAGCGTTCCGATACATAAATAAGGAATCGTTCAAGACACTGTACACTGTGTATGTTAGGCCCATACTGGAGTATGCAGCATCAGTCTGGAACCCACACCTGGTCAAGCACATCAAGAAGTTAGAGAAGGTACAAATGTTCTCAACATGGCTAGTCCCAGAGCTCAGGGGAATGTCGTACTAGGAAAGGTTGATGGAAATCGGACTGACGACACTGGAGGACAGAAGGGTCAGGGGAGACATGATAACCACATACAAGATACTGCGGGGAATAGATAAGGTGGACAGAGACAGGATGTTCCAGAGAGGGGACACATGAACAAGGGGTCACAACTGGAAGCTGAAGACTCAGACGAGTCACAGGGACGTTAGGAAGTATTTCTTCAGTCATAGAGTCGTCATGAAGTGGAATAGCCTAGCAAGTGAAGTAGTGGAGGCAGGAACCATACATAGTTTTAAGAAGAGGAATGATACAGCTCAGGAAGCAGAGAGAGAGAGAGAGAGAGAGAGAGAGAGAGGACCTAGTAGCAATCAGTGAAGAGGCAGGGCCAGGAGCTGAGTCTCGACCCCTGCAACCACAATTAGGTGAGTACAATTAGGTGAGTACACACACACACACACACACACACACACACACACACACACACACACACACATACACGCCACTAATTACATTAATTTCTTGAGCCTTCAATACTCATTGAAAATGAAAAGCTCGGCTTGTAGTCTTTAATAAGAGGTTTGAGGCTATGCAGCTCCTGGGCCCGAGACCAGGAGAAGAGACAATCAGAGGACGATCCCCTGAACTCGGCACTCCAGATTGGTTCGGTCAGATTAATGATATCATTTCTCACCATCACCGACACAATTCTTCTTGTTCAACGACACCATCCCTCTTGTTCAACAACACCATTCTTCTTGTTCAACGACACCATCCCTATTGTTCAACAACACCATTCTTCTTGTTCAACGACACCATCCTTCTTGTTCAATGATAGAATCCTTCTTGTTTAACGATATCATCCTTCTTGTTCAACGACATCATCCTTCTTGTTCAACGATACCATCCTTCCTGTTCAACGACACCATCCTTCATGTTCAACGATACAATCCTTCTTGTTCAACGATACCATCCTTCTTGTTGAACGACACCATCCTTCATGTTCAACGATACAATCCTTCTTAAACCATACCCCGGCCGGGATTGAACCCGCGGTCATAGAGTCTCAAAACTCCAGCCTATGACCGAGGGTTCAATCCCGGCCGGGGTATGGTTTGTTTGCAATCGTGTCATTACGATTTCGTGAGTCACAATCCTTCTTGTTCAACGACACCATCCCTCTTGTTCAAAGACACCATCCCTCTTGTTCAACAACACCATCTTCTCTTGTTCAACAACACCATCTTCTCTTGTTCAACAACACCATCTTCTCTTGTTCAGCGACACCATCCCTCTTGTTCAAGAACACCATCCCTCTTGTTCAACAATACCATCCCTCTTGTTCAACGACACCATCCCTCTTGTTCAACAACACCATCTTCTCTTGTTCAACGACACCATCCCTCTTGTTCAACAACACCATCCCTCTTGTTCAACAACACCATCTTCTCTTGTTCAACGACACCATCCCTATGGTTCAACGACACCATCTTATTTTGTTCAACAACACCATCCCTCTTGTTCAACAACACCATCCCTCTTGTTCAACAACACCATCCCTCTTGTTCAACAACACCATCTTCTCTTGTTCAACGACACCATCCCTATGGTTCAACGACACCATCTTATTTTGTTCAAAAACACCATCCCTCTTCTTCAACAACACCATCCCTCTTGTTCAACAACACCATCCCTCTTCTTCAACAACACCATCCCTCTTGTTCAACAACACCATCTTCTCTTGTTCAACGACACCATCCCTATGGTTCAACGACACCATCTTATTTTGTTCAACAACACCATCCCTCTTGTTCAACAACACCATCCCTCTTGTTCAACAACACCATCCCTCTTGTTCAACAACACCATCCCTCTTGTTCAACAATACCATCCCTCTTGTTCAGTAACACCATCCCTCTTGTTCAACAACACCATCCCTCTTGTTCAACAACACCATCCCTCTTGTTCAGTAACACCATCCCTCTTGTTCAACAACACCATCCCTCTTGTTCAGTAACACCATCCCTCTTGTTCAACAACACCATCCTTCTTGTTCAATGATAGAATCCTTCTTGTTCAACGACATCATCCTTCTTGTTCAACGACACAATCCTTCTTGTTCAAAGACACCATCTTCTCTTGTTCAACAATACCACCCCTCTTGTTCAACAATACCACCCCTCTTGTTCAACAACACCATCCCTCTTGTTCAACAACACCATCTTCTCTTGTTCAACGACACCATCCCTCTTGTTCAACAACACCATCCCTCTTGTTCAACGACACCATCCTTCTTGTTCAACGACACCATCTCTTGTTCAACAACACCATCCCTCTTGTTCAACAACACCATCCCTCTTGTTCAACGATACCATCCCTTTTGTTCAACAACACCATCCCTCTTGTTCAACGATATCATCTTCTCTTGTTCAACGACACCATTCCTCTTGTTCAACGATACCATCCCTTTTGTTCAACAACACCATCCCTCTTGTTCAACGATATCATCTTCTCTTGTTCAACGACACCATTCCTCTTTTTCAACAATACCATCCCTCTTGTTCAACAACACCATCCCTCTTGTTCAACGACACCATCTTCTCTTGTTCAGTAACACCACCCCTCTTGTTCAACAACACCATCCCTCTTGTTCAACGACACCATCTTCTCTTGTTCAGTAACACCACCCCTCTTGTTCAACAACACCATCCCTCTTGTTCAACAACACCATCTTCTCTTGTTCAACGACACCATCCCTCTTGTTCAACAACACCATCCCTCTTGTTCAACGACACCATCTTCTCTTGTTCAGTAACACCACCCCTCTTGTTCAACAACACCATCCCTCTTGTTCAACGACACCATCTTCTCTTGTTCAGTAACACCACCCCTCTTGTTCAACAACACCATCCCTCTTGTTCAACAACACCATCTTCTCTTGTTCAACGACACCATCCCTCTTGTTCAACGACACCATCCCTCTTGTTCAACAACACCATCCTTCTTGTTCAACAACACCATCCTTCTTGTTCAACGACACCATCTTCTCTTGTTCAACAACACTATCCCTCTTGTTCAACGACACCATCTTCTCTTGTTCAGTAACACCACCCCTCTTGTTCAACAACACCATCCCTCTTGTTCAACGACACCATCTTCTCTTGTTCAGTAACACCACCCCTCTTGTTCAACAACACCATCCCTCTTGTTCAACAACACCATCTTCTCTTGTTCAACGACACCATCCCTCTTGTTCAACGACACCATCCCTCTTGTTCAACAACACCATCCTTCTTGTTCAACAACACCATCCTTCTTGTTCAACGACACCATCTTCTCTTGTTCAACAACACCATCCCTCTTGTTCAACGATGCCATCCCTTTTGTTCAACAACACCATCCCTCTTGTTCAACGACACCATCTTCTCTTGTTCAGTAACACCACCCCTCTTGTTCAACAACACCATCCCTCTTGTTCAACGATATCATCTTCTCTTGTTCAACAATACCATCCCTCTTGTTCAACGACACCATCTTCTCTTGTTCAACAATACCATCCCTCTTGTTCAACGACACTATCTTCTCTTGTTCAACAACACCATCCCTCTTGTTCAACAACACCATCCCTCTTGTTCAACAATACCATCCCTCTTGTTCAACGACACTATCTTCTCTTGTTCAACAACACCATCCCTCCTGTTCAACAACACCATCCCTCTTGTTCAACAACACCATCCCTCTTGTTCAGCAACACCATCCCTGAACATTAAAATGTTATAAAATACCGACAGGTTGTTAGGTAAGACACATATGCAACAGTTAGGTGTCTTTATTATAAAGATACCTAACTGTTGCATATGTGTCTTACCTAACAACACCATCCCTCTTGTTCAACGATACCATCCTTCTTGTTCAACAACACCATCCTTCTTGTTCAACGATACCATCCCTCTTGTTCAACGATACCATCCTTCTTGTTTAACAGCACCATCCTTCTTGTTCAACGATACTATCCTTCTTGTTCAACGATACCATCCTTCTTGTTCAACGATACCATCCTTCTTGTTCAACAACACCATCCTTCTTGTTCAACGATACCATCCTTCTTGTTCAACAACACCATCCTTCTTGTTCAACGATACCATCCCTCTTGTTCAACGATACCATCCTTCTTGTTCAACAACACCATCCTTCTTGTTCAATGATTCCATCCTTCTTGTTCAACGATACCATCCTTCTTGTTCAACGATACCATCCTTCTTGTTCAACGATACCATCCCTCTTGTTCAACGATACCATCCTTCTTGTTTAACAGCACCATCCTTCTTGTTCAACGATACCATCCTTCTTGTTCAACGATACCATCCTTCTTGTTTAACAGCACCATCCTTCTTGTTCAACAACACCATCCCTCTTGTTCAACAACACCATCCCTTTTGTTCAGCAACACCATCCCTTTTGTTCAGCAACTCCATCCCTATGGTTCAACGACACCATCCGTCTTGTTGAACCACGGTACGGGTGGGTTTGTCTTCCATTTGTCAGGTGATGCCCGGTTAGGGTAGTCAGTTCAAGCTAGAGAAGGTCAAGTTAGGGTAGGTCAGGTCATTTTAAGGTAGGTCAGGTTGGGTTAGGTCAGGTCAGGTTAAGGTAGGTCAGGTTAGAGTATGTCAGGTTAGGTCAGGTCAGGTTAAGGTAGGTCAGGTTAGAGTAGGTCAGGTTAGGTCAGGTCAGGTTTGGGTAGGTCAGGTCATTTCAGGTTGAGTTCAGCTAATTTTCGACAAAATATATGTAATCTTACAACAAATAATTAGTAGCATAAGGAAGGACATAAGCGGTGTGAAGGTTGTTTCCTGGGAACAGAGGATCGAGCACACACAACAGCACACGCTCATTTACACACCTTAAATTCCTTAGTTTTCTGTCTGTTGTCTCTGTTATTGTCTCTTGTCTCTCTGTTACTTTCTCTTGTCTCTCTGTTACTGTCTCTTGTTTCTCTGTTACTTTCTCTTGTCTCTCTGTTACTTTCTCTGGTCTCTCTGTTACTGTCTATTGTCTCTCTGTTACTGTCTCTGTACCTGTCCTTCTGTTGTCTCCTGCATTCATAATTATTAACACAAACCTTTGTGTAAACAAACGTATTTATAAAGAGAAAAAGCAGACGAGACTCGAACCGGGGTCCTGGCATGTCGCAGGCCCAACGGTTCGAATCCCCGTCCATTCTTCACTTTGTTCACGGACAGTCGTACATTACGACGAATCTTGAGTTTAAACACATTCATATCCTAGTGAACCCATAGATAAGGAGCCGCATATTTCGATCTGTAACTTAGATCCTCTTTTGTTGAAGAGAATCTCAAATTGCGACAAAAAGGAGCATCTCCTCTTATTTGGTCATAAAGATCCCATGTCTTATTCTTTCCAACTTTTTTTTATGTTCTTCCTTATTTTAAATCGTTCTTTGGTTCATATGAGGCTGCTAACAGTGCTTCCAGGAGCTGTAAGAATCAGCTTCACTTTCTAAGTGACTGTTTTGCTGAGTAAGTGAGTTTATTTAGGCGTAGGTACACGTAAGTACAATTATTATGCATTGTGTAAATTACCTAGGATAGCCTCACCAAAAAGTCAGACAAAGTGATATACGTCGAGACTCGATCCTCGCAGCCACGAGTGAGTGTATCCGCAGAGGATGAAGAGTGAAGGAAGTATAGCACTGACCACTTACCTCTGGATCATTGTGTAAGCTGTGTGGGTAGCCGTGCCCAGGATGGTGTCAGTCTCTCACGCCTCTCCAAGGTTAGGTTAGTAAAGGTTCGTCAGGAAATAGGACAAGTGTTTCCTGACACGGGTCTTA
>NC_091315.1:15914200-15916700 GCF_038502225.1 Cherax quadricarinatus
GCTCTCAGGTTGTCTTGCGAGGCACTGCTCTCAGATTGTCTTGGGCGGCACTGCTCTCAGATTGTCTTGCGCGGCACTGCTCTCAGATTGTCTTGGGCGGCACTGCTCTCAGGTTGTCTTGGGCGGCACTGCTCTCAGATTGTCTTGCACGGCACTGCTCTCAGATTGTCTTGCGAGGCACTGCTCTCAGATTGTCTTGGGCGGCACTGCTCTCATATTGTCTTGCGCGGCACTGCTCTCAGATTGTCTTGGGCGGCACTGCTCTCAGATTGTCTTGGGCGGCACTGCTCTCAGGTTGTCTTGCACGGCACTGCTCTCAGGTTGTCTTGCGCCCCAGTACTCACAGGTTGTCTTGCGCGGCACTGCTCTCAGGTTGTCTTGCGCGGCACTGCTCTCAGGTTGTCTTGCACGGCACTGCTCTCAGGTTGTCTTGCACGGCACTGCTCTCAGGTTGTCTTGCGCGGCACTGCTCTCAGGTTGTCTTGCGCGGCACTGCTCTCCGGTTGTCTTGCACGGCACTGCTCTCAGGTTGTCTTGCGCGGCACTGCTCTCCGGTTGTCTCGCATGGCACTGCTCTCAGGATGTCTTGCACGGTACTGCTCTCAGGTTGTCTTGCGCGGCACTGCTCTCCGGTTGTCTTGCACGGCACTGCTCTCAGGTTGTCTTGCACGGCACTGCTCTCAGGTTGTCTTGCGCGGCACTGCTCTCAGGTTGTCTTGCACGGCACTGCTCTCAGGTTGTCTTGCACGGCACTGCTCTCCGGTTGTCTTGCACGGCACTGCTCTCAGGTTGTCTTGCACGGCACTGCTCTCAGATTGTCTTGCGCGGCACTGCTCTCAGGTTGTCTTGCGCGGCACTGCTCTCCGGTTGTCTTGCACGGCACTGCTCTCAGGTTGTCTTGCGCGGCACTGCTCTCAGGTTGTCTTGCACGGCACTGCTCTCAGGTTGTCTTGCACGGCACTGCTCTCCGGTTGTCTTGCACGGCACTGCTCTCAGGTTGTCTTGCACGACACTGCTCTCAGATTGTCTTGCGCGGCACTGCTCTCAGGTTGTCTTGCGCGGCACTGCTCTCAGGTTGTCTTGCACGGCACTGCTCTCAGGTTGTCTTGCACGGCACTGCTCTCAGGTTGTCTTGCGCGGCACTGCTCTCAGGTTGTCTTGCGCGGCACTGCTCTCAGGTTGTCTTGCGCGGCACTGCTCTCAGGTTGTCTTGCGCGGCACTGCTCTCAGGTTGTCTTGTGCGGCAATGCTCTCAGGATGTCTTGCGCGGCACTGCTCTCAGGTTGTCTTGCGCGGCACTGCTCTCAGGTTGTCTTGCACGGCACTGCTCTCAGGTTGTCTTGCACGACACTGCTCTCAGATTGTCTTGCGCGGCACTGCTCTCAGGTTGTCTTGCGCGGCACTGCTCTCAGGTTGTCTTGCACGGCACTGCTCTCAGGTTGTCTTGCACGGCACTGCTCTCAGGTTGTCTTGCGCGGCACTGCTCTCAGGTTGTCTTGCGCGGCACTGCTCTTAGGTTGTCTTGCGCGGCACTGCTCTCAGGTTGTCTTGCGCGGCACTGCTCTCAGGTTGTCTTGCGCGGCACTGCTCTCAGGTTGTCTTGCGAGGCACTGCTCTCAGGTTGTCTTGCGCGGCACTGCTCTCAGGTTGTCTTGCGCGGCACTGCTCTCAGGTTGTCTTGCGCGGCACTGCTCTCAGGTTGTCTTGCACGGCACTGCTCTCAGGTTGTCTTGCGCGGCACTGCTCTCAGGTTGTCTTGCACGGCACTGCTCTCAGGTTGTCTTGCACGGCACTGCTCTCGGGTTGTCTTGCACGGCACTGCTCTCAGGTTGTCTTGCACGGCACTGCTCTCAGGTTGTCTTGCACGGCACTGCTCTCAGGTTGTCTTGCGCGGCACTGCTCTCAGGTTGTCTTGCACGGCACTGCTCTCAGGTTGTCTTGCACGGCACTGCTCTCAGGTTGTCTTGCACGGCACTGCTCTCAGGTTGTCTTGCGCGGCACTGCTCTCCGGTTGTCTTGCGCGGCACTGCTCTCAGGTTGTCTTGCCTGGCACTGCTCTCAGGTTGTCTTGCGCGGCACTGCTCTCAGGTTGTCTTGCCTGGCACTGCTCTCAGGTTGTCTTGCGCGGCACTGCTCTCAGGTTGTCTTGCGCGGCACTGCTCTCAGGTTGTCTTGCACGGCACTGCTCTCCGGTTGTCTTGCACGGCACTGCTCTCAGGTTGTCTTGCACGGCACTGCTCTCAGGTTGTCTTGCACGGCACTGCTCTCAGGCTGTCTTGCACGGCACTGCTCTCAGGTTGTCTTGCACGGCACTGCTCTCAGGTTGTCTTGCACGGCACTGCTCTCAGGTTGTCTTGCACGGCACTGCTCTCAGGTTGTCTTGCGCGGCACTGCTCTCAGGTTGTCTTGCACGGCACTGCTCTCAGGTTGTCTTGCACGGCACTGCTCTCAGGTTGTCTTGCGCGGCACTGCTCTCAGGTTGTCTTGCGCGGCACTGCTC